>NC_092348.1:44277663-44595671 GCF_963676685.1 Mytilus edulis | reverse complement strand
GCTCATTAACCCCTTCTTGTTCTTCCAGATATATTTTGACACGTAAACACATTGTGTCTATTTCATTTTCATCTTATTATATTATAATAAAATGAAAATGAAGGAGAAGGAATATGCAGAAATGTCAAAAAGACAACATGCATCCCCTAAGAAACTAGACATCTGGAGTTCACACTTGATCTCCGATAAGGTTGGAAGCCATTTACCATATGACGGGCCTTTGAATATCTCCAGCAAAATATACAAGTGGATAAATTGGCATACACAACAATTTATCTGCAAAAATGTCGAGCAACAACAACATATAAAGAGACAATCACCTGTCAATGACCACAAATTTCTGACTTGGGACGGACGCAAATTATTAAACAAAATGTGTGAAAATATTTTGCATTTGTTCAAAATTGAATCTTCTATCCTTATGATGTTTCATGCAAAATATGACTGCATTGCTACTGTTGGTTCATAGGAACAATACTTTATAACAAATTTCAAATTAAAGCTAATGTTAAACTATGGACCCCTAGGAACCCGGACCTTCATTAGTAATACAAACTTGTAACATCATGCTTTCTGATGAGTCAGACAATATGACTGCCTTACTTCTGCTGGTTCTTACGGTTTTTTTTTAAACTTTAAGTTAATCTCAAGTTCTTAGACCCCACAGACCTATTGACCACCACTTGAGGAGAAAAAAACACGATTCCCTGCTATATACCAAGGCTCATCCCTACCAAGTTTGGTCCGAATTGGCCCAGTGGTTTCAGAGGAAAAAATAAAAATGTGAATTGGCCGGGACGGGCGGACGACTTGCGCCTAGTTTGAACATATTTATTTATAGTGGATTGGGAAACAAATTATTACAACTTATATTAATCCCTTTTCTCTTTGCTGGTGCGTTTGCTGCCTTGTAGCGGCATTAGCCTGCACTTTTTCGAAATCTACATGGGTGTCTTTTACGTGCAAGATATATTGCTCTCTCTTAACACAGCCATTTATCGTTCTCTTCCGACGGACTATCATCGTTTCTCAAGACCATACTCGCAAATGGTGTCTAGGGAGAGCCCAAAATTCTGTCCCTGAAATTTTCTCCCCGAAACGGGGATCGAACCAGGAACTATTATGTTATTATTCCGATGCGCTACATGTAACCACTACACCATGGCTCTAACGACTGGCGTTTATTGATGACAATAGCTCTTATGGTCCTTCGGCTAACAGCTTAAATATTAGAATAAGCTACAATGCCAGAAAATGCAGTAATGTATATCCTTATGATTTTATTAATATTCCCAAAAGAATATACTTAAATATCAGGTCTATCCTTTTTTGATTAACTGGTAAATGCAAGAAAGTTTATAGATATAAATGACTGACATTTATGTGGACAGTTTAAAAAGTCGTACGTTATAGTTTACTAAAGTTGTGCGCACAAGATTAAAAGTTGTGCGCATAAGATTAAAAGTTGTGTGCACAAGATTTAAAGTTGTGCGCACAAGTTTCAAAAAATTATGCGCACAAGATTTAAAGTTGTGCGCACAAGTTTAAAAGTTGTGCACACAAGATTAAAAAAGTTGTGCGCACAAGATTTAAAGTTGTGCGCACAAGTTTAAAAGTTGTGCAAACAAGATTAAAAAAAGTTGTGAGCACAAGATTAAAAGCTGTGCGCACAAGTTTAAAAGTTGTGCGCACAAGTTAAAAAAAGTTGTGTGCACAGGATGAAAAGTTGTGCACACAAGATTTAAATTTGTGCGCACAAGTTTAAAAGTTGTGCGCACAAGTTTAAAAGTTGTGTTCACAAGATTAAAAAAGTTGTTCGCACAAGTTCAAAAAAGTTGTGTGCTCAAGTTTTAAAAAGTTGTGCCCACAAGATGAAAAGTTGTGTGCACAAGATTTAAAGTTGTGCGCACAAGTTTAAAAGTTGTGCATACAAGATTTAAAAAGTTGTGTGCACAAGATTTAAAGTTGTGTGCACAAGTTCAAAAAAGTTGTGCGCACAAGTTTTAAAAAGTTCTGCTCTTTGGTTGGGTCCTTGTCTCTTTGACACATTTCCCGTTTCAATTCTCAATTTATTATTAGATTTTCAGTTTTGATTCACCATATAAAGGCTACATGTTGATCATAAGTATACATCGGAAATGAAAGACATCTGTAAAAAAAAATTATGGTAATTTCATACTAGAACTAAACCGACATGTTTTAGAGAATAGAGAAATGTTTAAACGTACAAAGTAGAGAATAATAGGAACAATTAAGTAAAGAGAAAAAAATGCTAACAAATTTAAAAAATACAGAACTAAGTGCCCATCCCGCTAGACCCTCGCGGACTTTAAACTTCTTTGTGCAAACAATGTTTAAACATGTCAGTCAACCATGAATTTAACTAACAATTAGAAACATAACAGTAATGGAGAATCATTTAGTTGTTTTGCTACTGTCTGTATGTGTTTTTCTTGGTGCATTTTATGTAAATACTATAGAACAAAGAATAATCCATTGGCAAATAAAAGATGAGTTATACGGGAATGAAATAAAGAAAGTGAAAGAAGAATTAGAATCGACCAGAAAGGCATTTACAGAAATGAAAGTAGAATTGGAATCGACGACGAGAAATGCACTTAAACAAGCGGAAGTAGAATCAGGTTCGACGAGAGAGCAAATTAATATACTTCGTAAAGAAATGATAGAAAAAGATTATGCTCGCAGGGAAGAAATATTCCAAATTAGACCTGACGTAAATGCGTTACGTGAAGAATTAAACGAAAAAGGTATAATCAAAGAGCTGAATAGCTCTGAGGGGAAAGACGGCCCTTGTTTCTATTTCATTTTTTTTTTTTTTTTTTTTGGGGGGGGGGGCTTATCTTTTGATAGTCTTCATATAAAGAATGAAAAAAAAGAACAGCTAGAACATGTGGAAGGTTGACACTATTGGAATCAATTGTTGTGTAATGTAATTTCGTTTCTTTAGTTTAGGATTCAATTTAGACCAATGGAAGAGATCTGCCTGCATCTTCTAAATCTAAACAGTCAATTAAAGTTGATAGTTAATTATCTAAAATTCAACTAGTTGAATTCTGTCATTTAACAACAACTACAATTATTTTTGAAATCTTCATAGTGTACGACTGAACTGCAGGCTAGGGCCATTTTCCACTTTTTGTGACAGTACTCTTAAGATTTTTAATTTTTTTCTTAAGAAAGTTAGGACTGAAAAATCTATTCAGTTTTAAATTTCCATTGATAAAGTTCCCAGTTACTCTCTCATCACAGGGATACAGGTACTAATAAAAATAACAATATGATTGATGTAAATTGTGTGAAGCTTGTTTTCAAATCCTACATTTTGAAATATTTGTAAAATTTCATGAATAAATAGGTTTAAACTACAAAATGCAACATTTGTAATTTTTTTTGTTACTATTACAATGATTATGTTGGTACACAAAATTTAGTTTTAATGGAAGACTAATTATCATATACTAAATGTCACATTTTAAGTGTTTATTTTAGTGGATGATTAGCTCATAAATTGAGGTGCTCCTGAATTGGAGGAAGATTCTCAAAACAGAGTTTTACAGAAAAAAAAATGGAAAAGATCGTTCCTCTCCCCAATCTAATGTAGCCCCTCGGACTTTTGGTTACTTTGAAAGTTGTTGACCTACAAATTAAAGTATTGCATGTTGATGTTTAAATCATCTACAGCAACCATCATGATTATGTTTAAATTTAACAAATACTATTTTTTAATAAGTGCACAATCTTTGAGACTGATTTAAATAACCAGTGAAGGATATCCCTGCTTATGCGTAGTGTAGCATTCCAACAATGACGTCACTATAAAATATAATGTAGGTTGGATATATTTAGAATATCTCGTCATACTGATTTTTCCGGATTGTAAAAGGAACGTAAATACTGTAAAGGAGAGCTCAATATACGATAATTTCGAGAGAAACAGAAGGGAAATGTGTAAAAAAGTGTTTAAAGTCAATTTATTCATTTGTGTCTCCCCATCTCATCATTCTCAGTAAGATTTGTTTAGGGGTTTTCCACACTATAAAAACAAAATGAATGATGTGAGGGAATGTCACTCTGGTCAACCCCATTGGGGATTGACGGCTTGAAGCCGTCTTCCCCAAAAACAAATTATAATGAATAGTATACCCTAGTGGTATATAATTTAAATCATGCCTTTAGAATACAAACCTAACATAATTAGTGGGAACCTATTTTGGTTCAACGTACGTACGTTTTTATATGTCAAGGTGTAATAAGTTAATTTTAAAAATATGTGTACGTCACATCTGGTTTTATATGAAAAAGTATTCCTTTGATTTAAACAGTTGCAGGAACTTAACAATGTCAAATTAACCCTGCATTTTATTGCAGAAAACAATTTCTGAGTCATGAAAATATATATTGACTGTTTTTGAAGCTCCATTCCTTTTATATTTCAATTGGTGGTGTATAAAATATTTTGGAAACGTAAGGTGATACCGCTACTAAGGCTATTGAACTTGAAAAAGGGAGGAATATTAATTCCTGTGATGAGTATTACCTTATATTTAGTGAAATGCTATGTGAATGTTCAGCTATAGTACTGGACACGATATAACTTTACTCGTGTCAAGAATTGCTTTTATTATTTAATACACAGATAAATCCTGAACAATGTTTTGAAAAATAATAATTTAACAAAGACTAAATGAAGAAGAAAAAATGGTGGTATTATTCCTATTTTGGAAAGCTGCACATGCATCTTTGTCCTTGTATGTTACATCAAATATATGTTTCCAATAATAAATTTAAGGAGGTTAAGTGCTGTAAGAATTTATGGACAACAAATAATGTCATTTATTCTTAAAGGAAGATAAAATGTTCCACCAACCTAGGGAAAAAGACTTTTGATTTATATCCTTGATTACTCTATAACACCGATGATATTTCTTTATTTCCACCAATGGCTTGCTGCCTTTTCCTGAACAAGTCAGAGCTGCTGATTAATTTTAAATATGATTTACAATTCTACTGTAGTTATAACAAATGATAAAACATCAATCTAAGTTATAAGAAAGTTAATGCTAAACTTAACAGCAGTTTTTATGCCCCACCTACGATAGTAGAGGGGCATTATGTTTTCTGGTCTGTGCGTCCGTTCGTCCGTCCGTCCGTCCGTCCGTCTGTTCGTCCGTCTGTCCCGCTTCAGGTTAAAGTTTTTGGTCAAGGTAGTTTTTGATGAAGTTGAAGTCCAATCAACTTGAAACTTAGTATACATGTTCCCTTTGATAAGATCATTCTAATTTTAATGCCAAATTAGAGAATTTATTCCAATTTCACGGTCCACTAAACATAGAAAATGATAGTGCGAGTGGGGCATCCGTGTACTGTGGACACATTCTTGTTGTCATATATTTTATAGCAAAAAACAAGATCTGTTAATGTAATAGCTTTTTTTCAATATTTACATATTGAAATAAATATTTTCTTACTCGTAATTTTCTATTTAAGTAGGAGAATGATCATATTGAGTGGTAGTTTTGTTTTTGGGGAAAGACGGCTTGAAGCCGTCAATCCCCTATGGGGTTGGCCAGAGTGACAAGCCCTCACATCAATCGTTTTGTTTTGATAGTTTGGAACCCCCCCCCCCCCCCAAAAAAAAAATCTTACTGAGATTGATGAGAAGGAGACACAAAAATGAATAGATTGAATTTAAACACTTTTTCACTCATTTCTCTTCTGTTTCTTGAGAAATTGTCGTATTTTGAGCTCTCCCTTACACTATACGTTTCTTTTACAATCCGGAAAAATCTATATTTCGAAATATTCTAAATATATCTAACCTATTATATTGTAATTACGTCAGTGTTGGAATGCCACACTATACGTAGAAGCAGGGATTATCCTTTACTGATTATTAAAATCATTCTGAGAATTCATGCACTAACTTAAAATCGGTATTTGTTTACAATAAACATAATTATGTTTGCTGTAGATGATTCAAACATCAACATGATGCAATGATTTAATTTCTAGGTCAACTTGCAATTTATATAATTACTGGGGATACATGAGATTGGGGAGTGAAACGTCAGTTTTCATTCTTTCTGCATAAGTCTGTTTTGAGAATCTTCCTCCAATATAGGAGCACCTCAATTGATGAGTAATTATCCATACAGAAAAGTAAAAGTATCTGAACACTTGTTGTACATAGGAATTAGTAACTGACCTTGCGTGTTTACTTAATGTAATACCGGCTTCACACATCAACGTATAGCTCAGACGTACGTCGGCCGTGGTAAGAAAAAAATCATGCACGCTACCAATACGCTAGTAATTATGGATGAATTCAACCTGTCAATCATATCCTGTATCGTATGCACAACGAACTTAAAGCGTGTTTTGGGCGATCTAGAAGCGTACCTAAGCGTTTATCGGGCGTTCAGGTGACGTATGTTGGTGTATGTCTGGCGTTTGTCTAACGTAGATTGAATGTACGCTACGAAGGAAAAATGTCTATTGAACGTATTTGAGACGTGTCCTGGTCGTATCGGGAACGATAATCCGTGCTTTCTGAGTGTCTGGGACGTTATGGGTGTTTATTTTAGTTAAAGTCAAACGATTTTGAAGCGTATACAACGTGCCCTTAATGTGTCTCAAACTTATCTGTAGCGTTTTTCAACGCCCTTGTAGCTTGTATATTATGTGCGTGCATGACACATGCTTGAGTTGAATGAACATTTTTATGCTCCATTAAAATTTCCGGGAGTAAAAGCGTTCACCAAGCGTATATATATATACCTTTGCATTTCAACGTTCTGCAAACTTATGCAACGCACGTTTAACGCTTGCAGCAATGCTTAGCGTTCCTCTGGCGAGCAACTAAGTTACGCATACGATGATACGTAATTTATAATTTTCTGTTTTGACTGATTGTTTTACATTGTGATTTCGGAGCCTTTTATAGCCGACTGTGCGGTATGTGCTTTGCTCATTGTTGAAGGCCGTACGGTGACCCATAGTTTGTTATTTCTGTGTTATTTTGGTTTCTTGTAGATAGTTGTCTCACTGACATCATACCACATCTCCTTTTTTATATTTGTTATCTTATCGCCGACCATATTAAGTCTGCTAAAATTGCATGCATGATTAATTTTAAGGTTATCAGTCGTAATTAAAGTGGCACATGTAATTCGTTGTTTCATTGCTTGAAGTATTATTTCTTACATCTGCATGGTCAAATATATTTTTTAAAATATATTTTAGATTTAGATTTCAGTGCTAGTTTTTTTTTCTTCTTCATATTGAATATCTACTTATCAGTCGCATTTTAATGACGAAAAGGATCCAGAGGTTATGTGACCATGCCTCCTTGTTTTAATAAAAAGTATAATGATGCAATATTTAAACAAAGAAATAACGTTAATTTGCAATTATATATTTCTTTGTATGTAGAAACTAACGTAAATTTGCAATTTACATGAAAATAAAAACGGATATATGCTTTCATAATTAATTTTAATGTTAATTTCAATAAACTATATTTTTTGAAAAATCCTCGTTTTTTACACCAGTATTCGAGGCACGTATTTTAGATTATGTATTCATGTCCTTGGTCTATCCTAGACATAAAATTTCAAGAAAGTGCAAAAAGACTTCCTTTTAATTTCAGTATAAAAAATAGCCTGCTCTGTACATCATGTACATATTCCCTAGACTCATTATGTTAAATGAAAATTTTATGGAAGTAATACTTCTTATATAGATTTTAGTTAACAAATCTCGGTTTGAATATAAATCGTATTGCTTACATGAAATCTTATCTCATATATAAACACAGCTGGTTTCAACGTTTGACTCTAATTAAAATAATTACGCATATATTGAAAGTAAATATTAGCAGCTTGTAATTGCGTGCCAGGAAGTATTCAAATGATAATTAAATAAATTATGCATCCTATGTAACATATCTCTATAGCAACTTTAAGATGCTAATGCTTATTCAACAGGTCAATTAATAAGTTACTGCGCATGTATATGCAAGGTGGCCATGGAAAGAACAGATGTATTCCGTATAACATCCGGTGTTCCGAAAGACTACGGACATCGTCCAATATATACTGCGTAAACGCAATTAAAAATGTTTCACTTTGTAGTTTAAACCTATTTATTCATGAAATTTACTAATATATCAAAATGTGAGATCTGGAAACAAGCTTATATCGACAATCATATTGGTTTTTATAAGTACATGTATCCCTGTGATGAGAGTTGTAACTGGAACTTTATCAATGGAAATTTAAAACTGAATAGATTTTTCAGTCCTCACTTTCTTGAGAAAAATAAATAAAAATCTTGTCACTAAATAGAGAATAACCCTAGCCTGCTGTTCAGTGGTACACAATTAAAATGTTGTTAAATGATAGAATTCAGTTGGTTTGAGATAATTAACTTTTAACTTTAATCAAATGTTTTGATTGAGAAGGTGCAGATCTCTTCCATTGGTCAAAATTGACTCCATGATGAATTCTTAACTAAGGAAAGGAAATCTCATCAAAAACAATTAATTGCACTATTGTCAACCTTTCTACATGTTATAGCTGTTCTTTTGTTCATTCTTTGTATGTAGACTATCAAAAAGATACCCCCCCCCCCCCCAAAAAAAAAAAGAAACAAACAATTGCCGTCTTTCTCCTCAGAGCTCTTCAGCTCTTTGATTATTTCAAATTATTTCTATTGTTACTGATTATTTACTAAAACGTTTTTCTGTGGATCCATAATTGATAGCGTCCTTGCTGAAATGGGACAAACATTGAGAAGATCTAGTTTACAATGTTACAGGGGAGGTAAATTTTGTCACTATATTTCTCACTGCTTGGTGCAAAATATCCCACTGTATTGTAATATGGGTCACGAATTGCTATCATTTTACCTGTTGTGGACAAAAAGCAAATATGGTAGCCATTCCACATTTAAAAGATGAAAAAGTATAAAGCAATTCTGACCACTTAAAATTTTCGATAACCTACTCTTGTCTCTTGAATGCTATTACTTTCTGCTTCTCCATTTCCAGTGGCGGATCTAGGGGGTTCCTGGGGTTGGAACCCCCCTTTTTTTGGACGATCAATGCATTTGAATTGGGACATGTAGTTGGAACACCACACCCCGATCCCCTTTTGTCCTGGGTTAGGAACCCCATCCCCTTTTTTAAAAGGCTGGATCCGCACCTGATTTGCGATGACAGTGTTCAATACGATACCTTCAATGAAATCAATATCTTGTACGATTGTTTTCATCCTTAACCGCAATTGCTGAGCGTAATGACACACGTAATTATTGCAGTAGGTAATGTTGGAAATATTTGCAAACATATCTTCATATAACAAATAATAGCAGAAGTTTTGACTTTATATTTTAAAATGATTCAACTTTACTGTTTTGTATGACTTAATGATTAGCGAACCGGATGTGCAATCATATTATTAACTTCTTTATTTTGAGGACTGACAATTTCAAATAAAAAAATTCTGTTTTATATGTTTTTTTCTTTTAAATTTTCAGATACGCGAATATCTGAGCATAGTACTATCATTTATTTCCGTTTTGAAATTACATGTGCTATAAAACGCTGTCAAAGACAATTTTGATACATCGTTTCTTAAACATTTTGCATCAATTTATTCTCGAATAATATATAAGCTTTGTTGCAAAAATAATATAACATTCATATTCTCCCGTGACACCATCACATGAACGTGCATTGCCGAAAAATATAACATACATTACCTGAAACAGGGAGAAAATCAAGGCTCGCAGAGTTTGTTTAATTTCGTAATCCCCAATTGTTGTTTACTTTTTTCTTGTAAGTATTGATATTTCTTACTAGGTAAATGTAGGTTGAATACTGAAATTTATGACAAACGCGATGATTTTAATTTTCCTATAGTCAACTTTCCATTTCTGTGTAGCAACATCCTAGCGGCACCAGCATATTTAGTATATATGTCTCAATTGATACTTTACTCTAGATCTAGCTCAAAGTACGTTGATTTTGTTGAACGAGGAATACTGCTTTCTCAAAAGTATCTAAAACAGGTCTATGAGTGAATCAAATTAAGGTCATCACTCAAGAAATTTTACGGTCGCCATCGTGAGCTGATTGGCCATTATGACAAAATTGTGTCACAAATCATATCTGAGATTCTTGCTCGGTCATAATAACCTTCCATCATTACCGAAATGAACAAAGAAATAACACGACGGGTGCGATTTACGGTGCAAGAAATGCTTACCCTTCCGGAGCACCTGATTTCACTCCCGGTTTTTAGCGGAGATCGTGGTGTTTCTTATTTATTATTTGTAACTGTTGATGTAAATGTGTTTTAGTTTTGTGAGTCTTTGTTTACTCCTTGGTTTTGATTGTTATTGTCTTCTTAATCCTAAAGAGAACACCGAAATGAATGATGATGTTTAAGTAATTTCATACAACATTTTACTCTATATAGAAGCAGAATGGGAGATAATGTATACACGTGTTACATGTATGTGTATATAATATGTGTTTGGCTCACTGATTGCTGTGTAAAATTCTTACAGATAATGACACATTTTTACTGTATACATACAATTATATGTGTGTACATGCTTATGCATATTTGCATGTTATACAAAATATTTTTAATTCTATTTTCAGGGGAACGTCCCATTTTTTCATATACTGCCTTTACAGCTGCAATATCTACAGATGGTGGAACATTGTCACCTAGAGGAATTGTCAAATACAGACAAGTTCTTGCTAATATTGGAAATTGTTACGATTCCTCTACGGGTGTGTTTACTGTTAAAACGTCCGGTGTTTACTCTGTATCTGCTTCTATGATGACTCCTCCTGATAAGCCAGCTCATCTTAACCTAATGAAAAACGGACAGGTATTGGTATGGCTATATACAGGAGGTTCATATGACATGGCCTCGCAGTTAATAAACGTTGCACTGTCAGGAGGAGATGAGCTTTGGATTCAACAGCATTCTGGGTCTCAACTTTATGCAGGTCAATTTTATAATCTGTTTACTGCAGCTATGATAAAGCCGGGAAACTTTTGATAAATATTGAATAAACAATAAATATTAACTATATGTTTGTTCTCTTAATTATTGTTAAATGTATGACTCTTTAGTGTGAAAGTTAATATACAACAACAAAGGGGTAGAGGTTACTATACTCACCAGCTGTCATCATTTTGTTCCGATTACCTTTGAGTATGTTTATTTCATGACTACAACAATAAAACGTGTGATATTTTTACATACACTCTCCACCCTTTCCCCCTATGAATTTACCCTTTTCATTTTGTTCTGATTATCATACTTATTTTCTTTTTTGGAAACCTTCATTCATATTAGAAGGTTATCCTTATAAAAAAGCAGGTGTTTGTATCCTGGCAACAATAAACCCCTCCCAATAAAATGTTCTTCTGCATTCCTTTGTCAATTTGATCCCCGTTCCTTTTATAAAAGCCTCAGATGAATTCTCATATTATAACAATTGATACCGAGTTCGAAGTCAAATGTTTTCAACGTATGACAAAACAGACAATTGTGACAACATCATGGTAGAAAAAAAATGAAAATAAAATAAATAGAAATTTAGAGGAAAAAGACACAAATTAACCCTAACCGTTTAATGTACAATGTATTCATCATGTTCATTCGCTGATGATATTCCGTGCGAGTTTTCAGTGTCTGTTCACCCTTAATAGAAATAAGCAGATGTGGTATGAGTGCTAATGCGACAATTTTACACCCAAGTCACAGTGTGTAATACGTTAACCATTATAGGTCAAAGTACGGCCTTCAACACGGAGGCTTGGTTCAAACCGATCAGCAAGCTATAATGGGCCCCACAATGACTAGTTCAAAATCCGCATTATAACTTTAAACATTATACAATTAAGAAAATGGTGTAATTCCCTTTAAAAGTAGTTGAGTTTCAGATTCTGTTGATTTACATGTGAGGCGTTTTGGATATGATAAAACTTCAATACGATGTTGAATAACTAAGATATAAATGTCAATGTTTTTACAACCACTGAAATTTACGTTGCTGATGAACAGGATCACGTATAGTACGGCGGCTTTGTGAAAAATTGTGCACATCCTGCTACAAGCATGAAATTTGGCATAGACCTTCCTAATCTATTACTCTTTTATTTTAGATAGGGAGGCATTTGAAAAAAATGTCGCACTTCCGGTAAAATCCAAAATGGCGGACTTCATACTTCAATCAGCCCAATATCAACTGCTAGTATGTGAAAAGGTTTTATAATCATGCTACTATCATAATATTTGGTACAAACCTTTGTTTTTTACTACTTTTTGATAAATTGTATAGATTAGATGTCTTGAAAAACCCTATTTCCGGTAAAATCCAATATGGCGGACATTGTACTAAAATAAGCTTATTTTTAGGGAGGGTAATTGAAATATGTTTTAACATATTGCTACTATCATAACATTGTGCAGGAACCATTTCTTTGGTGCTTCTCATGGATACAATGTATAAGACATATTTCTTTAAAACCCTTACTTCCGCTAATATCCAAAAATGTCGGACATAGAAATATCAAATTCTTTTTCTTATATATTCAACTTTTTTTCAAAATATAAAGAAAATGTTGTTTATTGTGCTGGCTTTAAGTTATCCTCAAAACCACTTATTCTATTCTGCTGTAAATGTTTAAATACAAAGTTATCACTTCTGGTAAAAAAAAACAATCTGGCGTAAATTTCAAAGATGAGTCCTCAGTCCATATCTTCGATGTAGATTTTTGGAAAGATTGATTAAAACAAAATAAAATTACTTAAGTACTAAAACATTTTTAAAACTGCTACAACAATTCGGCCAAAAAGACATGTTCATTCACGATCAGCACCTCATGCACACAAGGCAGTCTACGGGAGACACGATTTTTCACATCATCCTTTATTACATCCACATGTACAAGCTTCTGACAAAATGATGAGGCCTCAGAAAGAGCTTTTTTAAAAGGGATCCTCTTTGTCCCTTCGCCATCCATTAGCGCCTGGACTGTGTAGCATAAGAGCCAATTCCAAGCTCGTACCCCTAAATACCTGCCTTAGTATATTGCACATTTTACATGCTGGAAAAGACTAAATCAAGTTCAGGGAATAGCCTCAATTAGCCTTCCCTTTTGCGCAAATACTAGTAGTTATTTTCTTGCCTCGTTAACCATGTTAACCCAATCTGTTAAATGTGTGGTGCGATTTATAGTAAAACCCAAGTGATTTAGGTTGATCAATCATCAATCTTTATGTTAAAGTCACATTTTCAATTGCCATCAATGATCTCACACGCAGTCTTTTTTCTTTTCAAGCAAAGATAGAACTGTGTCACCACTGGTAAAGGCATGGATCACAATAAGTGTGTGTGATCACTCATTGCCTAGTGCATTTGAAAGGTCATTGATAGATATTAATTCAAAGTTTTTTGCCCTCCCAAACACAATCCATAGTTCGTCTATCCCTATGTCACGGAGAAGCGAAACAGTAATGACAGCATCATCAGTAACGACTGTTCGTATCATGACTCGTTTACGTTCGTGTTTACGCATCAATGTAAATATAGTGGAATTTGATGAAACTGTCATCCAAGTGAGAGGGTTCGCGCTATAAAACCAGGTTTAATCCACCATTTTCTACATTTGAAAATGCCTGTACCAAGTCAGGAATATGACAGTTCTTGTCCATTCGTTTTTGATGCGTTTTGTTATTTGATTTTGCCATGTGATTATGGACTTTCCGAATTGATTTTCCTCTAAGTTAGTATTTTTGTGATCTTACTTTTCACTGCATCATATACATGCACCATGATTCTAGTGTCTACCTCTTAATGTGACCATAGTGCTAAACTTGAAATACATAACGTGGTGGATAAGATAGAATATCCTGAACATTTGTTGCAACAACTACCATACGTATCCTAGAATTCATCCACTCGTGTTACAGTTTCAAGGTATTTTATTGAGGTAAGGACATAATACCTAATCAGCATACTCGTTAGCCCGCAAATACATGTTTATTCACAATCGGAGAGCAGATTTTCCACATTTACAAAAACTGGTATTGTTTCTTACATCCATAATGTTCACGCTCCTGATAAGATGAAGAGGCCTCACTAAGAGTTCAAAAGGGTTCCCATGGATCATATTTGTTCCTTCGCCATTCATAAGCGTCTGGACTAGTTAGCATAGGAACCAATTCCAAGCTTGTTACTCATTCATAGCCGCCATGGTATATTGCACGCTTTACATGCTGAAAAAGACTAGACGAAGTCCTGGGAATAGCCTCAACAAGTCTTTCCTCTCCCAAAAACGCATGTTTTCTTGCTTTGTACTCATTCTAAATGCTAAAGTCACATCTTCAAATGCCCTCCATGTCACCAACGCAGTTCCCTTTCCAGCAAACGTGTAATCTCTGAATGCCTAGTGCATTTGAAAGGTCATGTATAGATATATATCTAAAGTTTTTCCCACTTCCAAATGCAAACCAAAGTTCGTCTGCCCCTATGTCACGGAATAGCGAAACAGCAATGACATCAGTATCGACTGTTCGATGGTGCTAAATTTGAAACATCATCAAGTGGTGGATAACACTGAACATCCTGAGCATTTGTTGCTACAACTACCTTTTCCTCAAAATTTTATTGAGCAAGCTGCTGAGAATGAAAACTAAAAATTTCTTTCTTATTGTCGTCATCTCTCAGAACACTTGCCAATTTTGAGGAATTTGTTTTGACCCTGGATTCATCTGTGTATTATCTATCCCCAAAATGTAGCTCTTGCTTCATGTAGCAGCCTTCAAACTACCAGTATTGTCTATGTACGCATCTGAGACTACATCCACTATTGTTACAGTTTTAAGGTATTTCCTAACGAGTATGCTGATTATTATGTCCTTACCTTAATAACATATCTTCAAACTGTAACAAGAGTGGATGAAATTTTTGATGAGTATGGTAGTTGTAGCAACAAATGCTCAGGATTTTCAGTGTTATCCACCACGTGATGTATTTCAAATTAAGCACCATGTTCACAGTATGAGGCTGACACTAGAATCAACGTGCATGTGTCTGATGCAGTGAAACACGAACTTAAACGAGTCATGATTCGAATAGTCGCTACTGATGATGCTGTCATTACTGTTTCGCTATTCCGTGACATAGGGGTAGACGAACTATGGATTGTGTTTGGGAAGACAAAACACTTTGGATTACTATCTATGAATGGTCTTTCAAATGTACTAGGCAATAAGTGATATCACACACTTATTGTGATCAATGCCTTTACCGGTTGTGATACGGTTCTCTCTTTGCTTGGAAAGAAAAAAGAATGTGGGTGTCATTGATTGCATTTGAAGATGTGACTTTAACCTAAAAAATGATGATTGATCAACCGAAATTACCGGGATTTTACTGTAAGATCGCACAAACTTATCAGATGGAGTCAACATGGTTAACGAAGCAAGAAAATAACTATTTGCACAAAAGGGAAGGCTAATTGAGTCTATTTCCTCAACTTGGTCTACTCTTTTCCAGCATGTAAAACGTGCAATATACTAGGGAAGGTGTTTAGGGGGACGAGCATTGGATTGTCTCTTATGCTACCCAGTCCAAGCGCTAATGGATGGCGAAGGGACAAAGAGGATCCCTTTTAAAAAAACTCTTCTGGGTCCTCATCACTTTGTTAAATGTTTGTAAATTGTGGATGTCAGAAAGAATGTCTCGGTCGTTGTTAATGTGGAAAATCGGGTCTCCAGTGCACTGCTTTGTGTGCATGTGGTAGGGACTGTGAATAAACATGTATTTTTGGCCACGTATTAGTAATTTTAAAAATGTTTTAGTATTATACTGATTTTTTTTTTAATCAATCTATCCAAAACTCTACATCGAAGAAATAGATTGAGTACTTATCTTTGAAATTTACGCCATATTTATTACCGGAAGTGTCAACTTTGTATTTAAACATTTACAACAGAATAGAATTAGGGGTTTTGAGGATTACTTAAAGCCAAAATATTAATGACCAGCACAAAAAACAACATTTTCTTTACATTTTGAAAAAAAGTTGAATATTTAAATAATGAATTGATATTTCTATGTCCGCCATTTTGAATATTACCGGAAGTAGGGGTTTTAAAGACAGATTTTTTATACATTGTATTCATTAGAAGCACAAAAGAAAGGTTCCTGCACAATGTAATGATAGAAGCAATACGTTTAAACACATTTCAATTACCCTCCCTAAAAAAAAGCTTATTTTAGTACAATGTCCGCCATGTTGGAATTTACCGCAAGTAGGATTTTTTCAGACATCTAAACAGTATAATATATCCAAAAGTAGTACAAAACAAAGATTTGTACCAAATATTATGGTTGTACCATGATAATAACACCTTTTCAAATACTAGCCTTTGATATCGGGCTGATTTAAGTATGAAGTTCGCCATTTTGGATTTTACCGGAAGTGAGACATTTTTTTCAAATGCCTCCCTATCTGAAATAAAAGAGTAATAGTTGAGGAAGGTCTATGCCAAATTTCATGCTTGTAGCAGGATGTTCACAATTCGTCTGAAATATACTTGTAGCCGCCGGACTAGTATAAATACTTGATAGTTGCATTGATTTGCACAAAAAGTGTTTAAAAAGCAACCGAAAGTTTGCCTTACTTTTCCACACTAACTGATAATTATATTGAAATAGGATATTAAAATGCAGAGAGTGACATGCAATGTTTTACTTATATATACGAAAAAAAATTAAATAACACAGCGCTTAAATCTTTCGCTTAGAAATGTATTCCTGGTTATCTTTCTTGTATCACTTGGAAGTATTTATTCTGAGGAATGCAATAACCCATCGATTATACTTCCAGTCGCACACCGGATAATTATTTTAACTTCATACATGCATGGTCCATCTTTTTTCTGTAAAATAAGCTATGGTCAGCGTCTCCGAATCTCCAGCAGAATTTCTTCTGCTACACAGCCTTAAAAAAATGAAAAAAAACCATAAGGTACAGTCGTCTGTAATAGACCCACAAATGTATATTGCTATACAATTTATATTGATAAGATCTATTCAAATACCTCTCAAGACATGAGTATTTGCATTTGTTCTGATGATTGATAGTAATATTAAGGACTGGAATGAAATCAATATCTATAGTTCTGTTCAACAGTTTTTATGGTAAATCAGTTGAAGTAGATTGTTTGAAGTTTGTAGCATATTTAACTTTGTACATCCTTTTCCAGTTTGCAGTTGATATAAAAATCTGGAGATGTGTTATGATTGCCAATGAGTCAACTATCTACAGAACTTCAAATGACATAGCAATAATAATATTAATAGGCAACAATACAACCTTCAAAAATGAGGAAAACCCTTGTCGGCTGCAAACACTCCTGACATGAAAAGTATGCAACAATTCAATTAAGAACAGTAATAGCCTGCTTTACAACTAAACAACAGGTTAGGACCCTCCCCTTTTCAATTAGGGATATCCTTTATTTTGCTGTTGTAGAATAGGAAAAAGAAAATGTAGCCTTTTTAACTTATAAAGGGGGATTCATTATATTCGGAACAACTTTTCTTAAAGACTGATCCACTATTTTCAATAATTAATAAAGATAGAAGTCCATCTGGGAACATTATATATTTGTATTATGTATATGTTCCGGACCATATTAGTACATTGTATTTGGACCATACGCGTATGGTCATACCATACGGGTATATACTCATATGGTCCGACCATACGCGTATGGTCGGACCGTACGTTATGGTCGGGGTAATTAGGAGGTACATTTATGCTTACCTCTTTATTTAACCCTTCTAGTTGTCACGTCATTATTCAGACATTACCAAAGGTAATTTTTTCATTAAAAATTAGTAATAACAAGATTAACAAAATAAAATGAGCAGTTTCACACAGTAAATTTCATCACTAGTCAAAGCTATAGAAAACACATTTTTTTTTCATTACCGATATGTTATAACGAGTGAATGGCAAAATGTCGACCTGGGCAGATAAATTCCAAAAATATCTTATAATGAACTGTTACACAAGAAGTAAACTGGTTTACTATAACCTGACGTAAAAGTAAACAGGATAAAGAGTCTAATAAATTGCTTACTTTTGAAACTTTTAATATAATTAGCATTAGCAGTGCAATATTCATAATTTTTTATACTTATAATTATACGTGTTTTGTTTTTAAAAAAAACATGAATGACGTCACCGGCAAGCACACTAGTTTATTTTTCAAAGTTGTCTGGTGATATGATGTACTTCAGTCATGTTACGATATTGGAGATCTAGAGCTTTTTCACAGTAGACACATCGAATGACCCAGGACCCAAGAAAAGCTATGGTACCGTGTGGACGTAAATGTCACCCTACGCATCCATGCAAGAATACAATTAGCGACGAAAACTAACTTTGGCAGCAATATTTAATGTCATTTGAATTGTAATAGCAATCATTGTTTTTTTATAAAGTTTTCTCA
This sequence comes from Mytilus edulis, assembly GCF_963676685.1. Taxonomy (NCBI): domain Eukaryota; kingdom Metazoa; phylum Mollusca; class Bivalvia; order Mytilida; family Mytilidae; genus Mytilus; species Mytilus edulis. The sequence goes on along the minus strand of NC_092348.1, from coordinate 44,577,092 downwards.
TGCATATTATTGAAAAATATACCTATATGGTCCACATACTCATATGCAACGGCCCGTTTATAACCAAACGAGTATATACTCATATGGTCCGACCATACGCGTACGGTCGGACCATATAAGTATACGCATATGGTCATGACCATACGCGTATGGTCCAAATACTCATATGGTCCGGAACATATATATTCCAAATCGTGGACTAACCTGACATCAAATGTTGATACTGTTTTATTTGAATGACTGTAGTGGTAGAAGATCAAACTAAAAGACAGCCAGCAAATTACAATGCATAAATAAATTAATTGTCGCAGTAGTGATACATTCCAATGGAAGTTTTTTCCCGCGTATAAATTTCATGTGTAAAGAAAGGCAACAGTAGTATACCGCTGATCGAAAGTCATAAATCGAATGAGAAAAAAAAAATCCAGGTTACAAACTAAAGCTGAGGCAAACGCATCAAATATAAGAGGAGAACTACGACATAACAGAAACACAACATTAAAATGTAACACACACAGAAACGAACAATAATATAACAATGGTCATTTTCCTGACTAGATACAGGACATTTTAAGAAAAAATGGCGGGTTGAACCTGGTTGTGTGGCATGCTAAACCTCCCACTTTTATGGCAATGTTAAATATAACATTAAGAGGCAATACAAGAGAAAACCAGGCAGAACTTGGAAATTTTGTTCAACAACCTTTTTGAGATAAATGTGTTTTTGTATTGTATGCACCTTTTTTTGTTGGGAAATGACACTTTTTAAAGTAGTTTTGGGTTATTGTGGATAAAAAAAATGAATATGATTTTACAGTAAATTTGACTGCTTATATAGGGAAATACGGGTATTAATTTCTCAATAAAAACAGCCTACAATATAACAATTGAAATATATTCTAAAAGATGACCATGAATCCAACAGGAAATGATAATAATATCTCTGGTATCTGTTGTGTAAATGTTTTAATGCAGTAAAATGTATGGAAACAGCGGCTTATTTTTCAACGTTTTGGTGTTTAGACATATCAAAAGTGATACTCTTCAATTTAAAAACCGATAAAGGTTGTGATGTTGATTATGTCAACATCAGCCACAGGGCTTTAAAGTAGACTTGATCAGCTAGAAAAATATTGTGCTGACTGGTGCCTGAAAGTTAATATTAGAAAGACTAAAGTCATAATTTTTAATAAGGCTGGAAGGAAAATTCAGAAGAATTTTCGACTGCAGAATAACTTGATTGACTGTGTCGTTCATTACAAATATTTAGGTGTTCACTTTACTTCATTTGGAAGTTTTCATCTAGCTAAAACTGAACTTTATAATAAGGCTCTTAAGGCCTACTATAAACTTAGAAAGGATTTTATCAATTTGTCTCCTGGAATAAAATCTTGTGTTCATATTTTTGAGCATACCCTTAAACCCATTCTGTTATATAATTCAGAGGTATGGGGAGGTTATAATGTCTCTTGTAATAAATTACAGTCTTCCTTATTTAATCTTGAAAATATTTTTAAAAATCTTAAGTGTGAAAATCTCCATCTTAAATTTTCTAGATTTATACTTGGTGTACACAAAAGGAGTGTCAATTTTGCTGTATTATCAGAACTGGGACGTTTCCCCTTACATTATGATATTGTAAAGTCAATTGTAAAATACTGGTATAGATTTGAAAATCTTACAACTGAATTCAGTCTATTGAAAGATACTTATAAATGCAGCCAAGAGCTTCACAAATCTAACATAACTTCTTGGTTCTCATTTGTTAAAAAAGTATTAGAAGTTTTTGAAATTAAACCAGAAGTAAAACATTTCAGACAATATAAATTTTTGAACATATCTAGTAAATTAATACACACTAAATATATTAGCAATTGGTATGCTAGCCAAAATAAAGCTTCTGATGGAAAACTGTTGAATTAAGTGAAATTTAAGCAGAATTTTGGTTATGAAAATGATCTTTCTTTAATTAAGAACTTTGATTTTAGAAGATCTATATGCAAATTACGTATTTCTGCTCATAAGCTTCAAATTGAAGTTGGTCGTTTTTCAAATATTCCACGAAATGAAAGAATTTGCAAAAACTGCTCCTCTGGCTGTGTTGAAGATGAAATCCATTTTTTAACTAACTGTGAAAATTTTAAATCAGATAGAGATGCTCTCTTTGACTTTGTTTGCCAAAGAATTCCAAATTTTTCTATACTTGATAATCAGCATAAACTTATTTATTTATTAAACTGTGAAGACAATCAGGTCCTTAATGCTGTTGGTAAAATTATTAAAGTGAATATGAGTTAGTAATTGTATTGTAACTGTATGTAAAAAATTGTTTGTATCTATGTATCTATGCAAATCAATATTATTTTGCCTTATTCATGTATGCTCTTTATGCCCCTTGTGGGCCCTTAATTGGAAATAAAATATGTTCTGTTCTGTTCTGTTCTGTTCTGTTCATTGTTAGAGGCAGTTAGTGAGTTACAAATTCTGCAAAGACTGAAATTATTTTTTTGTTTGCTGGAAATGTGGAATATTAGGAATTTAAAGCAATCCGTGAGTAGTTTTTGAAGATTCAGCTGCATGGAAATCATACATTTTGCTCCCATCTTAAAACAGTATATCATGGACACCAAGGAAAGATCTAAATGCCATAATTTTGGGCATCTTGAAAACTGGAAAGGAGGGTCACTTTGAAGCAGATGATAGTTATAGTGTATAAAAGAATTCTTTGTCACAGTCATACCAGTTTGAACAGGTAATAGTTAAAATTATTGGAGTTTGAAATTATTTCCATGATTTCTGGGATAAATTGATACAAAAAGGCATCAATCAGAGCTGGGACTATTATACTCCCAGATCAAAGCATCCAAAAGATTAAATGAATTTAATAAACATATTTTTCAAAATGTCTTTTAAATGGAACCAAAATCAAATTTCAGTGAGAATTTTACAGACACATTGTTGTTTGATTCTGCTTTATTTTGAAATTAGAAATCATTTTACAAAGTTTACAATATTTTCCCAACTGACTATCATGAAGCCTGTTCAATTATTTCAATAAATCCCCCCTCTTCCCCATTTGTGAGTTACAATGGGAAATTCTTATCTGTATATGTATGATCTGAGCTGAAGGCAAATTTATACATTTTATAAATTCATCATGTTCAACATGTTCAAACATTATTTGAATAGGATAATAATTTAAAATAAAAAAAATCTAAAACTATCAGACTCAGAAATTACAACAATAAGAAGATGTAGTACATGTAGTTACAAAATGTATTGTAATATGATCATGATAATTGTCAATGAGAAAATCACATGTACCACTAACCGCAATATACATAATAGACATGTCTGTCACCTTATCATGCTTATCCTTAATATGTTCATGTACATAATGTATAGTACATGTACAAAAATGAATGTAGGCAACTACAAATGAATACATTTTGTATATACATGTAGAATAGATACATGTATAAGAAGATGTGGTATGAAAGTCAACAGGTCAATGAGACAACTCTCCATCCAGGTCACAGTTTATAAAAGTAAAGACAATCCTATAGTTATCAGGATAGTCATATAAATTTATGTCAGATATGTGTAGTACATTGTACATGTAAACAGTAAGCTTAATTTGTGAAAAAGCAGGAGTAAATCATTGCTTTTTTAATTTATGACATGTATGAGAGTCAAATTTAAATTTTCTGTAATTTTGATTGCTACAAATGTACATGAACATATATGCCTATATTTTACATGACCTTTAATGTTACATACATGTATGAAAGATACTTTGTAAATGGTTATTGCATATTTAACATGTTTAAAAGAATAAAACTTGTAAATCAAATCTTAAGACAATTAGATTCTTAACTCACTATTTAGATGGGATCTTTATGGATGGCAATACTTTTGTTTCTTAAGTTTGTTGTTAATTGTCCATCATGTACTTAGAAACTAAATTTAGACATGTACATGTACAAACAAAAATGTATTTGATCATGATGATATAACATGTATAAGGATTTCAAACTTTTTACATTACAAAACTGCAAAAGAAAACCAAAATAGCTCATTTTGCGATCTTGTCATTAGTATTTAGATACATTTGTACCCATTAGTATTTAGATACATTTGTACATGTACATGTATGATCATGATGAGAATATAAGGTTAATTTGACTCAAACATATGAAGTAAACTTGTTTAATAAATCACAATTGACCTTAAGCTTTCTGCACTAAAGTGTTCATTTAATGTAGATCATTTTATATTAACCTGTCCATTTAACAAAAGAACTAATCATACTAAAAAGTCATGTAACTTTGAAAAGTTGAATAAATTTTCTATGTTTTAATGTAGTAAGATGCTATTAAACAGATCATTTTATATTTTCCATGGGTTCTTAAGATAAGACACGTAAGAGAATAACTAACATGACTAATTTGATTTTAAATACAAATTTCGAAATTCAATTCAAAGAATAATGGATCACTTTATAATCTTTTATTTCTTTTCAACAGAAAAAAGATACATCAGATGACAGACTTACATGTACAAAAAATGTAGAGGAGCCTATAATAAGAGAAATGGATCAACTTGATTTTGAAGTTAACATAGAATGAAATTCAAAACAGTGTGGCTGTGGCCATTGATTGACACATTAAATTCATCCATTGTAATAAGAGAAATGGATCAACTTGATTTTGAAGTTAACATAGAATGAAATTCAAAACAGTGTGGCTGTGGCCATTGATTGACACATTAAATTCATCCATTGACTGTGACAATTTAGGTGAACGTTTGTATGTAATGACCACTGCTCACTATGTACCTTTTAAAGACACTTAAACTATGGGGTCACCAAACATTCTCAACACCTTAATAAAGTAATTCGAAAAATTAATCAGAAATAACACGATGTTTTGATTTATATCAATTATATCTAAATTTTTTTAGTTGAACAGTCCTGCCTGGTGCTCTCTGACATTGCCTCTTAAAAAGACAACATTACATGACAGGACTAGAATACAAATAAATGGGAGAAAATATAGGACAGAGAAACATACGAATAATAGCTAACAAAAGGTACCAGGTTTAGAAGTTAATACGCCAGACGCGCGTATATAAAATAAAACTTTTGGTGGCCGGCTGTTAGCTTAAGTTTCCTCGTCAGTTTTAATCTAACGTCGTAACACAGTACATGATATATGAGGGATATACCATTTTCATGGCTATACTGTCCTTCATATTTAGGTAATTTTGACACAGCAAATTATAAAGTAAATGTTTCTGTATTAAGGAAGTTTATCAGGAAATTGAGTTGTTTTCGCAACAACAAAAAAAAACACTAAGTAACATACATTAATAACTCGACTCGGAATGTAAATAACCCCTAAAATATAATGGTATATTGAATCGTCCATGACAATTTTTATACAGGTGAAAGTCGTATAATTCACGAAATTCACACTGATTCCGTTGATTTTGCCAGTTGAATGGACTGGCATGAGGTTAAATATATATCGTCTGAACATCAACCCAACAATGTTAGATCTGTAAATTTGCTTTCGCAATTTGTTTTTGTTCTTTTCTCACCGGGATTCGAACCCATGCTACTGAGATATCGTGACACCAACTCGCCTGCACTGTAGCCGTCCCGCTAGACCACACGACCACCTGGGCTTCACTAAAAGACCCTGCTGTCTGCCATTAGCGATTGCCAAATAAGATTGATCACAAGATGTAACAAAATGGATCTTAATATAAATTTAATACTAAACAGAAAACGATAAACTTGTGGCCAAGATGTTATGCCACAAACACAAGGTGTCAATATCTATTTTTTGTACACCAGATCTAGATTTCGACAATATATGTCTCTTCAGTGATGTTAGGGATCGAAACGGTATTTTGAAGGCCATATAATTTACCCTCAATTTCAGATAGACTCTTAAATTTTAAGAGTCAATATAGGATGAACGGATTATATAAACCGGAGGGGAAATATGATACGAGCCCAAACGAAAAAATATAAACGAGTCTAAATTGAAAAATACGTTCAAACCTTTTAAACTGCTCAATATTAAAAATCAAATGAATAGCAAAATAAGAATGAACCAAATGAATGCTTAGCAGTGTTGTTTTTATTTTATTTTCTATCTTTAACATCGATTATTAAATAAAACAACATGATTTCACCAAATTGAATAAAATAACAGGAACAACTTTTTAGTAGATCTTACTTTGGTTAACATTATTGCTGTTTACAATTTATCTCTATCTATAAAAATATTCAAGATAACAAAAAACTGCAAAATTTCCTTAAAATTACCAATTTAGTGGCAGCAATCCAACAATGGGTTGTTCGTTTCGTCTGACATATTAGGCCAGATAGATCTTGACCAATTGAACTATAAAATCTTTAGTTTTTGAAATATAAGCCAAAAACTGCATTTGACCCTCGTGTTCAATGTTTAGCCATGGCGGTCATGTTTGATGATGCATTGGATCAAAACTTCGGATACAATTTATAAACTAGATACCCTACGAAAAATTCAGTTAAAGGTTGGAGTTATTCGGTCCAGTAGTTTCAGAGGAGAAGATTTTTTAAATAGTTTACGACGACAGACGACGACGGACGACAAGTGATGACATCAACTCACATGGGGCCCTTCGGGCCCCGGTGAGCTAACAAATAGTAAGTATATATATTGTGAATTAAATAAATATAAATATATAAATTGAAAAGATAAATAAATATAAAAAAAATAATTATAAGGTGTGTTAGTCACAACTTATATGTGTGGTTTAGACATACTGAATATAAAAAAAGTACAAATACCGTTATAACACATAGTTATCACAACAGAGGAGTCTAGTAAGAAGTAGTAAGCATGCTCGATTGGATGTGTACTGATCGATATTTTAGTCGGTGCATAACATTTGAGCGCATTTTTGCTTACATTTGTGTGCGGTTTTTTTTCAGGTAAACTCACGTAAATACAGGTAGATAACGGATCTGTACCATGTGTAGTAATCCCTTTTATTTGTTAATTTAATGTCTTTTGTTTCGATCTGATGAATCAAGCCTTCTTCAACTGATGTTTATAGTTTGTTCTCGTGTGGTGCTGTTAAACAACTGTCCAATGTCATGAAAGGGTTGGGCACCCACAAACATATTTAAGCCCGCCAAATTATGTATATGCTTATCCAAAGTCAGGAGCCTGTTATTCAGGGGATGTATTTTTATTTTATTTATTTTTTTGGAGGGGATACTTTGTTCTTCATAAATCCGCTGTCAGGTTTATCCCTTGAATTGTTTTACATTTTTCTGTTTGGGTTCTTTTATAGCTTGCTGATAGTCTTTTCTGCTTGAGCCCAATCGTTTGTTATACTTAATGGTCAGGGGCCATTACAGAAGGGATATTTATTTCTCCTTCATGTTGTTGAGGGTTTTTTTTTAAATATTGATTATTTGTTTTTGAGATCATAACTTTTCATAAACCTACTTCTTTGCTCTTCTCTTTCGGTTTTTTTTTCGATAAGATTTTTGTTGGATACATCTTTATTATTTCCTCTTTCATACATTTTTTCCCTTTCAAACTTACAAATACTTTGATGTGACCATTACTATGTATTTGTAAAAATGAGTGCATTTCTTTATTTACACGCAGGGAGTTTTTTCAATTTAAGACTGTTTTTGTTATATTTCTTTGTATAATGTAGTATGATACATTTTTTTCATTAACTGCATCTGTTTTCTTTAATTTACAAATGCTTCCTGAATATGGCCACACTATGACTTTAAGAAAAAAAGAAAACTATTGTTTTTGGTTCAGTAAAAAGCGTGTAGGGATTTGGTGTGATGAACCAATTCAATCATCCGGTCCCGTCTTTTTCATTATATAGCAAAAATGATAATATTATATATAAGAATTTTTAAACATTTTGAAGATAATTTAACATGTGTATCAAAAATCAATGTAATTATGACTTTAAATTACTATGGTTTTTTTTAATTCTCAGTTTTCATTTAAAGTAGTCACGGTTTGGGTTATCCCTCACCTTAAGCTTTAATCATATGGATTATTATTCCTCTCCACCATGTTCACCCTCAAAATCATATACCGTTTGATTTTATATTTTTTCAAACGGTGAAAAACTGTTATTCCCTTTGAAAGTAGTTGAAAGTATTTGAGACCTTAAGACTATATAGAGCACTCGATGTTGAATTGTAAGATGGGCAAAAACGCAGTATGATGAATTATGATTATTGTGGCTCGAAATTCTAAGAAGCAACACAAAATCAAAATGTCAGTTTCTTATCCACCTCTGAATTGTATGTTGCTGATGAAAAAGGTCGAGTATAAACACCTAATATTTGCATTGAATTCCCCGAAAGCTGTTTAAAAACGTCATAAAAGTTAACATTGCCTTTCCACACTAACTGATAATTATATTGACACATGATATAAAAATGCAGGGAGTGACATGCAATACATTACATATACAATGATATATATATACCAAGTAAATTTTTAACAACACAGCGCTTAAATTAAATCTCATCGTTAGAAATGTATTTCGAGGTTATCTTTCTTGTATCAGTTGGAAGTATCTATTCAGAGAAGTGCAATAATCCATTTATTATGAGTAAGAAGCAGTTTACATATATTCATTATTTTCTTACACTGTTTTTTTTTTATTTAAACTACATACATTGTACATGCATGTAAAATGTTCTATCTTTTTTCTGCAATATGGAAAATAAGATTTAATACAATACTCAGTAATATTTCTTAATTTGGCATGCAAGAAACTCTAACACATCTTCACAGTTAAAACTGAAAATTGGGCAGTTGTTGTATATTTACATCATGCGTGTAAAAACATTAAAAAAGCAAATGTACGTTGTTGTGTTGTTTTATTCTAGAGCAAACGAAAACAGAAGTCGATTTTTTATCGAAGAGGCTGACAGCACTTCAAGGAAAACTGTCTTCCTGCAAAGGTGAGTATAGCTTTTACATCTGAAAGTATATAAATGTTTGAACATTTAATTGAATGTTAGCAGCTCGTCGAGATATAGACCGTTAATTCATTTAGCAATCAATCAATGTAAACTACAAAAAGACGGCACATTTGACAAAAATCATTACTTTCAACATTTAAGATCAACAACTACATGTTTGCCTAAAAAAACAAACAATATGCAACTTCTGATGTAAAGCAGGTATATCAAAACTAGCGTATATTGTATAAATATATAACACACATTACCTGTACTAACATTAGGAACAAAAATAAATATTAAGGCCCGCAGAGATTTTATCTGTTTCGAAATCCCCAATCCTAAAACCCAAAATGTTGACCTTTGAAGTAATTTCAAATTATCTATCGCTCTATATAGAAGCGGGATACACGTGCTGTTTGTATAATATATGTTTGACCGGTTGCTGTGTAAAATTCTTACAGATAGACATTTTTTGTTCTTTACAATTATATATATATGTGTGTGTGTATGCTTAATAATATTTATACTTTGTGTATTATGCAATAGATAATCATTTCTATTTTCAGGGGAACCTCCTGTTTCTTCATATACTGCCTTTACAGCCATTTTATCTACAAATGGTGCAACAATGTCATCAGGTGGAGTTGTCAAATACAGCCGAGTTCTTGCTAATATTGGAAATTGCTACGACTACAATACGGGTGTGTTTACTGTAAAAACGCCTGGTGTTTACTCTGTGTCTGCTTCAATGATGACTCCACCTGGCAAGGGTGTCGATATTCAAACTCATATGTCAAACGCCATGGCTAAAATAAGAAAAAGGTCAATAAACAAACAATAGAACACAAACACATCATAGAAATCTGACTGAGTAACACAAACTCCACCAAAAACTTGGGGTGATCTCAGGTGCTCTGGACGGGTACCTGTCGTGTTGCTCATGTAATCAAGTAAATGTCTGAAATAACGGACACAAGTTAAAAATAATACACCATTGAGATACCAAACGACACACATATCATTTGCATTTTAAACATAGTATTTTTCTTTTAGTTGATTTGAAATTGATTAATACGAAAGCGTATTAGGGACATAGAAAAAATAAAATTGGCAGTGAACTTTTTTTTCAAAGTCGAAATTTTGACTTTTCAAATCTCGAAATTTTGACTTTTTTTTTTTTTTTTAACTTGAAATTTTGACTTTTCAAATCCCGAAATTTTGACATAAACTTGAAATTTGGACTTTCAAAAATCTTGAAATTTCGACTTTTTGAAAAGTCGAAATATTGACTTTTTTGAAACTCGAAATTGTGACTTATGAAAAGTCGATATTTTTACTTTAAACTCGAAATTTCGACTTTTTTAAACTCAAAATTTCTACTTTTATAAAACTCAAAATTTCGACTTATTTTAAACTCGAAATTTCAACTTATTTTAAATTCAAAATTTCGACTTTTTGTAAACTCAAAATTTCGACTTTTTTAAAACTCGAAATTTTGACTTATTTTAAACTCGGTTCACCTTTTTTTAAATTCAAAATTTCGACTTTTTGTAAACTCAAAATTTCGATTTTTGTTTACAATCGAAATTTCGACTTTGATCTCTTTTAAAACTTTGATGTTAGTATTCAAACACAGTTATTACAATTTTAGAAGGAGTAGACATGGACGCAAATTATTAAAACGTCATCAACACATTTTGGCAATGTTTATTTTGAAATAGGGTTTGCTCCATGTTTTAGTTCCCACGACACTGTCATAGAATCGTTATATCTGAGAACATATAGCATCGCAGTTTCAAAGGCCTGTTTGGTTTCCCAATAGCAAGTCACTGACTTTGCCTTGTTTAAATAATGTTAAATCAAGTAGCCAAAAATGCCATGCATATTCAGGACGACAAATGAGCTGCTCGGTTTTCTAGTTTTGGAATTTTGAAATAAATAAATGGTTCTTTTTTCTGGAATATTGATTAAACTCTACAAGTTGACATTCTTATGACACAACTATTAACCCTTGTCTTTATATATCAGACTGTTGAATAAAAATAAGTCGTAACATGGGTGTATCGGAATAACGGGGTTGTCTTGATACACATATCTGAAGTCCAGACTTGAAATATGTATTTGAACGTGAAACATATTTTATTTATTCTTCGGCAAGAACAAGATTTTCTATCTAAAATAACCTCTTTAAAATGGTTTAGTTTATTAAAATGTGCTCATTAAGTTGATGATGTATATGGCTTTCCGCTTGCTGATATAAATGACTGTGAATGTGGTAATCGCAAACGTATAAATACTTAGGAAAATTCGAAATTTTGAGTTTAAAACAAGTCGAAATGTTGAGTTTAAAACAAGTCGAAATTTTAAGTCAAAAAGAAGTCGAAATTTCGAGTTTAGAAAAAAACAAAATTTCCAGTTTTAAAAAAGGTCGAAATTTTGAGTTTAAGTCGAAATTTCGACTTTTTATAAACTTACGGCAAAATTTCGAATTCTAAAAAAGTCAAAATTTCGACTCTTTGAAAAGTCGAAATTTCAAGATTTAGAAAGTCAAAATTTCAAGATAAGAAAAGTTAAAATTTCGAGTTAAAGTCGAAATTTTAAGATTTGAAATGTCAAAATCTCGACTTTGAAAAAAAAGTTCACTACTACTTTTATTTTTTCTATGTCTCTAATACGCGTCCGAAGATTAAAACCAAGTAGCACATATTTCATGAAAATTCATAAAAAAAAAATGTACGACATGTGTAAATTCCATGCTAGCACCGTCATGCTGTTTGAATTTCAAAGCAGTTTACATGCACAACATTCATTCAATGTGTCCGAAGTGATTTCTTGGCAAAACGCATATACCAATTTTAGTAGACTTGTTTCCTCATCACTGACGACCTTTCGGAAGTCTCAATACAAATGCAGCACAGCTTTTGGAGAAATTAATTCATACAATATTTTCCAACCCAATTATTGTGTAAGTAATCACTCCATAAAGTGATATTGTTTAAAGCCCTAGTCCCACTAGACCCCGATCGGACCACGCTTACCGCGATCTAAAATAAATTCGGATCGTGGCTACGATTATACCACGTTCTCACCGCGCTTATTCTGCGACATCACTTCGCTTATCAAGATCGTTCTACGCTCATCACGTTCTCACTACGACCATACCAGTCCACCAGTTATCTTATTGCAACACGATCTTATCACGCTTCTACTTCGATTATAGCACGTTCTTACCACGATTATCCTACGTTCATATAGCGATCTTACTACGTTCTCTTGCTGCCCTTTTTGCAGTTTTAGTAGATAGTTAATACCCCAGTCCCACTAGGCCACGATCGCACTACGATCTGTGAAAAAAATGCAAATTTTGATGATCGTAGTGTGATCGTGTAGATCGCAGTAAGGTCGTATCACGGTCGTGGTGAGGTCTTCAAGATCGTGAAGAGCGTGGCCAACTTTGAATATGTTCAAAACAATCGTGGTGCGGTTGTGGCGAAATCAGGTCGTAGTAGAAGCGTAGTGAGAGCGCACTAAGATCGTAGTAAGATCGCAAAGGTCGCTGTACAATCGTAGCGAGAGCGTAGCGAAAGCGTGATTCTATTCGGAGAGTCTGTGCTACGATCGTACAGCGACGTTATCACGACCTCACTACGACCATCACGTTCTCCCTGTGACCCAACTACGCTTCCACTACGACTATACCACGCTGTTCACGACCATAGTACGATTCTAGCACGCCCTTGCCGTCCTCATCACGCTCTTCTTACGACCTTACTACGTTCACACTACGACCATCATTCTCATTGTCATTTTCACATAAAATACATAAAAAAAGCTCCCTAGATTTTGTTTGTTTGAATGTAATTATTCATTTGCTGTAACGGCTCAATCATGCTTCTATATGCTTCTTTTTATATAGATTAGACCGTTGGTTTTCCCGTTTAAATGGTTTAACACTAGTAATATTTTGGGTCCTTTATAGCGTGCTGATTGATGTGAGCCAAGGCTCCGTGTTGAAGGCCGTACCTTGGCCTATAATGGCTCACTTTTATAAATTGTTACTTGGATGGAGAGTTGTCTCATTGGCACTCATACCACATCTTCCTATATATATATATATATATATTGATAAATCTATGTCATCTCTGCTATCGTTCACTAAAATATCGTCATTGAGCTTTATGGACCAGCAATATGTTGTAATTGAGGTTGGATTGGTCGGTCCGACATCTCTGCTTGATCAGGATTCGTTACTTTGCTCCCTCTGCCTCTACATCAACTCCTACCACCATGCCCACGTGTTCTGGTAGATTTTGGAAGCATGACTGTATTGTTTCCGAGAAATTTAAGATTTAATCAGAAATATAAGGAATTGAACTGTATTGATATGGAACACGATGTTGACGTTATTGCTGAGAACGTAGTAAGATCGCGCTATGGACGTAGTATAATCGTGGTAAGAACGTGTTATAATCGCAATAAGATCGTGTTGCAATCGGATAACTCGTGGTATGGTCTTAGTGAGAACGTGAAGAGCGTAGAAAGATCTTGATAAGCGTAGTGAGGTCGCAGAATAAGCACGGTGAGAACGTGGTATAATCGTAGCGGGATCTTTGTAGAAGCGTAGAGAGGACGTAGTATTATCGTGAAAGCAACATCAACTTATATTTTCATGCCGCTCATACCGCGACCTCACCACGAACTAAATTTATTTAAGATCGCGTTGGGCGTGGTGCGATCGTGGTCCAGTGGGACTGGGGCTTTACTAAAACTGCAAAAAAGGGTAGCAAGAATAATTTTAGACGAACATGATTACACCAAACCTTCAAGAGAATTATTTCACGAATGTAACATTGTGCCAATCACACAAAGAATACTATTGTTTTTCTGTTTGTCTTTTTTATTTTTAGCCATGGCGTTGTCAGTTTGTTTTAGATTTATGAGTTTGACTGTCCCTTTGGTATCTTTCGTCCCTCTTTTATCACAAATCATTTCTAATGTATAAGGCAAAACATGGCTTAGCTCCAGAATATATGTCCAGTCTTATTGTATCAGCTTCTGCAAACCAAAAATATTATACGAGATTTTCATTCTCAGATAATTTTATAATTCCAAAACCAAATATAGAGTTGTATAAGTCTAGTTTCTCGTACACTGGACCAAAAGTGTGGAATGCTCTTCCTAATTCAATCAAAAAATCAAATACAGTAATCAGAATTTAAACATAAATACAAATATATGTACTCTTAACATTACCATCACATTTGTACTGTAATGCCATATCATAATTGTTTATAGTATTTTATTTTTTTAAATTGTATATAATCTTTATTTATCATTATTATTGATGCAGTGTTTATTTATAATGTAATTATTATTGTATTTAGAGAGCCTTACTGAAAATTGGTGTAATCCGAATGAGTTACTCTCTCTAGATAAAGATATTATTATTATTATTATTATTAATAATAATAAAGTCAACATCGTGTTCCATATCAATACTGTTCCATTCCTTCTATTTCTGATTAATACGTAGAATTCTCTAACACAATACAGTCATGCCACCAAGTAACGAAAAAGTAACGAATCCTGATCAAGCAGAGATGTCGGACCGACCAATCCAACCTAAATAACAACCTTTTGTTGGTCGACAAATCTCAAATGACGATATTTAAGTGAACGATAGCAGAGATGACACAGATGTGTCAAAAGATATAGGAAGATGTTGTATGGGTGCCAATGAGACAACTCTCCATCCAAGTAATCATTTATAAAAGAAAACTATTATAGGTCAAGGTACGGCCTTCAGCATGGAGCTTTGAGTAATGAAAGAAATTTCTGTTCAAAAGTTTTTTTAACAAAAATTGAATACTGTATTTGAAAATGGTAATTAAAAAGAATAATCTAGTGTTGCGTTTCTGAAGTCGGTAAGTATAATATGACAATATTAAAAAAAGAATATGACATGTTAGAACGAAGGTAAGAAAGAAATAGATTCTGTAATTACGGAATAACACAAATTCTCTGCCGACATTTAATATTCATATTTCTTTAAAAAGGAGCACCATACAAACTAACTCTGTTATTAAAAATATCTTAATTTGAGTATTCTTTTTCTGTGGACTAGAAATAATTTAAAATTAACAACAGTAGCAGAATACAATATATGATAAATTGAGAATCTATTTCCGGATTTTACTTTTGATCATTTCCCAATCGTGAATTAAAGCACTAGATGATGCAACACCATGAGTAGAGTACAACACTCCTATATTATTAGGTTTGTAGTCTGGAGAGAATCGGCCCTCCATTCGAACTTTTATACCTAAGGTTGCTGCAACTATTCCTATATACACATCGTCTATAAATATAGGTTTAATGTATGGAAATGCTTCTTTCATTTTTGTTGCTACATCCATAGAAATCATCATAGAACCGCCACCTACATATTTAGGCCAATACACGCATGGATAGTCTTTATACGGAACATACCATTTTGAAAGATTTGTTCGTTTCGGAAAAGCCTTTTCCCACATGTATCCAGCATAAAGACCTACCCCTTTACTGTATTTATGGTGGGATTTGATGTAAGTCAACAGTTTCGGAATGTTGACTATGTAATCGTCGTCCACAAAAAATGTGTATTGAGATTCCTTGCAATTATCCACGGCCCAATTAAATCCCATGATTGTCTTTACGGTATTATTTCTGTAGACGTCGAAAAAATCTTCTTGAATTATATCTTTGTATCGATTGCTTTCAATTGCAATGTACGATTTCATGAAATCTAAATATCCTAGAATGAAAACGAGTCTGACAGACGAAGGAAGATCCTTTCCCCACGTTGCACGAATAGCTTCACGATGTCCTATGTTTGAAACATAGGATTTGACAACTATTAAAAGAAATGGGTCGGACACAGCTCCGTTTAGTTTACAAATTTTTGTCGGGACTATTAAATACTGATATGGATGTGAATTGACGATTGCACTGTCATTATGATCTTGCCAAGAACTGAGATTTTTGATATATATTTGAAGTCCCTCTTCCGGTGAAAGGGTAGGTGTTGGCGTTACTAGTGTAGCATTGTGGTCCTTGGATATTTCACTGTGCAGTCCAATACAAAAGGTTATCACAATGACTATAATAGCCGCGGTAAATTTAATTAGCCATTTGCATGCACATACTGTCGAATAACGCATATCAATCTAGACTTTCTGTTTGTTTGTTTTTCTGAAAATATAATAAATACAATTAATGATGCACTCCATCAATAATTTTCTATAAATACGTTATAAAACTTTTATGTCAAAATTAAATGTCGAATTTACAACATGAATGTCGGAATGACTTTGAAAAAAATACAGATTTTGAATAATGAAATAACATGAATATATCCAAAAAAATAGTATTATAATGATTCTTTGTTCTTTAACATCGAACTACAGATAAAACAACATCATTTCACCAAGAAGACCCATCGGTGGCCTTTGGTTGTTTTCTTATCTTTAGTCGGGCTGTTATCTCTTTGACACATTCCAGTGTACATTGATTTCTTAATTTTAGTAAATTACTATACCTATGTGTGAATCAGATAAAATATAAAACGAAATATATAGAGTACAAAAAATACCGTGTAACACACAGTTATCACAACAGAAGAATCTAGTAAACATTTCGTATCGTATTTGCGTGGTTAAAACATGACTTTTCAATTTATAACTCATAATAATTCCAATAGTGTTAATGGTACAAAACATGTCATTTTATAAATATCTTAAATTAGAAGAATCACTTAGTTGAAAAGAGTACTAGAACTTGTCTGAATAAGTTGGATATTTTTGTAACTACAAGAAGAAGTTCGATAACCATTCACATTTCTATTTAGGGGCGAGCCGAGGTCCAACTCAGGGTGTGAAATTTTCTCGCTGCGTTGGAGACCCATTGGTGACATTCGGCGGTTATCTGCTCTTTAGTCTGATCGTTGTCTCTTTAACATATTCCACAATTTCATTCCCAATTTTTAAGCTAGGGTCACACATTCACGATTTTTACTGCCGTCCTTGACAGGACCATTCCCGCTTAAAATTTGTCAAAAGTCTGATCAAGATCCTGTGAATCGTGAATAGAAATTCAAACTTTAATTAAAATTTGTAAAACAAATAACTTAATCACGACAACAATCAGATATCGTTCAGGAAGCGTCGATATTCAACCATTTCCGAGCGAATTTATCCCGATAATCCCGTTCTCAATCCGCTTCTAATCCAATTTGTATCTTTCTCCAGGTAAAATTCCACTGAGTCTGTCACGACTGCGTTCCGATTCTACCGAATGTACTCCGACAGAGATCAGACAGTGACCAGACAGTGAACCGACGCTGACGGAAGTTATCCGTTCGAAATTTGCCGGCATACTCGGGATGATCGAGTACTGTCGGAACGTAATTCTTTAACGGTCCGATCTATCGCATTGCAAACGGCTTTGTCTGGTCTCAGTCGTATTGTATTCTGTAATTGTCGGGACTCTGACGTGGGTATCATAGACGAATTTCGTATTAATAACGGGACTGTTCCGGAACGGTTTCGGCAACAACGGTTCGCAATCGACAAGATCTGGATGCAATCTGAACTCAATCGGCAGAAAAACAGCAATGAAAAAAATTTCAATATCATTCCCGTTCCACAGGACACCGTCCGGAATACACAGAACATCGTTAGGATTTTGATCCGATACAGCAGAATCTGTCACGACATAGACATGATTGTAATCCGACTACACAAAATCGGTTGAGTTTCCCCGAATGTTATGGGACGCACATAACTGTCGGGGTGCTTCGCCGAACTATTCGGATCCTTCCCGACCCGTAGGAATATGTTACGAACTTAAACGACTGCGTTCAGACATTGATAGGACATTCCAGATAATTAAGCTAATTTTGCTAATTTACAGTGAAAATGAATCGTATACGCTTTTTAAATTCCACAAAAGAACAAAAATAATACCGTACTATTATGATCAGATGTAAAATTATAAAATCTAATTAATTTGAACTTGTACATTTGAAGGTAAAACTTTAACATTTGTAAATCTATGTAGTTTGAACATGTACATAAAGTTAAACAACTACAAAAACTGTGTAATACAAATTTAGAACAAACTTCTTCCCCTGTTTCTTGTAAAGCAAAATCATCATTGAATGTTCCCAATTATATATTATGTAATATCAATTTAAAAAAAAACCAGATATGATATTTTAGAAAATGTATACTTTTAAATCCAAATATTTTGTTATAGTACGGCATTTTAAGAACTAATAACATCCATGTGTATTGGACATTAGCATGATTAGGACGATTTGTCCGAATAGCAATGTAATGTTTGCATCAATAAAAAAAAAACAAGTGTCTTAAAGAGGTCTTCTGGTCAGTTTAAAAAATAGTATTTTTGTAGGGCTGATTAGTTAATGTAAGTCGACATTATGCGATCTAACATGTATTATTGAGAATTCGAACTAATAGTGCTCTAAATAACCCTATCAAGTGTTGGAACCAATGCTGCATTTACATGTATCACAGAGGTCGTCATATATATTTGAATGGTAGATATAACGTGTTCTACTTCATTAGAAAAAGGCTGATAAATAAATAATATAAAAATTGAAACTAAAACGAAACATTTACTTAATTGCAACAGTTTTCTGTGATTTCTTGCAGTTTTACTTGATAATCGGATTTTGTTTTAGGAAGACACATAATTATTTTCTTTGCATGATTTTTTTAAAAGAAGTTTTAAGTTTGCAATTGTTTACATCGTATGAGTTGATCTGCTAGGATCTGCAAGTCAATTTACAAACAAGTAATCCATTATTTTCACATCACATTTTTCAGATTCTTTCAAGAACTTTTATTATTCTTAAAGTGTACATAGCTACTTTTGCAAAGGTACTATTTCTGTACTAAGAAAATGCAGTACTGGAAATTTACTTTTAATATTTAGTACTATTTCTTTACTTTAAAACTATTGTAACATTTAGGTACTTGTATTTTACAGTACTAAAGTCTTGATTTGTACTAAATATTTTGGTACAGAAATAATACAATATTCCATGTTTGAAAATCATAACTTTTAGAGATTTGAAATTGAAAAACTTTCAAAATGCTGAAAATGTAACGGTAGTAACCAAAAATCTGTAGTACTTAAATTTCAAGTACAAATAAAGTACTGTAAAATACAGGTACCTAAATATTACAATAATTTTAGAGTAACAAAATAGTACTGAATATTAAAAGTAGATTTCCAGTACTACAAATTTTTAGTACAGAAATAGTACCTATGCAAAAGTAGTCTTGGGGAAGCTTTTTAACATAAAATATTAAAATATATCAATAAATTATTTTTAATAACAAAAAATTGGCATGCCTGATCGGATGTGTCTTGATCTTATTTTTATGATTTATTATTATATTAGTTTTTAAGTAGCTTTCAGAAACCATTAGATTTCTTATTTGAATTGTTTTACATTTTTCATCTTTGGTCGTTTATACAGCTACATGTACAAATGTAGCTATGGCTACATGTACAAATGTAGCTATGCCGTATGCTTTTTGCTCATTTTTGGAGAGCAAACGGTGACCGATAGTTGCTTCATTCTTCGGCAGTTGTTCTTTGGTGAAAAATTCCTCATTGACATTCCTACTGCATCTTCTTACAAAACTGTATTTGTTTGCATTTACAAATGATAAACACACGATAAGATCTATAATCCCACAGACTGTTAGTCCCAATCCCGTCATGTAATCCCACATACAGCTCGTTCTAATCCCATCCTGTAATTGCACTGACTGTTTGTCCCAATCCCATCCGACAGTTAAACCCATTCTACAGATGGAACTGTTGGATGTTTAGATACGCAGACACGTTCTGTTCAAATGACGACACCACATCTGATGCCTCGTGTTAGGTAATTGGCTAACTATTTAATATGTTCGCAATGGCTTGTTGCAATGCAATTTTATGTTCAACCAAATATACCCATTGTTTTTTTTTTTTACTTTTACCTTACAAAATCGAGTTCTTGTGAAAATCTCACCTTACGCTTTTGATTAAAAAATGTCCGGCTCGAATTAGAATCCACCTAGGCTTGTCCTTAGTAATTTTACTTGTCGTGTCATTTCATAGCGGGAAATAAATCTATACGCATTGCATTTTTATCTCCAAACACGAAACGTGGGTATCACAGGGTCTCGTTCAGATGATATGTATTTTCAATACTATATATTATTTTTTAAGTTTTCAGTAAAAAATAATTAAAACTACTATGCTTGACATATTCATCAGCCTTTTTTATCTATAATTTCACATTAGTGTTAACATTCGAAAATACTGTTTGACTGTTTGCTTTAAGTAAAATACAATTTCTATGAAAATAATCTTTAAAAGGATTGATTGTTGTTTGTATGAAGTCAATTGTATTTCAAATATTCTTAGGGTGGGAAAAGACAGATTGCATAATACATCAAATAATTGGATCAAGGATATTAAGTTTGGATTTTGATTAGATACGTGACCCTCAAATAAATCTATATATTTGTGCTCAGAATTTATCTGGATCTCTCCTAAAATTAAAGTTTAAATTTATAGTTTCGATTCCGACTATAGGCGTTACTCCGAATATATTCATTTTGCACAGTCAAGCAGACCCCTTCGGAATTAAACTGTTTCGCGGAAAGTACACAATGATATGGAAGCGTGTCTTTGTTTAAATTTGTAAAGCAAATCCTGGTAGTTAACTTCCTAGTAAGGTGGCCAACAAAAAAAGAGAATACATATTAATGGGCTTTAAAAATACAGGGAGACACCCTGCGGACCTTCATACACAATGCATGTCAGACTTCTAGATTTTTACTTGTAGTACGTAAATATATATATTTGTTTGATAGAAATGTTAGATATGGTTTTAAAACATCTGAATTTAGTGATTTTTTTTATTTGTCATGTAATTGCATTTCCGCTTACAATCCAAATTTGAATGATAAAATCAAGTTTAATAGCTTTTTCCATTAAACACAAACAATGCCGTTGCGGAACATATTCTTTTTCCTTTTCACAAATGAAATTCCATTTCCATGTAATACATACAACGAGAAACATATTCATAATACTTCTTTGTTTTTATAATACTACACATTTATTCCTCATATACACATACATGTATATCATGACACAGCATAAGATTATTGTAATAGACGTGTTAGATATCTCGTGATGCTGCATACGAAAACGAATCAACCATCTATGTTTTGATTTAATGGTTTCAGCCAGGGCCATTTCAGGGTGGTAAGGGGGATACAGACAACGTAAAAGAATGGAAACCAATATTTAATAAAATGACAGGAATGTTGCTTGCATTATTTTTCTCAGTCTTTAACTGTTGACAGTTGATAAAAAAATCTTTTACTTGACATATCTATAATACTAAAATTACGAGGTCCAATTTGTCAGCCGTCATCACGTAAAAACGACGAATCACAGAATTCAACTTTATATATAACTAATATAGTACAAAGGTGTAGATTAAAAATTACACCACTCCAGGCCCTTTTGTTTTCCACGTAATTAATATTGCCATTAATTAAGAAGTTCCGGGTCGAGTCCGCTACCGATACCAATAGTATATTCACCTGTTACCTATTACCTTATCTGTACGTTCCGCATCTGACAGGCGCACCACCAAACGTTGTATTCAGGACTATAATATGCTATATAAACGGGTTGTAATCACAGGGTTGACACTACTAAATTGTCAAATTGTTGCCTATTGTAGTATTTTAATCCGTAAGACTTTCTAAGATAACAATACGAATACTAAAAATCTGGACTAAAAAAAGTTTCAATTTGTTAGCGGGCATGACGTAGAACAGCGAATCAAAGAATTCAACTTTATTTATAACTAATATAGGACAATGCTGTTGATTAAAAAATACTCCATTTCAGGACCTTTTGTTTTCCAAATATTTAATATTACCAATAATTGATAAGTTCCAGTTCGACGGGTTCAAACAGAAAGATTTGAAAGCAGAGAAAATTGTGTATCTTATAATCGGCATGACTTTATCAGATGACAGTACTAATACTAAGATAAGGCTTGAACATAATTATATACTTTAAATCAGTCACGGACCCGCGATATCACGGGTGTGTTCTAGTACATATATATATATGCAGCATCAATTGATGGACCTATATATGCTGACAACTATGTCATATTCAGGCTGTTTGTGTTGATTGGTTTCTGTCTCAATGACAAATTTCCTAAATTTGCATGAACACTGGAGTGTCCTCGGTGTGAATATTAAGTTTGATACTATTAAATCTTTTGAAATTTACTACTCAATCAGTAGTGTGTAGAGATTATACAAAATAACGCTCGTTCTATATGTATGTACTTTCCAATTTGAACACCATTTATTATGCATGTATCCATCAATTTTCATGGATGCTGATCGAATCGCTGATAATAGTCTTGGTATTAGCCAGGTTAATTTAATTTGCTCACAATTAAGTCACAACGACCCTGACCCCGACCCCATCTCCCCCCC
Organism: Mytilus edulis; assembly: GCF_963676685.1. Taxonomy (NCBI): domain Eukaryota; kingdom Metazoa; phylum Mollusca; class Bivalvia; order Mytilida; family Mytilidae; genus Mytilus; species Mytilus edulis. The sequence goes on along the minus strand of NC_092348.1, from coordinate 44,554,478 downwards.
CCCCCCCCCCCCCCGCCCCCACACTTTTGATTTTTATGGAACTTTTAAATTAGTAATATATTTATAGCAATCTGCAATTATAATACAAGTTAATACAAAAACAAACAGATACATTCCAAAAGCAACATGAAAAAAAATTTGATCAATATACAATAACAAAGTGGATACTTGTGATGAAATCAGATACAATAAGTTGAAGGTGCGGAAAATGTCAATAATTTTACATGTATTGAATGTTCTGTTTTAAGATCCATATACACATATGTTTGATACATCCTGTTTTAGTCGATACTTTCAATTTTAAAAGTTAAGTTAGAATTACCACGTGTATCAAACATTTTTGTCAAACAGACATCGACAAAGTACGTTTCACTGATAAACAATCGGGAAAATATGAATGTCAACTTACCTTCTTAAGAAGAATTATATAATCTGATGTATGACACACAGGTGAACGATCATGAAGTTAAGATATGCTATCTAATTGCAAAATTGAACCAATTTATCAGCTGATTACCTGAATCAGAACGTCACATATATTTTTATGATTGAGTTTCCTGGTTTGTGTATATACATGTGCACTCCTCGGGATGTCAAGTGATGATGATAATATAAGGATTTATTTACATTTATGGGGTTTATTTTAATATCCATAAATAAACCTGAACAGGTGTTTACTTTTCCCGCGTGCCATAATTAAGATAATGGGCATGTTTCATATTTGCTTAAGGAAGGAAGCAAACAAAGACAAATGAATTGTTATCTTAAAAATAATCATTTCTTATTATTTATAATACATTTATATGATTTATGGCTATAAATAATCAAGTGTGTATAAATAGATATATAATGTAAATATATAAATCATTAGCTGAATAAAATATAATACAACGAGCTGTTATCTCAATGTACGAACGTTAATCACGATAGAAAAAGCCTGTTTAAGGCCTGACAGACTTTTAATATATGATATATATACTAGGTAAACGGGGTGTTTTTCAGAGTGTTTTAGGGAGAGACAAATGAAGAAAGACAAATAAAAGCAAATAGCTACAAATAACTGTATTTGCAGTATATTTATTGAAGGATTATAGTATGTCATTATTTTAAACATACACAAAAATAAATGTAGTTGAAAAGGGAAACAAAATAGAAGGTGGACACCTTTTGCTTTATTTCTAGCAGTAGCTAGATTAAATTTCAAACAATATTTATTCTATGATTCCTATTTCTATCAATTGTTGATCAGAAACGATTTAAGACCAGCAAATTTAAAATGGAATAATTAATGGTATTAATGAACGCAGTGTACTGAATAATGAATGTATAAAACGACGCGTCTTCCCTTCAGTACACACAGTCTGCAAAGACTCTGTGAATTATTAGAAAAGAGAATAATGGCCTTTTATACATGTCAGATTGTTTGGGCTTGATACTCTAGACAATTGCAGTTAAATTTGATAAATAAGTCGTTTCAAAGTTATGTAATAACTTATCATGAACATTCTTTAGAGGAAGCTCATGACGAAAGCCAGATTTACATGACAGACTCAAAGAAGAACAAATAGACGTTTGAAGTTGTGGATGGGAGTTTATAGAATAGTATAAGAGAATAATGGGAAACCTTTTTTATTACGGATAACAATTTATATTACACGCTGCATGCACTTTACATAGAAATATTTAACAGAAATAAAATCGTACAACAGCTGTTTGATAAATCATGGAAGTAGTCAATATAATACTTCCATGAATAAATCTAGAATTGCCGAGAGAATCGCGCAGTTTTATTTCCTTACCAGTAAATACAATATAATAATTTCATTGATTTTAACTTTCACAAAGTTAAAATAAGCTCTTTCGTGTGTTTTCCCAGTTATTTACTTGCATTATGTACCGTTCAATAAATACGCATTCAACAAATTAATGTATGACCTTCATGTACGTGTCGTTTAGAATACGGCAAAGTATCAAATATCTTTCAAGTGTAAAGTTCATAAGATAAAACTATTCCCTTTGGAACCGCACCCCCCCCCTCCCACTTATTTTTATGCCCCACCTACGATAGTAGAGGGGCATTATGTTTTCTGGTCTGTGCGTCCGTTCGTCCGTCTGTCTGTCTGTCCGTTCGTTCGTTCGTCCGTCTGTCCCGCTTCAGGTTAAAGTTTTTGGTCAAGGTACTTTTTGATGAAGTTGAAGTCCAATCAACTTGAAACTTAGTATACACGTGCCCTATGATATGATCTTTCTAATTTCAATGCCAAATTAGAGAATTTATTCCAATTTCACGGTCCACTAAACAGAGAAAATGATAGTGCGAGTGGGGCATCCGTGTACTGTGGACACATTCTTGTTTTGTTATGCTCTCTATTTTTTAACCGATCTATTCATGTTCAGGACAAGCAACTTTACAATCGTCATACACATGCATGCTGTTTGCTGGAAGTCTTCGCCCGCAAAGAAAAAAAATGCCTAACTCCAAGATACTATATTCTGCATCACGTGATTTTTACCACGCAGAGCTTACATTAAAATAAATATCTAATATGGAAAGTTAAACTTCAATTCAAAACATAAAGTCCGAAGGCACATAAAAGTAAATGAAGAGTTTTTTGGGGGCAAAAGGTTCAGGGGTAATCCTCTCTATATGTCCGAAATATACACGAAATATTTGCCACTGCCCCTTTTTCTGTTCTATGAATTCTCAACCTGAGTTTTCTATCTGTTACATGCAAAGAAATCCTCGCTAAAAATCCCGGTCGACCTCATACGGCAGATAAATTAATGACCTTCATGTACGTGTCGTTAAGAATACGGCAATATACCCAAATAAATGGTCAATATTTATCATCTATGTAATTTGCTCCATGGATATTTGCAGAATTTCAATGGAGGCAATTTCTTCGCATGACAAAACAATAATTTTATCAATTCGAAAGTATAACTTATACTAAATAAAACTAGTCGTAAGAGGCCACTGGGTCACTCACTTGATTTAATTTCGGCGTTGGAAATTATGTAAAAAATAGATTAAAATCATAACAAATACTCTAATAATGATTGAGGCTAAAAAATGGTTTGATATTGGACTCGTAATTTTATAAGAGCAGAAGACTAATAGATAGATAATGACTTTATAAGGGCAATGACAAGTCAGCTATAAATTAAACACACTTGGTCAGCACTTTAAAAGAAACATTCATTCCTTCTTTGGTTTCAATCCATTAAACGTTTTTCTAGAAAAAGTCATTTGTATGTATTTCACATAGGGTCCTATGTTAAATTAAGTCCCTCTCTGATGGCAAACTGGGATGACATAGCGGCTTCAAAGTAACAACACTTGGTCAGCACCTCATACGGAACATCATGCCATGTTTTGTTTCATTCCATTCATTGGTTCTCTTAAAGAAAAAAAAGTATGTTCTGTCCATTGCGTCCTATTCTAAACGCAGTCCCCCGCTGGCGCCATCTTGGAAAATGGATCAGCTGCAAAGTAACAACACTTGGTCAGCACCTCATAAGAAACATTCATGCCATGTTTGGTTTCATTCCATTCATTTGTTCTTTAAAAAAAAGAAAATTTGTATGTTTTGTCCACAGGGTCCCCATGGACGGACGTCAAGAGATGAGTAAAGCTCACTTAGCCCTTCGGACCAGTTATATAAAAATGGGCATGTGTGGTAGTCCAGGATATATATGTGAAGTAACACTATTTTATTATTGCTAAGTTTCATCATAATATACTGACTGCATTCATTCTCTTACCTCCCTTAGAACTTTAAGAAAACATATTTGATGCGTGTTTTAGATTTTAAGTTGCTGAATGTTTTCAGGTATCTATAGGTGAATAGAAAACTATTTAAATGAGATATTTTAATCCTTTTCAATAACCCATTACGATAGGTAGAGGTATTTCCATAACAGTATTGATAACTGCAATACTTATGTTGGTAATACTACTGAATGATTTACCTTTAACTTGCTTTTCATTGGCTATCGTTTGCAATGACAGTTCGTCAGAGGCCTTCCAGTAGGGATTAAAAAAGAATAAAAGAGTAAAGTTCATGCATGTGCACGAGATGAAAAAAAGAATGTACAAATATTCAACATTAAAATCAACACAAAAGCCGTTAGTTCTTTTGTTTGAATTGTTTTACATTGACTTATCGGGGCCTTTTATAGCTCAATATATTGCGGTATGGGCTTTGCTCATTGTTGAAGGCCGTACGGTGACCTATAGTTGTTAATGTCTGTGTCATTTTGGTCTTTTGTGGATAGTTGTCTCATTGGCAATCATACCACATCTTCTTTTTTATACAAAAGGTTTAGTCCTTTACTAGTTATTCGTATTATTTGATTTATGCGTTGGGAACATCCATAACAATAGATATAGGAAGATGTGGTGTGAGTGCCAATGAGACAACTCTCCATACAAATAACAATTTAAAAAGTAAACCATTATAGGTTAAAGTACGGCCTTCAACACGGAGACTTAGCTCACACCGAACAACAAGCTATAAAGGGCCCCAAAATTACTAGTGTAAAACCATTCAAACGGGAAAACCAACGGTCTAATCTATATAAACAAAACGAGAAACGAGAAACACGTATATATTACATAAACAAACGACAACTACTGTACATCAGATTCCTGACTTAGGACAGGTGCAAACATTTGCAGCGGGATTAAACGTTTTAATGGATCCAAACCTTCTCCCTTTTTCTGAAACAATAGCATAACATCACAACAAAGAAAAACATACGATAAAATATCAATTGGCAGACTTAACTCAATCAAAAAACGTATGATTAAACAATGAACGAATAAATTTGATCTGCGATATCTGAATACAAATGCACAGTTAATTAAATATTAGAGACAAACATTCATGACCAAAAAGCTAACAAACAAATTCAAAAACAGGACATGACTGAGAAATATTTAACCAATCAATGTTCACTTTAGAAAAAAACCGGTTTTTTTATAATCTTGAAGTTTATACAAATGTTGTAAGAATAAGTGAAGATATTACAAATAAGAGCTATAAAAGGCCCCGATAAGTCAATGTAAAACAATTCAAACAAAAGAACTAACGGCTTTTGTGTTGATTTTAATGTTGAATATTTGTACATTCTTTTTTTCATCTCGTGCACATGCATGAACTTTACTCTTTTATTCTTTTTTAATCCCTACTGGAAGGCCTCTGACGAACTGTCATTGCAAACGATAGCCAATGAAAAGCAAGTTAAAGGTAAATCATTCAGTAGTATTACCAACATAAGTATTGCAGTTATCAATACTGTTATGGAAATACCTCTACCTATCGTAATGGGTTATTGAAAAGGATTAAAATATCTCATTTAAATAGTTTTCTATTCACCTATAGATACCTGAAATAAGTACGATTTGATAATTCAGCGTTACAGAGGAACGCTCACGTCAATAAATGGTCTCGTCAACACTGTTATGAAAACGTCAAAATTTTAGGCAACTCTATCATTGTAGCCGTTTAGTGGAAATCACATTATATATAATTGTTAAAGAGAGAAGGTTGACAAGTCGTAAAATGCCATGAAAAAAACACGAAAGCAACCAAAAGAAAATAACAGTTTACAAAACGTTTTGCAACGGTCTGGTTGCTCTTTTAAGTACAAACCCGGTGATAAGTCTAATTCCGCAGGTCATTTAAAGATTTGACTTTTTTGTATGATGCACACGCAATTTTTTAAATAAAAAGGTAAGACTTCTATTCTTCCTTGTCTGTTTGCCTCTAATCATCTGAATCTATACGTCTTTTTTTACTTGACTTTATTAATACAAATTGTCAACAGCTATTTGAATCTTCCTTGACGTGAGCCTTCCTCTGTGACGCTGAATTATCAAATCGTACTTGTTCTAAACGCATAAATCAAATAATAAGAATAACTAGTAGAGAACTAAACCTTTTGTGTTGATTTTAATGTTGAATATTTGTACATTCTATTTTTCATCTCGCCTCGAGTGCAGAAGTTCGAACTAAGTTTGATTCCTTGTCGCGTCAAAATGTGTCGTCTCTAATTTGGAATAAAGTGTCCAGGTAGGGAGATATGTCCTCTTCTGGGCTTTTGACTTTAAGCACCAACACGTTTAAGATCCGGTTAGTACGAATAGGTATTACATAAAGCGTAATTTTAATATTCATATCAAATTAATATGTTACCCTTGTGAAATGAATGTAATATTAGCCACTTGATGTTACACTACATTTGTACAATCGATGTTCATAATCATTATTTTCAATTTCAAATATAAAAGAAATAAAAAAATTCATGCACATTAGTAATTTTTCGATAAACTACATGTACAAGTATGTAAGTATGTTTATATAATAATGAAATCTATTTTGGCAAAGTAGCAAAATTATCATTATTAATATAAAAATTATATACGTCTTTACTTATTAAATGATCGTGAAATAAAGATGGGCTTTGCTCGTTGGTGAAGGCCGTACGGTGACCTATAATTGTTAAATTCTGTGTCATTTGGTCTCTTGTGGAGAATTGTCTTATTAACAATCATACGTGTACCACATCTCTTTTTTTCAAATTAAAGTTTTAACTTGCCTTGCATCAAACCATTGCAGACCTATCAAATAGTTAAGCCAATTACTAAACACGAGGCATCAAATGTGATGTCCTCATTTGGACCGAACGTGTCTGAGATACATCCAACAGCTCCATCTGAATAATGGGTTTAACTGTCGGGTTGGATTGGGACGAATAGTCAGTGCGATTACAGAATTGGATTGGGACCAATAGTCAGTGCGATTACAGGATTGGATTGGGACCAATATTCAGTGCGATTACAGAATTTGATTGGGACGAATAGTCAGTGCGATTACAGGATTGGATTGGGACGAATAGTCAGTGCGATTATAGGATTGGATTGGGACGAATAGTCAGTGCGATTACAGGATTGGATTGGGACGAGCTTTAAGTTGGATTACATGACGGGATAGGGACTAACAGTCTGTGGAATCATAGATCTTATCATGTGTTTATCATTTTTAAATGCTAACAAAAAAGAAGATGCCGTATGATTGTCAATGATACAACTGTCCACCAAAGACCAACATGCCGTAGAAGCGAGCAATTATATGGCATCGTTGCTCTCCAAATATGAGCAAAAAGCATACTGTATATCTAGCTGTATAAAAGACCAAAAATGAATAATGTAAAAGAATTCAAATTATAAAGCTGATGGTTTTGTGAAAGCTACTTCAAAACTAATAATAAATCCTAAACATAAAATCAAGACACATCCAATCAGGCATGCCAATTTTTTGTTATTAAAATCTTCTTTTTTAAAGGACTAAATAACCGATGTAATTTTTTTAATCACATTTTAAATGATACGATTAATTGTAGCAATTAGTCCAAAACCGATTGTTTGTACGCTTTGTGTGCTTTTTTAAAAGAGAAACTTAGCCTCCTAATTGTGGGCCATATCTCTCACCGAGTATCAAGTGGCACACATGATTTTCGTTACTTACATGGAAACTTTCTCTTTTAATTAAAATGAAATCTCGAAAACAATAGAAAGAAAAGCTTGGATTTTTTGAAAGATCACAACTTGTAAGTGTAAGGTTTGGCTAGCTATAAAATCAGGTTTAATCCGCTATGTTCTACAAAAGGAAATGTCTGTAATGAACCGGGTCAGCAATGTGACAGTAGTTTTCCTTTCGTGTGATGCGTTCAGGCTTTTGATTTTGCCATTTGATATAGGACTTTACGTTGTGAATTCTCCTTGGAGTTCGGTTTGTCATGTTATTTTACTTTTTACAAATAACATGAATAAAGGGTATGAAGATTATTGATAAAAATCGTGTTTTCATGATCCTAGCTAAACAATGTAATTATAAGTATTGAATGCTTCTTTTTGTAACTTCATATGTTTATAGAAGCGTTGACCGTGTGCACATTTTTAGCATGAATCCCTTCATACAAAATGTACTTCGGTCAATGATTTTACACCACAATGAAGTTACAAAAAGAAGCTTTCAATTCTTAATTAAAGGTAACTGTACGGCCTTAAGCAATGAGAAAACCCCATACCGTGTAGTCGGTAAAAAAATACACAGACCGGACGTGGCAGGGGGTTTATACATCCCTCATCCAGAATAAGTTGTGTTTCTCATAAATCGTTGGGTCATCAACCTAACAACATAAAAGACATAAAGTGCATATGTGAGAGTTACTGAGAGGTATCGCAAATCAATTTCATGTCACTTTTCATATTTAAGCAAAATAGAGTTTACTAGTTTATTCTTATATTTTTTAAATACAGACTAGGAATAAAAAGATGTGGTATTGGTGCCAATAAGACAAAGCTTCGTCCAATGTATCAAAAGTAAACAACTATTGCTCAAAGTACGGTCTTCAACACTTTGGCCCGCATCGTAAAGCAAGCTATAAAGGGCCCCAAAATGAGTATTGTTAAACAGTTTAATCAGGAAAACAACGATCTAATCTATAAAAAAACAAACAAGAAACACTGATTAACCATATTAACAAACGACCACCACTGAACATCAATATATACATAATTACCTCTATAGTCTTCTGGCAGTGTGTCCGTCTGGAGTGTTGGCGTTGTGTGTCCCAAACCCCAGTCAAGTTAAATAAAATCATTTTAAAATTTGCATTTGCTGCTTCACCTTTAAGCAGGCGACATTAGGGAGCTACCATTTGATTTTTATGGGGGGGGGGGGGGGGGGGGGGGCTAGGATGAAATTTGAAAAAAAATAGGCAGGACAGGAGTTTTGAGTAAAAAAAAAAGGCAGGATGAGACACTTTGCAAAAAAAAAGGCAGGATGACAATTTAGGTAAAAAAAGTCAGGATAAACTAATAAAAAAAAAGGCAGGACCGAATAGAGTGAAAAATAAAAAGGCAGGACAGAGATTACAACTGAAAAAAAATGCAGGACAAAATTTTTCATCCTAGCCCCCCCCCCCCCCCATAAAAATCAAATGGTAGCTCCCTTAAGGGAGTGCACAGAGACTGGTTGGTTCGGAGTCCGAATAATATATGCCCGGGTATACCGGTGACATGTATGCCCGTGGATTGTTATCTTGTGAACCAGCAAGTTAAAAAATGATCCGTCTCAGGGAGTTGGTCAAGTTCAAAGCAGAGTCAATATTCATATTAACCGTAACATAATATTATTCCCCTCAATATGCATTTAAACATGTTAAATCAACCGCCATTTGTCATCATTATATTCAATTGATATTTCAATATAACATCCGGGATCTCATTTGACACAAATTAATCAGTGAACACAAACGTATAATGATTAATCTAAATAAACATTTTAATTAGTTTTCTTTTTCGTTTGTTTCATTCGAAGCAACCGAGCATGAAAATGCTGAAAAACGTATTTGAAAAGGAACTAATACAGAAACAATTAAAATGCACAATAAGAATATATTAACAATGGAGAATTTGAAAATTGCTTGTATTTGATGAATTCTTTTTAAAGGCATTTTAAATGACGCAGTATAACTTTGTTATTTCAATGAATGAAAATAGTTTTCCAACTATCTACCAACTAACTACTATTTTCCGTTTAATAGTTAAAACGAGACCATGGAATTATTTCTACATGGAATAATAAACCATTTATAATTTATTTATATAGTTACCTTGTAATAAATATAGATTTTTTTATGAAAAGAATATTTAATAATTTCAATTCGCAGATAAAGTTAAATTAACTATTCTAAATAAAATGAAAGCTGTGATATGCTTCATAGTCATACGTACAAACAGGGATATTCAAATCCCATTAACATATGATTATCCGTAAATGCATGTAATATTTCCCACTGGACAGTAAACATCATCATCATCATCATCATCATCATCATCAAATTGACTGATCTCTGGTCATTATTTTTCTAGGATCTCAATTTTTAGACATTACTTTTCAATAGTTTGTCACTATTTATGCCTGAAACATATTAATCAAACACTTTTGAGGAAAATTCATCTGAAATCAGTATGAAAGCTAAACTATAAAGTATGTACTAATTTAAATCAAATTTCAAATCATACAATCAATCTTTGGTCAAGGTGCACATAATTAAAACTTGCGGTGCTAATTTTTGTAAATTTATTGAGGTGTAAAAGCGTTGACCGAAGTACATGTTGTGTGAAGCCCAGAAGCGCTTCATTCTAAAAATGTGCGCACTGTCAACGCTTTTACAATCCTATAAAATTATAAAAAGTAGAATTCAATTCTTATAATTATTTTTTTTTGCATGGATTATGAAATCGCGTTTTCTGTCAAGTTTTTCTTTTATTTACCTGTGCACTTTATTGTGGAAGCACGTATCACGATAAATGTTGCATTTCATTTTGAAATAAATGTTGACTTCAGAATGACGCGGTTGCTGTTAGCCAAACAAAATAATTGAATGATTAAAATGAAACATACATGTAATGTAATTATTCAGATTTATTCTTGAAAAACATGTTTAACACCACAACTTACAGAAACAAATTCATTCTACTACAAGAATGAGGAGAAGTGGTAAATGTAACTCATCTCCCATACAGACATAGTTGTCGTCCTTTCCTCCTCAATCCCATACAGACAGAGTTGTCGTCCTTTCCTCCTCTATCTGAAAATTACAAAAATCAAATATGACAGACATTAACCAACGTCAACCACGGAACTATACAGGCTCCTTCTTGACTTGGGACAGACACACACAGAATGTGTTGGGGTTAAACATATTTGTATATGTGTTGAATACAAAACATAGTTTATTTGAGAAAAAAGAATGTCGCGTTGAATGGGCAAATATGTCATTTCTGGTAGCCTTGTTATATACTAACCCAATTCCATGTCATTGATTGACTACATGTAAAATAAACTTATCAATTATAAAATTGAGAATGGAAATGGGGAATGTGTCAAAGAGACAACAACCGGACCATAAAGCAGATTTATAATTATCAATTGCACACTATTGACTAAACATTATCGAACTGACATAATTGTAGTCAAACATCCGGGATCTCAATTGATACAAATGGTTCGTGACAAGCAACAGTGTACACAGATCTAGGCATAATGATTTTATCTAAATAAACAATTTAATTAACTTTCTTCCGTTTGTTTTATTCAACGCAACCGGGTTTGACAACTCTATATCGAAAAAGCAATTAAGAAAGAACAAATACGCTAACAATTTAAAATGTATATACTATAGAATGCAAATATACCAAAGAAGAACTTAATTATAAATATAATTATTAGAAGCACCAGACACACACGAAACCCTTGTATAATAATACAATACAATACAATAATATGTCGCTGGATAGAAACATTATTAAAACATTTTAATAATGAAATATAAAAATGAAACAGACAACTTTGTAATTTCCATCAATTAAAATTGTTTTGTACAGACTCCAAATAACATTTCTGAATAGAATAGTAATTAGCCATTTTCATACTTTGTAAATTAAAATGTGTATGAAAAGAATATTAAATTTGATCATTTTACTTCACAATTTATAAGCTTCATGAGTCAATTTCACAAAAGTACTTATGAGTAAGATGTATCGTAAGTAGACTGAATTGTTCATAACTTGCGATTGATCTTAATCTTAAAGTTGTTTTGTTAAACCGACTCCAGACGTACAAAGAAGGATAAGACAAAAGAGTTCAGAATCTAATGCATTCTGGGTAATATTTTCAAAAGTGTACACCAAAACGTCGTGATTGGTTAAAAATGTCATAAACAATGGAAATTCAACCAATGACGTGACGTTATTTTCATTTTGGGGTACGAACAATGAAATTACCCATGACGCTTTAGATTCTGAAACGGCCAATTGTGCTTGATTTTTTTTAACGTAAGGCTATTTTAAAATGTCTTTTAATTGTTCTAAATTCACAACGATGACAATTTCATGCGTGCACTTTGCTCTTGGATGGAGAACTGCCCCATTGGCACTCAGACCACACCTTCTTATAACTATCTAAAACATCATTATGTTTTTCTGAACGATACTGTATCAAAGCTGTCTTTATCAACAATGGATAGCGCTTGATAAATTTTAGATTTTAAGAGTTGGTGCGAAATTATTGAAAATTGAATGATGTCTATAGTATAAAAATCAAATGTAATCTATAAGAATGAATAAATAAAATTCTAATTACAGGATGTTTGAACAACATTTGTGGTTCATTAAAAACAAAATACAGGAGATATTGTCTTTTTCTATAGTTAAGATTTGCAATTTGTAGACAATAGTATACATTGGTTCAATTAGTTATCAAAAGTACCAGGATTATAATTTAGTACGCCAGACGCGCGTTTCGTCTACATAAGACTCATCAGTGACGCTCAAATCGAAATATTAATAAAGCCAAACAAGTACAAAGTTGAAGAGCATTGAGGATCCAAAATTCCAAAAAAAATGTTTATATTCTCTTATCTGGCCTTGGGTTCCCTTTTGGCTTGAAGGCTTATTTTTACTTGACTGGTCACTTTCGTAGCGAACACACAATGTTGATGTAGCAGCTTGTACTGTAAAAATTATAATCACAAAAATATCGAACTCCAAGGAAAATTCAAAACGGAAGTCCTTAATCAAATGGCAAAATTAAATAATAAAACGCATCAAACGAATGGACAACAACTGTCAAATCCCTGACTGGGTACAGGAATTTACAAATGTTGAAAATGGTGGATTGAACCTGGTTTTATAGCGCTAAACCTCTTACTTGTATGACAGTCGCATCAAATTACATAAAGTTAGATATAACACTTTGGTGGTGTCATTGTAACTTAATTACATCTAGCGCGAAGTTTCAAGGGTTAGATCCCCTGCAATGTCAAACATATAGTGTTTACATTTTATGACCTACTTCATATTTTATCATTGGCGGGAAATAAATACAGAAGGTGGAATAATGTTATTTTTATATTTGGTTGGATAAACAACTTATAAAACAAATGTGTTTTTACAATTGAGTTTTTTGTTTGCTTATACAAGTATACAGATGATCAAATCTACCATCATAGCTATTTCAAATCAAAATTGGAAACATGGTAAATGCAAAATTTCGATCCTTGTATCTATGATGAGATTATCAAACGATACAAAAAAGAAATAGCAAAAAATCGAAAGAACTTGAAATTGTTTTGGGAGGCATCAATTATAGAAAAAAAGGCTGGTTTTGACGATTTCTTTTGAAATAACTGATACATAAATTTATATTATTATGCATGTCTAAGAACTACACCTGATCAATCAATATTCTAATGATAAGTAACCGTTTTGATAAAAGAGGGACGAAAGATACCAAAGGGACAGTCAAACTCATAAATCCAAAACAAACTGACAACGCCATGGCTAAAAATGAAAAAGACAAACAGAAAAACAATAGTACACATGACACAACATAGAAAACTAAAGAATAAACAACACGAACCCCACCAAAAACTAGGGGTGATCTCAGGTGCTCCGGAAGGGTAAGCAGATCCTGATAATCTCATCATAGATACAAGGATCGAAATTTTGCATTTACATCATCATATAGTTAAAGTACAAAACAAAGTACGAAGTTGAAAAGCATTGAAGACCAAAAATTCTTAAAAGTTTTGCCAAATACAGCTTAGGTAATCTATTCCTGAGGTTTTGTTAACAGTTAATTTATAAAAATGACAATATCAATGATAATTCATTTCAACAAAAGAGCTGACTACTGGCCTGGTGACACTCCTGCGGAATAAAAACTCCACCAACAGTAGCATCTATCCAGTGGTTATAAATTAAGTCATCATACTTTTGTACCATCCCATTGCAGGACGTTTATTCACGTTATTTTAATTTATTCATGGGTAACTTCTAATGAGTTGTCCGCTTTCTTCTTTGTATTTACACCGACCCCCTTTTTACTACGTACATCACTGTTTGTTAATACAGAGGAAGTTCAATTCATCCTGTTTACCATTATCAATGCATACATATGAACATGCGCTCGACAAAGACAACATGCATATGTATTCAAAATGCAGAAACATCGAATTTTTACTCACCATGAAAAACAAGATTAATTATAAATTATGGAACAGAGTCATTCTGTTTACCCTTTAGGAGCACATGAATTGAAACCGTATTTCTATGAGCTAGCTAGCTATAGTGACGACAGTGGGGCAGGATCTGCTTACCCTTCCGGCGCACATGGTATTACCCCCAGTTTTTGATGGGGTTCGTGTTCCTAAGTCTTTAGTTTTTCTATGCTGTTTCTTTTGTACATTTGTTTGTCCGTTTGTCTTTTATTGTTTGGCCATGGCGTTGCCAGTTTATTTTTCGATCAATGAGTTTGACTGTCCCTCTGGTATCGTTCGTTCCGCTCTTTTGACACATTGCATTGAGGTATCTGAGGAAATTGTTTTGTTTTAATTATCTATCAACCGGTGAAATCTTTTAAAACATCAAAGTAAGATTTGCCAATTCTGGAAACGCAATATGTCCGCACTGTCTTGTCTGCGTACCTTTCTTGAAAACACGAGTTTAAACCAGTTTTTGGTAGATATGGGGTTGCGCAGAAAATAATTGTGGTGATCTGTTTGACGTTTGCCTGTCTGTTCGTTGTTTGTAGCTTTTTAAAATAATTTTGTTAGTGTCTGAGTCTCTGATGCTTTCGATTTTTTGCTATTTCTTTTTTGTATCTTTTGATAAGTTAATTGTTTACAAAATATTGAATTTTGAAATTCTAAGGCTTTTCTACCTCAGGCATAGATTACCTTAGCTGAATTTGGCAAAACTTTTTAGGAATTTTGGTCCTCAATGCTCTTCAACTTCGTACTTTATTTAACCTTTTTTTAAAAACTTTTTTGGATGCGAGCGTCACTGATGAGTCTTTCGTAAACGAAACGCGCGGCTGGCGTATATACAAAATTTAGTCCTATGATGAGTTTATTTACCTCTTTCTTTTACTACAAAGTGAAACGCAGGTTGTTTTGTTTGGTATTTTAAAGTGCTACTTTTCATTGTCTAACAGATGTTTAACAAAAAGCGTTGCACTCAATTAAACCATCGTTAAATTTTTTGAAGTGTTTTGGTTAGTTGACTAAAGAGTCTTCAAAATTAAATCATTAGTTAATTATCATTAATTGACAATGTGTCCAAATCATTAAGTAATAAAATGACACCCACTCTATATGTTAATTATGAAAAAACAAACTCAAGCCTACTAAAAGAAATTGAATTGAAATTTCAATTATCCAAATATTGATGTCGTTCTAACCTATAATGCATGTCAATATAAGCATTGCAGTTAAGAGACTCCTGTATGTAAAGTTTTGAAAGAAATGACATTGAAGAAGCTATGGCTCGATAATGTTTTCCAATACAAGGAGGAGTTGAGAGTCTAATTTATCAGCAAATAGATTGTTCATAAATTGTACATTTCCGATAGCATTATTTAGAAATTGAAATAGAACTATAAAGTAAACCTGAGGAATGTTAATATGATAGATATAACGATACATGGTATGTAAAAGTTTATTTACAAAGTATTTGTTTTTGGTGATATTATTATTATCATTATTTATTGTTTTTCTATTGTAATAATGTCATTTATTTCTGTTCCTAAATAGTATAATTTCGTATTTGAAAGCAATCTTTACTTCGGCTACACAATTTTGATGAAATTGAAATACCATTTTAAGCTTTAAATTTCTTTTATTTGTCAAAAACAAGATTCTTAAAAGTTTCTATTAGTGATACACTTTAGGTTTTTATCGGAAGTGTACTATACCATTTTAATATTTTGAAATAACTTTGCTATTTTTATGATGAGTCGCAGCTTGACGTTTATTAGGAATGTACATAAAAGAACAACGCGACAATTGATTATTATTATTTTTGTGAATCTCGGATTAAGTTCTATGCAGAACACTAATTCTATTTTTTTTTGGTCATATGTGATCATATGAATTTGGATATAGGGTTTTGATTTTTGTGTTCTTTATCTTGTCATGTTTTTTTTTTCTATTTTTTTAAGGCCATTTTTTCTGATTTTTATTTTAGACCATATCAATTTATTTAACTCCATACAGACCAGATAAGGATGACAGTTGGTACCTATTAAAACGTTTAAACCCGCTGTATTTGTTTGCACTAGTCTAGTCCTTAGTCAGGAACCTGATGTTCAGTAGATGTCGTTTGTTCATGTGATTTATAAGTATTTTTTTGGTTTTCTTTTTGAATAGATTAAACAGTTGACTTTCCCGTTTGAATGGTTTTATACTAGTAATTTTGGGACCTTTATAGCTTGCTGTTCTTTATGATCCAATATTCCGTGTTGAATACCGTACTTTGACCTATAATGGTTTATTTTTCCAAATTGTGACTTAAAAGGAGAGTTGTTGTGTTTTTTTTTGTTTTTTTTTTTGCATTTATACCTCAACTCCTTATATTTCGTTATATCTCTTTATCTATTTGATTAACATACACAAATTGTTTATATGTAAAAAATGGGAAAGCTATTGTCTATCTCAACTCATACGGGGACATTACTGACCATGTGATTATTTTTTAATGAAATACGAGTAGAATATACGAAAACTTCGTCCTATGCATCATCGTCGGAATCAACATTGTTTTCTATTTTTTAAAGAAATATGTCAAATTTGCAAGGAAAATTTATATTCTTGTCTTTAATTTTTTCTTATGTGCTTTGTCTATATGCCTCCTTGTAAAATATTTGTTTGTTTGTATAGTGATTAAAATTTTAGCGCAACATTGACTGATGCACCCCTATTTTTGACATTTTTGCCTATTATGGCTGTTTATTTTGTTCACACATCGGTGTCAATATAATGGAATTTGATGCAACTATCATACAAGTGAGAGGTTAAGCTAGCTATACAACCAACGGTTACCAACATTTTTAACATAAGAAAATTTCAGTACCTAGTCAGGTATATGACAGTTGTTATTCATTCGTTTGATGTGTGTGAGCTTTTGATTTTGCCATTTTGTTAAGGTTTTCCGTTTTGAATTTTGCTCAGAGCTCAGTATTTTGGAGATTTTACTTTTACTTTTTTTCTGTATAATATAGAAGTATCAAAGAATTTAATATGATTAAAATTCCCACAAAAAGTTTTATTGCAAAAAACATAATTATAATGCATACTTTAGTACCCATTTACCAGTACCACACGGATAGTATTGCTTTATATGCAAACGATGTGATATTGAATTATTTTTTTTCAGTTGGTTTATTTACTCTGTTGAAGTTATTCGAGATCGAATCTACGTTATATGTCTGTGTTTCTATCTACAAAGACAACGCCACAGGTGCAACATAAACAACGTTACAGTGTCAACAAATACCGAATCCGAAGGGTCAATAAAGAACCCAAACACGACCTGTTACATTCCTACATATCATTAAAGCTATAATTCAAGTAATATAAACCAACTAATTTTCGCCATCGACGTCCGCGATAAGAAATATAACGTGAATATGAATTGTCGAAAACAATTGAAACTTGGATCTTTCATTGTTTATAAACATTACGTACTTTTCAAAAATCGCGAAATAAAACCGCTGCGAATTGGCCTAGAAAGAGCTAAATACGAAAGTATCTGCAGCAATAAGTTAATTAACATTATCAACGTACTACACTGATATAAATAACAATGCATGTATCAAACTATTCTCTAAAGAACCCGACAATCACAATTCCTGTCTTACCGCAAATATCTAAATTTCTAAACCCACGACAGAGGCAACTCCTTTAGTGTTAATTACACAAACATGTTCGCGATTCTGTCTCAAATGGTGTGAGACGAGTTGGTGCAAAAATCAGTTATTGCTTTTCGAACCCCTTTTTAAGATTAATCCTCACAACATCTGGTCGCATAACTATTCCAATACCATTTTATCAGTTTACATATGTACATTTTAATCGAGTTTTGTCTTGAGTAGTTTACTTGATAACACACCAGTTGGTTGTGTGGTTGGTGTTGTTGAGTCTTCAGTTTATCATGTAGTGTTTGGAGACTTGTTTGTCTTTCTTATCTTCGTCTCTTGTTTTACAACATTTATAAGGAGATTGTCAATTTTTTCAATAAATGAGTTTTGAATGTCACCTTGGCATCTTTCCCCACTTTTTTCATCAGATTTCATTATTTTCGTCAGTAACAAATCTGTTTCAAACCGCAATATTTGTCTCGTTGGATCATGTCGATCTAGAGAGCTGGATGTCGTCGGGTCGAAACCTAACCGGATTAAAGACTTTAAAATTAGTATTGACTGTTTTGATTCTGCTAAGTAAGAGCAAATTCTTGTCGGATCGTAGTTCGACTAGTGTGCTAAGGTAGAGTGACATTAATTTGTCACCTACCACATTTACCATCTAGATAATGTGTCAGTCAAGTACAGTGCAGAGTATGTATACATATCCCTTAAACATTTTCTCGTCGTGAATAAGCAGAAGAGTCATTAGCGTCATCAACATCTTCACAAGTTTTATGATATAAATACAGTTTCCTTGGTTTCTAGTTGACCATATATATACATAGTTTTGGTTTACTCATATTTATTTATTGACACGGAGGTATTTCAATGTATAAAAGTAGATGTTGTGTGAGACATATATACGTTTTGGTACTGTTTTTATTCAATTACAGTGAGAAGAAAATGCAATATGATCTATGTTGACGGAATTACTGTATCTTTGAAATCACAAACAACAGTGAAATCATTTATCATAAAATTGAGAAAGAAAATGATAACGTGTCAAATCAGTATACCGTCTGTACTAAATGCGTACATGATGTCAATTCATTTCTATTGAGTCTGATATGATTTGACGAAGGATGTAGATCGTATGAAAACAACTTCTGAACGTAATGACACACTTGCTCGTTCTATATAACCCTGCCGTTACACTGGAGTTTGTCCCAGTCTCCATAAGATTTGTGTTTCTCAATTTTGTAATAATTGCTGATTTTTTTTCTTTTGTTTTACTCCTTTGCAATTGTGTTGTCTGCTTTCGTTATGGTTAAGATAAGTCCCTTGTGATCCTGTCCCTCCTTTTGTATACATATCAAAGTATTGGGGAAATGTACAACGTCATGGTGATTATCCACGAATTATACTTTTTACTTATTTATAAAAAGCGTTCTATTTAATGTCTACAAACATTACAGAGAATCTGTAAGGTGGACCTTATTTCTTTATTTTTGTATACCTTTTTTCTTTTTTCTTTATCTCTTTTGCCCATTCTTGTTTATACTTATGTACTTTTAAACAACCCATGATTCTCATTATAATCTGTTCTCAATTTTAATAGCTTATTTTTTACTGTTATTTATTGTTTGGTCCTTTATTCTGTACCTTCTGACCTGCTTATCTCTTTTTTGTAGTTCTCAAACATATCCTCATTATAGATAATTATAAAAGTTATCAGAAGTACCAGAATTATGATTTAGTACGCCACAATCAACATAGATTATGCTGCTATCCAATACATCTCCATAGAATGTCTTTAGATTATGTCAATTTGCATGTAAAATTATAAAGTAGTGCATTAGGCATTCAAAAAACTTAAGCCATCTTCGAGCGAAGTTCAAAAAGACTAAGATGATTAAATTTTCAAAAACTTTTAGATGTTGTTATGTAATTTTCATTTTATGTAAGAACTGATCTACATAAAAAAAAAAGACATGACATCTGCAAATGAAGAGTAAAACGCCCAAAATCTTAAGGATGCGTTTAATTACTTATCTTCAAAGTTTGATTCGTCATTTGATTTCATTTTTAACCGGATTTTTGTGTCAAAAATGTCGGTTATTGATTTGGGGATGTACGGCGGGCGGGCGGGCGGGCGGTCGGCAACCAAATGTTGTCCGTGCATTTACTCATGAAGCGTTCAACCAAACCTTTTAAAATGTTAATATGTTGTTACTGACAACAAAATGGAGGTCAAGTTCAAATTGACGATTTTGACTTTTACCGTTCAGGAGTTACGGTTCTTGAAAGTTTAAAAAATGTTGTGTCCGTGCATTTACTCATGAACCGTTCAACCAAACCTTTTAAAATTATAATATGTTGTTACTGACAACAAAATGGAGGTCAAGTTCAATTATGACGATTTTGACTGTTACCGTTCAGGAGTGACGGTTCTTGAAAGTTTTAGATATTTTCAAAATCCTAGGTAGGTGGACATTTTTTTCTCACTTTATGCATTAAGGGCACACAGTTTGTCCTGCTAGAGGGTCATTTTCTATCTAGTTTATATGTTGTTATTGTTGACAACATGGAAGTCAAGTTTGATATTGATAATCATTAATTTTACCTATTAGGAGTTTTGGTCCTTGTAATATTGATAAATGCCAGAACACAAATAAATGTTAAAGAATCCGGTTTACTGTCATTTTGACAGCTCTTGTTATCAAATTAGAAAAAAACATCATCCAATTGTAATATTTACAGATTTTTAAAATAAAATATATACAGATGATTAACAGCCCGGATAACTAAGAAACGCTTTGATATCAAAACTTCAGAGGACCGCACAGAAGACATTGTTTCATGATATGAAAGCAGTTATTATATATCAATTTAAATCTATCGTACGTCATCAAAGTGAAATTTGAATAATGTAGATTTAAAAAAAGATACATGGAGTAACGGCTCATCTAAAAACTATTGAAATTCAATAAAAATAACATAAATAGGACTTTTCACAAAACACTGGACGGGCGGAAGACAAAAGATTAAACTAGCTAGACAAACCGAGAGAAATTATCTTTAAGTACGTACAAAGTTTTAAGGGACAACTTCATCTATATCAATATTAATACCCCCATCACACTGACCACGCTCGCACTTCGATCTCTGATAATGCAAATTTTGACAGTCGTAATGTCGTGGTACGGTCGTGGTGCTGTGTCCATGATCGTGATGAGCGTGGACCAATTTTAAACATGTTCAAAGCAATTGTGGCAAAAATCATGTCGTAGTAGGAGTGTAGTGAGAGCGAAATGGTCGTGGTAAGATCGCAATGGTCGATGTAACATCATAGCGCAATCATGGTTTTAGTTGGAGAGACTACACTACGATCTCACAGCGAAGTTACTACGACATCGCTACGACCATCACGTTCTCACCGCTACCAAACCTCGATTTTACAACAACTATACCACGTTAAAAACACGCTTTTCATGACAATAGTATGATTCTTACACGCTAATGATGTCCACACATCTCGCTTTTGATATGACCTGACTACGTTCATACTACGATCATGTCGTGTTCTAGTAAAATGTTTTGTCATTGTCACATAGAATATATAAAGCTCTCTAGGTTTTGTTTGAAACCTCAAATTGAATTAAAGCACAAGACCATGTCCATGTATATATGTAGTACTGCTTTTACAATCATTAAGATCGGGATAAACATGGTATAAAGGAAGTATGATCGTGGTAAGAGCGTACTATAATCGCAATAGAAGCGTGATAAGACCGTGTTGCAATCGGATAAACCGTAGTATGGTCGTAGTGAAAACGTGATGGGCGTAGTAAGATCGGGATAGTCGTAGGGAGGCGGAAGAATAAGTGTGGTGAGAGCGTGGTATTATCACATCGGGATCGTTGTATAAGCGGATAGAGGACGTAGTAGCATCGTGAAAACAATTAAAATTTACATTTGCATGCGACTCATACCACGATCTCTCCTCGATCTGAATTAATTTTACATCGTGGTGCGATCGTGGTCTAGTGTGACGGGGCCATTGCTCTTTGTTTAAGGTAGTTTCAATGTCTCCTGTCATCTTGTAATGCACAATAGCAGTACTCAATCGGTTTAGTTCTTTGCCTCAATCTTCATATTTGAAGACAGATTTGCAATTTGTTTGATAAACTGAATTTATTGTATTAATTAAAAAAAACAGATGATATTCATTGCAATATCCAAAATGTTAAAACAATACTAAATATTTTTGTTTTTAGAATGTCATGTTTGCCATTATTTTTATACTAGAATGATATTGAAATTTTCATTCTTCACTTCTAATAAGTTTGGTGACACCATTTTGTCTGTTTATTTCTTTAAAAACATTATAATAAAATATATCTTTTCATATTTTATTACAAAATTCTATCTCTTAGAATACCTTTTATTCACTAAAATGTGTTTTTCATGAACAATGTATACACATTTTGACAATGTTGCACGACTTGAAGCTCCTATAAATAGCACGGTGACCCATACTTTTAACTATATTTCTAAAACAAAATCATTGTTAAAACTTCATTTGGGCAAAGTTTAGATACTTGTTATTCTATTTGAGGAAATATATACTGATGATACACCTAATGTATAGAATCTATATAAGAAACATCATTCAATGAATTGAGGCCATTAAATAATCACTCGAACAGCGATGTATCTAGTTAATATGCAGTTGCTGCTAAAATTACTGATTCAGAAAATATTCTTCAAGTTCATAATAGGAAAATCAAAGTTATCTCATGAGTCGTGAAGCGTTGTGTAAATTGATCCCCATTTGCAATATGTAGGTACAAGTCGAGATACATAAATTATATGATGCAGATTACCATTTAAAGCAGACCTGGTTGTTTCGGAGGTATCATTTATTTCTTAAACAAGCAAAGAATTAAAAACAACACGTTTTATAATTTATTGCGTCCGAAGCGCTTTTCTGGATTTACCTCCATTAGGAACTCTCAAAGCCAAACATTTGAAATTCGAAGATGTATAAGTACCGAAACCGTTGACGAGCTATATGTCAAAAATACCTAAAATTAATAGCCAAATTCATCTAAAGCCAACTTTGCCTGAGGGAGTTGAAACCTTAGTATTCATCAGAGTTTTGAATAATGCGTGACATAATTTTGAAAGCAAAACATGAATTATAAAATAGATAAACTAACTTTTTGTCGTTCTATTTGTTAAGTCCCTAAAACATCCTGTATACTAAATGAATAGAATATGTTATTTCCCTTTGGCATCCACCAAATATATATATAATACGTTCATTTTCAAAATATGAAAGCGTCTGAATTAGTGGTTATGTATAAAGTATATTTTTTCCGTTCTTAATATGTCTGAGATATTAAAATTTTGATGAATTGTTTTTCAATTCGTCTTAGAATGAGGAGTAGATGTATCAAGTGTGAAAGTTAAAATGTCTTCATAAAGCATCAAAATAACCAGTTGTATGATATTGACAACTCATTTATAAATTATCACCTGGACTGAAAACAAATGCATTTGTGATTTTTTGATTCCCTTTAAGTCAAAAGGTATACATATTGATATGGTATGTTGCTTTGTGTTAGAATCGATACATACAAAAGCCGTTTTATTCCAAGACGTCAGACTCTATTAATTTCAAAATGAAGCTGATAGTAGACATTATAGAACCTGAACACGAAAAAACCTTGCTTCTAAAAACCATACATTTTTAATAATCTGGAGTTATATGTTGCTGAATTATTAAAATATTGATACATACGTAATTTCAATTATGAACAATTTATACCTCCAATTAAGAAAGAACTTCTCTTTTAGTAGAACGTTTGGAAACATTAAAGATAAATATAATTCGATGAAAATGGATCAGATCTCATGCTGCGATCCCATACCTTTCAACAAAAATTATTTCCCAAAATAAATCAAGTTCTATTAATTATGACAATGTTCGTTATCGTCAATGTGCATGTGAAGGTGATATAGTGTAATAAACGTTCAGACAGTTTTTCAATAAAGCCATCTACGAACGAAATGTGTTTTTTCTTGGTTTAATGTTCAATAAAACATGGATTATTGCACTTATCAAAAAGTTAAAGATCTTGTTACAGGAAGTTCATTTTATGTCGGAATCGTTCTAAATACAAATTAACTCAATTCTTTAGTAGTGGAATAAGAGTCAAATAGTTAAAATGTAAAGAGAGCATTTATTTTAAAGTTGCCAAGTAGTATTCGTCATTTGATTTCATTTCGAATCAGTTAACAAAAATATAAAACATCATAAAATTCTAATAAAAAAAAAAAATTAAAATCGATTTAAACGAAAAGTACCAACCATCTACGCATGCAACAGTTTGACTCTAAGTTTTAATACCTAGATGAAAGTCAAGATGCATATATGAAGCAGACCTTATAGTACTTGAAGTACATTTTCTTTTTCTTACAAACTAAACTATGAATTATTCAGTACTTTATGTTATTAGTTTTTATATGATTAAATCATTCACAATAATAATGTTTTTATTCTAAAAGAAAACAATATCAAATGAATAATATGATGATATAAATTGAAACAGATATAGTTCAAAGAACAGGGGATATCAAAGGCATATCCTAATATTGCAGATATCTAAAACAGTTTTAAAGAAAATTTATCAGAATCCTTTTGATACATAATGTTTATAGGAAGGGAAAATATCCTGCGTTCGCCATACCATACTATTGAAAAACACTTGTCTTCTTTAATTTTTTTTAAAAATACTATGAATCTAGAAATATAGTAATTAACTTTAAATGTTAGTGTACACCTTGTGTTTACCATAAGAAAGTGTTTTTAAGTTTGCATTATATTGAGTTGTTACCTATTGTGTATTCATACCAATATGATATTTTTTAAATATTTTACTCAATATATCTTAGGTTTAAATGTTTGAATTACTTCTATATTCTACAGTGAAATTAGCGAGCGGTTTTTATAAGAATTCTTTGTATTTTGTGGTCTACAATGTATAACATTAACCGGCAGCTGAGCTGTGTTCCTCGATGTTCAGTTTTATCGTGATCAATATATGTGTAGGTAAGAATTCTAACAAAAATAGAAGTCTGAACATCTAACTGAATTGTGTTTAACTTTAACGTATTTAAAAACTAATATTTACACTAACTGTCGGGGTGTATGTCAGTTCTTTTTTGTTTGTTTTAATATTTAAATACTCAAGTCATTTGTGTTTGAAGGTTTGTGATCTTTTTAATCATTTTGAGCACTGGATATCTTATTATTGGGAAAATTTACATGAAAGGATGTTTTACAATTGTATTGTGTGTACTATAATAATTAAAAAAAGATTCTTTATGTTTTCGTCGTCTTTGTCATTTTTCTGTCAGTTGTGTTTGTAAGTCTGTGATGCATGTTAACACAGTTAATGAAAATAAAAATAAATTGTAAATATAAAAATTGTCATAACAGAAGGAGGCATAGCTATCTATAAAATCAGGTTTAACCCATTTTTTCTGCAGAAAATTATCATGCCAGGTCAGAAAGATGACAGTTGTTTTCCATTTTTGCCATTAGTGGTATGGTAGAACTGCATTTTTATGGACTTTTCCTTTTTTTAATTAACATTGGAGTACGGTATTTTGGTGACTACTTGTTTTGTACCTTCATTATTGTATATTACTTTCTTTTGTGTCACTTGTTTATCGATGGATATCTATACTAGTAAACGAGCAGACCCCCTTTTGTGTGTCGCTTTTCTTCCTTCCTCAATAAATTAATCATCATGCCCCTGTGTCCTACAGGTACCATACATAGTCGCATTTGTCATCCATTCTTATGATTATTCAGTTTGGGTTATTTTGGGAGAAAAACGAAAAAAAAGACGTCCGGATATTGTTCCGTCATCGGACGGACTTTTAAGTCATAAACAAGACTTCCGTTTAGAACTGTTTTAAAATAGCACATTATTTTCCAAAGAACTTGGGACAGGACAATTGTTTTCACGGTTTTCTGTATACTATAATCATACATATATTATGAATAAAATACATTTGCTATTTACTTCAATTCCAAGTTTACTATCCACGGCAGTCGATGATATATTATATAAAGAGTCTATATATATATATATATATACTATATCAATGACTGCAGTGTATAGAAAACTAGAAATACACTTTATTTTTATAATATATATGCCCATAGTATACAGAAAAACAGAAAAACAGAAAACAAGCAATAACGGACTTTGGAAAAAGAGGGTGAGGGTTAAAACAAAATTTTCCTGCCAACACAGCACCCGCAGGCTAAGACTTTTAACACCTTTTCTGAAATTAGCCAGTCATAAAAATCATCCTACAACAGTTTAAATACTTTTAACCACGCACTAAATGCCCGCGAATTTGCGTGTGTGCTCTAGTATATTTATGTAAAATAAATTTTTCAGCAAATAACATACAACGCTGGTGCTACCGTTTGCTTTCTACAAAGTGTTGAAATTCCAACTAAATTCCGTTTTCTGTTCTACTGTATATTAGCATGAGTATGAGGCATCTATGTTGCATTTATAAACATGTGTTGGTTTTTTCAGGTATGTTACTGGCTACAGTTTGGTTTCACGTTTTGTGGTTTTTAACAGAATCAGGTATGATTAATTATTTCAAAGTTGACAACTTTGCAAAATCGAATGTATATCTTGTAGGTTGCATTTCTGTAAATATGTAAATATGGCTAACGTGATTTCCCATTTGAACTCATTAAACGTCTAAAACTGTACCACTTTTATATAAAGTTTTCCAAAAATTACATCCTAGAATTGGAAGCTCATATTAACTACTATTTTTTCAAAGGTCAAATTATAGGGCTGGGCGGCATATTTTCAATATGTATATTCCTCAAAACTCTTGGAAATTCTGTACTTCCTCTTCTTTAAATGTAGGTCTCCCTCAGAACTCAAGGCTGCTCCAATATTTTATGTTTATACTAGTAACATTCCCAAGTAATGTCTCTATTAAATAAAACAAAGAGATCATATCTGGAAACCAGCAAATGAACAAAACAATGTATCTATGAATATATAAGAGACGTGGTTTGTGAAACAGTTGTATATACAAAGTGCACTCTATAAATGCTTTCTAAAACTAAGTGCTAAGTTGCACATTAAATCATCATGATTGAATACATTACGGAATGGGAATATAAAGACATCCATTTTAATCAAAGCATTCATGTTTACCTGGGAATTAAATTCAAATGGATGAATGCATTACGAGGATAATTATAATTTCCTTGTGAGGAAATATTCAATATTATGTAAAGAAATCGGTCATAATTGTATAAACTTCTGTATGATGAAGAAAAAGTAACAAAAAGGTTAATAACAATTATAATTTGAAGGACTAATAAAAGTAATAATAGTATGGAGAAAAGAAAATGGAAAACAAACAAAATGATATACAGAAAATTTGAGATAAGCCCTTACAAGAATCGAACACAAAACAACGCAGTTCCTGCTTAGCTAGGCACGCCTATTCATAGCAAGCTTCCCGTAGTGCTCATTATAGTTAAATTCAAATTACAAAAGATTAAGCTACTAATTGTAACCAATTGTTTCATTGTTTAATACATTTCGTGTTAATATTTATTATACTCAAACTATTGAATAACCGCTGTTGTTTTTCACAAAAGTCATTTGCACAATTGTGAACGTATTTTTAATTAAGGTGTACCAGCATTAAATTTACCATTACTGGTCCGATTCCGGATGAATTTCCTAGATCAAACCGAACCTAATTAAAAACACTAAAATGTATTGGCAATTGCACTATAATAAATTTACTTAAGTTTTAGCATGAAGTCAAAATATGCAAATGTGTATAAGTTTCCTTTGTAGCAGTGACACTGAATAAATATAACAAAGGAATATTACTTATTTATTAATAATTACATTAGATGTATGTTTCATTATAATACTGTATTCTGATTGGCAAACTGCACATCACGTGTTATTCCGTAAGCAGTCGCATTGCTCAATACAACTTTTCATTCATGATAACACGTGGTCCAACAATAAAGTGCACAGGTGAATTAAATAAAAAAATATAAAAAAAATCGTGTTTTCCTGATCATAGCTAAAAAATGTAATTATAAGTATTGAATGCTTCTTTTTGTAACTTTATAGGGGTGTAAAAGCGTTGACCGTGCGCACATTTTTAGAATGAAGCGCTTCCGCGCTTCATACAAAATGTACTTCGGTCAACGCTTTTACACCCCAATAAATTTACAAAAAGAAGCATTCAATTCTTAAATAACACGATATGCAAGCTAAACATTTATGACTCAATAAGCTTAGATTAGTTTTAATTTTAAAATATCTATACTATTAAACGAGAAGACCTCATTTTGGGTGTCGCTTCTCTTCCTTCCACGATAAATTAATCATCATGCCTCTGTGTTCTTTAGGTTACATGCATAGTTGCATTTGTCATCCATTCTTATGATTATTCAAATTGAGTTATTTTGGGAGAAAAACGACAAAAAAGGAGTCCGGATATTGATTCCGTCATCAGACTGACTTTTAGTCATAAATAAGACTTCCGTTTTGAAGCATTCACAAGTACAACCAATCGTATGATTGATAACAAAAATAAATACGCCAATCAGACCGTTCTCCATATCATGGTGTTTAGATCGCAAGAATCACAACTATTATACCTCCTTTAAGAGAGGACAATTATTTTTCTCACATGTAAACTACGATTATACTACTTTAATATATAGAGACTCTCTGTATTCTGTCTACTGTTTTCTTTGAAATGTTTACTATTTAAGGGGTCATACCAGTTGCATATATATTAAAATAAGTAAAACATGTGGAAACAAGAATGAGTCCATAGTACACGGATGCCACATCGGCACTATATTTACTAAGTTTCGAGTTGATTGGACTTCAATTTCATCAAAAACTACCTCGACCAAAAACTTGAACCCGAAGCGGGACAGACGGACGGACGGACGAACGAACGAACGAACGCACGGATGCACAAACTAGAAAACATAATGCACATAAATGGGGCATAATTATTTATTGTTGAAAGTAGGGTAATGGTTAGAGGGAGGCAGGGATCATGGAATATATTTTTTGATTTCGTGATTTCGGGATATGAATTTCTTTAAATTCTGCATCTCAGGATTTCATGGTTTTAAGCCCTGGATTTCGGGATTAGGACCCCTCCGACCACCACTCAAATTAGCCTTAGTACGTCTTAGTCATTTACACAAGATTCATATCCTACCATTGGCATGTTAATTAGGCTCTCAAAAGAAACAAGAATGTTTCCAAAGTACACGGATGCCCCACTTGCACTATCCTTTTCCATGTTCCATGGACTGTAAAAATTGGGTAATAATCTAATTCGGCATTAAAATTTGAAAGATAATATTATAGGGAACATATGTAATAAGTTTCAAGTTGATTGGACTTCAATTTCATCAAAAACTACCTTGACCAAAAACTTTAACCTGAAACTCCCACTTTCATTTTCTATGTATAGTGAACCGTGAAATTGGGGTCAAAAGTCTAATTTGGTATTAAAATTAGAAAGATCATATCATAAGCAACAAGTGTACTAAGTTTCAAGTTGATTGGAATTCAGCTTCATCAAAAACTTCCTTGACCAAAAACTTTAACCTGAAACTCCCCCTTTCATTTTCTATGTTCAGTGGACCGTGAAATTAGGGTCAAAAGTCTAATTTGGCATTACAGTTAGAAAGATCATATCGTAAGCAACAAGTGTACTAAGTTTCAAGTTGATTGGACTTCAGCTTCATCAAAAACTACCTTGACCAAAAACTTTAACCGGAAACTCCCCCTTTCATTTTCTATGTTAAGCAACAAGTGTACTAAGTTTCAAGTTGATTGGAATTCAGCTTCATCAAAAACTTCCTTGACCAAAAACTTTAACCTGAAACTCCCCCTTTCATTTTCTATGTTCAGTAGACCGTGAAATTCGGGTCAAAAGTCTAATTTGGCATTACAGTTAGAAAGATCATATCGTAAGCAACAAGTGTACTAAGTTTCAAGTTGATTGGACTTCAGCTTCATCAAAAACTACCTTGACCAAAAACTTTAACCTGAACCCCCCCCCCCCCCCCCTTTTCATTTTCTATGTTAAGCAACAAGTGTACTAAGTTTCAAGTTAATTGGACTTCAGCTTCATCAAAAACTACCTTGACCAAAAACTTTGACCTGAACGGACGGACGAACGGAGGCACAGACCAGAAAACATAATGCCCCTCTACTATCGTAGGTAGGGCATAAAAACACTGATGGATTGTCCTAGAAGCATATTTTATTAGAATAATAATGGTCTACATATAAGCAGTTAAATTTATTTCATATTTGAAGCGGTGCAAATTTTTAATTTAATTTGACTTTTACCAAAAGATGCATTGTAGCAAAGGAGAAGAATAACTGATTGCGTGAGGCCAGAAACACGAAAATAATTGAATGTAACAGATAGGAAACAAGTATCTGACTTTGGAAAAAGGGAGAGGGCTTTTGATACCGTTTATGAAATTCTTCATACATAACATATTTTACCAAAAATCATCCTACAACAGTTCACAACCTGTATATGCCCGCGATTTCGCGGGTGTGTTCTAGTATATATATATAATAGCAAATACAGCACCATCTTTGCGATGTTGGATATGATTATGAGTTAGTTTGTGGTGCTGTTGATGTGCTATCTATTTCATTAGTTTGATTTACCATGCAGGAATTATGACATGATATTTTAACTGTAATGAAATATATCTTTTAATTATTGCGAATCACTTTGTTGACATAGGAACTAAATAATTAACTCGAATTGATAATTAACATTGATAAATGTCTACATCTGTTCCCTAGAGATTACAGTATACTGCATTATGAATACATTGCATGTATGTTCCATTAGCATCTGTATTTTCTTTCGCGAGTCATTTCAAAATTATATTTTATTTAAGAATTGAATGCTTCTTTTTGTAACTTTATTGGGGTGTAAAAGCGTTGACCGAAGTACATTTTGTATGAATCCCGGAAGCGCTTCATTCTAAAAATGTGCGCACGGTCAACGCTTTTACAACCTTATAAAGTTACAAAAAGAAGCGTTCAACATTTATACATATAACTACATTTATAAGCTAAGATCATGAAAACACGATTTTTATCAAGTTTTTTTTTAAATTTACCTGTGCACTTTATTGTGGGACCTCGTGTCATCATGAATGCTTAATTTTATTGTGTAATGCAGTTGATTAAGGAATAACGTGATATTGCAGCGTAGCCAATCAAAATAACGTATTATAATGAAACATACATCTAATGTTATTATATATGAATAATATAAATAAGACAGAAAAGTAATTGAATACAAAAAAATAAAGATAAAAACACATGCACAATTGATGATATGACTATCTGAAAACGTAAATCAAGGTTCTTGTAGTCGAGACTTTGGTTTTTTCACTGTGTTAGAGTTGTACTTTTTATTTGTACAAAACTGGTTATAGAAGTTGTATAACAGGTGTTCTGTGATACAAATTTATATTGATATAAAGCTATGCACGTGAAATACTTTGGCGGTTTAAAACGTGAGATTCCGTTATATTGTATAAATAAAAATGATATTGGTATCAACACATCTAAAGATGCTCACAGAAACTACGACAATCAGTTTATTGTGGCATGTTAATGTAGGATTACAATTAAAAGTTTGATTACAGTCCATTTAGATATATTGGACAATTTGGTTTGTATAAACATGGACTATTGTTGTTCAGATATATTAATTCATGATGTTAATAAACTTTAGATATAACAAGATGTGGTATGAGTGCCAATGAGTCAAAACTTATAAAAGTAGATAATTATATGTCATAGTACGGTCTTCAAAACTGAGCATTGGCTCACAGAACAGCAAGCTATAAAAGGCCCAAAAAATAACTAATGTAAAACCATTCAAACGGGAAAATTCGAAAAGAGAAAAGTTACTGCTATCAACTAAACCTTAACTAGAGTTTTGTTTAATTCAATTATACCAAAGGAGTTTAGTAAAGCAAAATTTTAACCTCGGACGAGCAGGGCGAGGGATAGTACGAGATTTTCAGTTCAAATGTACCAGACATGCAATGTCAAGTGTATCTGCGATTAATCCTTTATTAAAATTGAGAATGGAAATGGGGAATGTGTCAAAGAGACAACAACCCGACCAAATAAAAACCAACAGCAGAGGGTCACCAACAGGTCTTCAATGTAGCGAGAAATTCCCGCACCCGGAGGCGTCCTTCAGCTGGCCCCTAAACAAATATATACTAGTCCAGTGATAATGAACGCCATACTAATTTCCAAATTGTACACAAGAAACTAAAATTAAAATAATACAAGACTAACAAAGGCCAGAGGCTCCTGACTTGGGACAGGCGCAAAAATGCGGCGGGGTTAAACATGTTTGTGAGATCTCAACCCTCCCCCTATACCTCTAACCAATGTAGAAAAGTAAACGTATAACAATACGCACATTAATATTCAGTTCAAAGTCCGAGTCTGATAACTAGATTATGGGTATGATATTATTCATCATGCTTGAAAACATTATAGAATGGAAACCTGAGGACATCAATTTTTAATCAAAACAATCATCTTTACGTAGCATTAAGTACATGTACGGATGGGTGAATGCATAAAGATGATTGTTAAGAAATATGTCATAATGTTCAAATGGTTTTAAAAGAAGTGCGAAAGGGAGTACAAGTTCTAATTGGAAGGACTAACAATGATATGAACAAACGTAAAGAAAAGAAAATTACTATACAGAGAATTTAAGATAAACCCTTACAAAAACCTATATAAACTAGGAACACAGATTCATTGGTTATTTCCCTTCGTGTCTGTTAAAATGTAAATCAGAAAATCAAAGATAAAGCTACATACATGTACTGTTATTGGTATTTTTCTGAATGTATTACATTTTGGGTAAATATTTTATGAATACAGAAACTTTTAAATGATTGAAGTGGTCCTTCACAATGGTCACTAGTACAATGACTGAACATATAATTCTATCAAGGTGTACCAGCATTGATTTATCGTTTTCTATTCAGATTTATAAATGGTAAACTAACTAGTTCAAACAAAATTCGATAAGAACACAAAAATCTATGAGCAATTATATTATAATAAATACAATGAACTAAACATAGTTTTTTTATAAAATTAAAATTCGGACGAAAATGTGTTTATCTGACTAACGTTAATAATTGTCCCTAGTGACAGGAACATAGAATAAATATAACCAAGCGAATTTTCGTATTTAAAGAAACACGAGAAAATAACTTAATGTTTATGGCTTAATAGCCTTGGACAATTCGTTATTTCAAATATTTTACTCGTTATCTTTCTTATAGAAATACTGCACTTTCTGCACGATGTTGTAGAGGTTTGATTTATTTTTGAAACTGTTGATGTCCTATCAAGTTATTAGTGAGTTTGACCTGAGATTGTGAGATAATATTTGAACTTTGATCAACTATGTCTTTAACGTGTTGCAAATGGCTTCGTGGGCTTTTGGGTTTACCTAACTCGAACTAATAATTCATATTTATAAATGCCTAAATCTGTCGTCTGAGACATTACAGTAAATATACAGCGTTAAAAGTACATTCAATGTACGTTTCATTAGAGTTCGTAATTTTTATCGGGAGACATGTCAAAATGATATTTTATATACGAATAATATAATAAAACAGATCCGTTAATACAAACAATGAACACAAAAAACACAACCACAATTGGTGATAGAACTATCATAACACCTAATTTAAATTTCTTGTCGTTGAGACTTGTGGTTATTTCCCTGTGTAATAGTTGTACTTTGTGTATGTTCCGTACTGGTAAGCCTAGTTTCGGGTGTTCTGGGATATAAATTTGTATTAGTAATATATGCACGAGAAATACTTTGGGTTTCTGAAAAAAAAGTGATATTGGTGTCACTTCATCTAAAGGTGATCATAGTAACTACGACAATCAGTTTGTTTTCAGTTCATTTGAATGCATTGGACAATTGCGTTAATATAAATTTGAATATTGTTATAATAATAATGAAAACTGGTTAAAGTAAAGTGAAAAAGTTACTTTGATCAACTTAACCTATAACATGTTAAACTAGAGTTTTGTTTAAATTAATCATACCAAAGAATTTTAATAAAGAAATGTTTTGAGTTCGGACAATCAAGGCGAGGGATAGTACAAAATCAATTAGTTCAAATGTTCCAGACATGCAATTTCAAGTGTATGTGCGACTTATATACTTTCTAAAACTAGATTATTTATCTGATATTAAATCATCATGCTTGAAAACATTTGAAAACATACAGAATTGAAACCTGATGGCATCAATTTTTAATCGAAATAATCATCTTTACGTAGTATTAAGTTCGGATGGAGGAATGCTTAATGATGATTGTTATCATTTTTTTTTGTTAAAATTAGGTCATTATATCCATTTGGTACGAAAAGATCACCAGAAGAATGCTTATTGATGCAAGATATTTCCAGAAATATCCAAAAGAAACGATAAAATAAAATACGATTCCATTTTAGGTGGACAAATATTTATTTTGCCTTCAAAATGATGTCCAAGATCTCCACAGAAACGTCACCTCCGAAGAGTATAAATATTAAACTCGGTAAAATGTGACAGACCCGAATTTCCGGATAATGTAAAT
Source organism: Mytilus edulis (assembly GCF_963676685.1). Lineage (NCBI taxonomy): Eukaryota > Metazoa > Mollusca > Bivalvia > Mytilida > Mytilidae > Mytilus > Mytilus edulis. The sequence continues at coordinate 44,519,912 of NC_092348.1, read as the reverse complement.
CGAACTTTCCAGAAATTCGGGTCCATTAAATTTTACCGAATATAATATTTTAAATTCAACGGAACGTTTCCTGAGAGATCTGGGATGTCATGTTGAAAGCAAAATAAATTATTTGTGCACCTCAAACGTCGTAGGAAGGCGTCCTAGAAAAAACTTTAAATTGCCTTGTCAAACGTCATAATTGTTTGGACTAATCTAACTCATACCAGTTTGATGGGCCGTTTTGAACCTTTGAAGTGTATTTGATCATGTGCTTTTGCTCCGTGATAAAAGTCTAACTGCAACTTTGAAATACAATACATCTATTAAAGCGTCATTCCTTTGCTTCGAGATGTGTCGATCATGTATTTATTCTTAGAACTATAAATAAAGGCAACAGTAGTATACCGCTGTTAGAATAGGTCATGAATGAATACAACATATCCATTCGTTTCTTTTAAAAGTATGAAATAAAAGGAAAGAGCTTCTTTATTAACCGTTTGCATAATTCACAAATGTTTTGGGTAAAAATGCGTACAGACAAATGTTTTCGTTGATTGAAATTGCCCTAAAATTGATATTCGCACAGTTACGTACTTTGGTTCAATGTATTGTACCAACATTGAGATAGCCTTCATTGTCCAGATTCTGAAATGGTGAACGTATTATTTCAACCAGAAAGAAATTGAAAACAAGAATTCATAAGCGATTGCATAAAAAAAAATTAAAGTATAGTTTTTAATCTGTACTTCTCATGTTTTGAACTGGAATTAACAGGAAAACGTGTATACGTTTATCTTACTGATATCAATTACTTTCTCTAGTAACAGTGACAAAGAATAATTATGAAGGAGGTTTTTTCTCATTTTGAGTAACAAGATATACTAACTAAACATGCATGGTTTTACGAGCTTGAACAGTTCATAATTTAAAAGTGTCTAGCTGTTAACGTAAACTTTTATATGGAAACTGCATGTATTTGCAGTATATCCTTTAAGATAAAAAGTTATAATTATACTGCTAATGCACTATCGATGTTGTAAGTCGGTTTTACCAGGAAATATATCATAATATTTGAACATTGATGAACTATCTTTTATGTATGGCTTATGATTTTCTTGGTTTTTATACTAAATCAATTAATTTGATAATTTATACTGATATATTATCTACATCTATCGATTTATACTTTACCTTATACAGCTTTAAAAGTACATTATAATAATCCAGATTTCAGACTGGCTGACAATAAAATCGAGGCATTCCAAAGGATGTTTTATTTCTCCATACAATGCATTGCACATGACTGCATGTGGTTCCCATGAGAATTTCACAACAATGCATTGGAGAACACAGAGATCTTGAATACATGTAATATCATGCTTGGTTGATTGATTGTTGTTTAAACCCACTTTCATCACTATTGTGTTGTCTCGTGGCAGTCACTTTTTTTAATGAAAGAAGGCTGGATGTCGGAAGAGAAAAACTGTCCTTCGGTAGAAACAATGACAATTCCAGTCAATTAATTCGAGCGTACCTGTCACATGCGGGATTCGATTCGTTGGTGTTGACATACTAGTTATACAGTATTTCGACTACTTTAAAAACCACTCGAACACCAATTATTTGAATTGAACGTTTAGTTTTTGAAATTTTATAGGATTGTAAAAGCGTTCAGCACACTTAAGTATGGAGTAATTCCCTTCAACGCTTTTATCTCCTTTAGAAGATGCAAAAAGAAGCATTAAATTCTTGTTATATAGACTTGCCACAGAGTTTATAACTGAATGAGTAACACGACTATTACCAGATACATATATCACAGGATCTGCTTACCCTTTCAGAGCACCTGGGACTATCCCCAGTTTTTTTGGTAGGATATTTTCTGACCATTCTTTTTGTATTTTGAATACTGTTTTTATCAGTTTTCTATTTTGCTGTGGCGTAATAGTTTATTTGCGACTTTTGAGTTTGAATGTGTCTTGTATCTTACGCTTCTCTTAAAAAGTTTTGTTTTTTAAAAACGACAGTAACTTGGCGTACTGATTTTTCCTCGTCAATAATCAACAACCATTTTTTATATTATTAACAAACGTACATGACTGTTTCCTATAAATGGTGCTTAATTGACACAATTATTTTGAAACAGTCCATGAACTCCATTTGACATGAGGGGAATTATCTGTACAGCAATTAACAAATCCATTATCTCTTGTATCAATCAATTGATGGTAATAAATAATCCAATGTCAACCAAGAATTACAACGACTGTCGGCATTCCAATGGGAGCAAACTGTGCCCCTCTACTTGCCGACTTGTTTCTTTATTATTATGTGGCTGACTTCATGCAGGAACTTCTTAGGAAGAAAGACAAGAAGTAAGAAATATCCTTTAACTCTACTTTCTGCTATATAGATGATGTTCTTTCACTAAATAATTCAAAATTTGGTGACTATGTGGATCGCATCTATCCCATCGAACTGGAGATAAAGGATACTACAGATACAGTTAAGTCAGCCTCATATCTTGACTTACATCTATATATTGACAATGAGGGTCGGTTGAAAACAAAACTTTACGACAAAAGAGATGATTTCAGCTTTCCAATTGTGAACTTTCCATTTCGTAGTAGCAACATTCCAGCAGCACCTGCATACAGGGTATATATCTCCCAATTGATACGATATTCCCGTGCTTGCATTTCCTATCATGATTTTCTTGATAGAGGCTTGCTGCTCACAAGGAAGCTATTAAACAAAGAGTTCCAAATGGTGAAGTTGAAATCATCCCTTCATTAATTATACGGATGCATCACGAGTTGGTTGACCGTTTTGGAATAACAGTTCCACAAATGATATCGGATATGTTCCTGACGTCGTAACTACAATCCCCTTCCCTTTCATGAATGTGACCTACCGAATTAGACTATTTACCGGATTTGTTATCACATAAGCAACACGATGGGTGCCACATGTGGAGCAGGATCTGCTTACCCTAGTTTTTGGTGGGGTTCGTGTTGTTTATTCTTTAGTTTTCTATGTTGTGTCATGTGTGCTATTGTTTGTCTGTTTGTCTTTTTTATTTTTACCCATGGCGTTGTCAGTTTATTTTCGATTTCCTAGTTTGACTGTCCCTTTGGTATCTTTCGTTCCTTTCTTATATATCTCTCGCCGTTAATAACATATTTTCAACTGTTTGTTTCAACTGTTGAAAAATTAACTGTACGAAAAAAAATGTGTTATCAGTACAATAACATGATCTATTTATTTTTTATTCATTGTTTTGAAAATTTTAACTTTTCCTTTGTTTGGTTTCGAATTTTTCTGACGATATTACCTGTAGTCCTGTAATATTATGTTGTCATTTCAATGTTATATTTAACATTGCCATTAAAGTGCCAGGTTTGGCATGCCACAAAACCAGGTTCAACCCACCATTTTTTCCTTTAAAATGTCCTGTACCAAGTCAGGAATATGGCTATTGTTATATTATTGTTCGTGTCTGTGTGTGTTACATTTTAACGTTGTGTCGTTTGTTTTCTCTTATTTTTGAGTGTAATTTCACATTGCGATAAGACGTGTCACGGTACTTGTCTATCCCAAATTCATGTATTTGGTTTTGATGTTATATTTGTTATTCTCGTGGGATTTTGTCTGATGCTTGGTCCGTTTCTGTATGTGTTACATTTAAGTGTTGTGTCGTTGTTCTCCTCTTATATTTAATGCGTTTCCCTCGGTTTTAGTTTGTTACCCCGATTTTGTGTTTTGTCCATGGGTTTATGAGTTTTGAACAGCGGTATACTACTGTTGCCTTTATTTACATCGATTGTAAAAACACATTTCGTGAGAAAGAAGATATTCCAACGTCAGAATGTTTATTTTATAATCATATTACTTAGTTTACAAACTCATGCATTAATATTGACATTTCAGAGAATAATTTGTTACATATGTATTACCGTACAAAATGAACAACAAAATATTACAAATACTTTTGTACAAGAAAGAGGCTATAGTAGGATACCTATGTTTAAACTAAGTTATTCGTGATAAGGATGATCGTTAGTTTGTTTTAAAATTATCAAGCCTTTTTAAAAACAATGTGACAAATTGACAGAATACAAATAATGGATTAACAATAAGAAACGAAATGAAAGTTTAGTGTCTTTGTTTTTAATATACAATCAATTGAAAATTTTACGGGAAATAGTTCTCTCTAGTTTTTTTCTACATTTGAGTTCGTCACCTTTTCCCAATCAATTCTTAAAAACAATCAAGGATTTTATAACATTTCAAAAATGGATGTTTAACCATCTGTGATAAAACAACGAAAAAAAAAATTTAAACGGGTTAGGGAGCAAAATTATATTTTGAAACGAGTTGGACGTTTCATCCCCGAGGGTATCATCAGCCCACTAGTCAGACCACTAGTCAGCACTTCGGTGTTGACATGAATATCCATTGTATGGTAAGTTTCCTGTTTACAAAACTTTGAATTTTTCGAAAAACTAAGGATTTTCTTATCCTAGGAGTAGATTCCCCTAGCCGTATTTGGCACATTTTTTTTTGGAATTTTGGGTCCTCAATGCTCTTCAACTTTGTACTTGTTTGGCTTTATACATGTTATAACTATTTTGATCTGGGCGTCACTTATGAGTCTTATGTAGACGAAATGCGCGTCTGGCATAATAAATTATAATTATGGTTGCTTTGATCTCTTTTTGGATGTAACTAGAGGGTCCGAAGATCTGACATCCTTTATATACAAATCGACACAGAATAGCTTATTTGAATTAATTGTAAACAGATTGAGATCGGCCGAGTCGACTGGAAAATGGATAACTTAACCATCCTATACAGAGGGGTGTAAATTTCGTGTACTGAAGAACTTTTCAGTTTTCACAAACAAAAGTGTTCATTTGAAGTCAAATTGCAAAAGCTTGCCCATGACCTTCTTTGGAATTGATGTTAAATATGTTACCTATGTTGATTTAATAATCTTTCAATTGTTCATGGAGAAATTGTTAATGACTTAAGCAAACATTACGAAACAAATGGTCATGGTGAATATGATATATGGACAAAGACTATCTATAGTAAACAATCTTTAAAAAAAAATGTGTTTTTTCAAGATTTATAGAACTTAACGCACAGTATCATAAGAGTGACGAGACTTTGAAATCATATGTCTGTGCTTATTGATAGACCACTACAACAACGAATATTTGATATGAATACAATAGATCAGCAATAACAAAGACAACAATATAATTGTTCTAAATGTACATTATCCATGGTTTATGGTTATTGGTCACACGAGACTATAAAAGTGTTTATGATCATTTATAGATAATTATGCGGTTCAAATATGGTTCAGTTATTATTTAAAATATCGTTATTACATTATAGATTATTTCAGTCATGTCCATGTACGACTTAATTTCTTTCTTTTGATAGGGTGTTTGTTTGGTTTTAATTATTTTGTTTTAACTGTTGTGATTGTTTTTATGTCTGTCTATTCTTTATAATTATCTAATATGTTGTTTTGTAGTTTTTGCTGTATTTATCTTCGAATATATTTTCATATTATTTGGAAATACTATTTAGATTGTAAATTCGTGTTGTCAGAATTATTCATTTCGATAGTCTCTGTTAAAATTAAAGTCATTAAATGAACTGTCAAAATTCTCAAACGAGTTAATATTTTCGTTTTTACTGGTTGAGTGACTACGTTTCACCATAAAACATTTTCTCGTATTGCTCAGTCTATAGTTTCTGTTTTGAGTTTTGTGTACTATTGTTTGTATATTGGTCTTGGATCTTTAAGCCATGACATTGTCAGTTTTTGTCGACCCTTCCCTCTGGTATCTTCTACATCTCGTGTACATAGACCTTCTTGTAAAAAAAATTCTACATACATTTTTTTATCGAGTACTATTGAAAATTGTTTCCCAGTTGTACGCTTATTCGTCGACAAATTCTTCTATCTAGTACACAAATGTAGGTTTTGCAATAATCAACTGAAATATAAAGCTTTGTTGATAAACTAAAGATATCTAGACATTATGCTTGTTTTCCTGGTCTTTTGACACTAAAAAGGCATACATTTAAAGTTTCCTAAATTATTTATTTTAGTTGTCTGTCTCTTTGTTTGCAGATTATGTATTGTGCGAATATTGTAACGTAGCTGATAGACGGCAGACGAGACATTCCTCAGCTTTGGAAAGCAGTAGCTTTCCGAACGGTAACTCCTGTAATGGTGTAGATGGATTACACAGTCAGAATTATTTTAATGGGACATGTGTGCATACCACTCCGGAAACAGATCCCTGGTGGGAAGTCGATTTAGGAGACACCTATATAGTTGAATACATTAACATATCTGTACGATCAGATAGTGCTTACAATAATCACTATGGTAGGTAACAGCAATAAAGATTAAACCAAAACTACTGAAGAAGGGGGCCAAGGGTTTTTCCAATAAAGCCGTCTTTTAAGCATTTGAATTTACCAAAATGTCCTTTGATACCATCTTATCGCTTGTATTTCCAGGGGTGTTTTAAAATACCCGTCCAAACTTTCGTGCCACCTTTACATCCGCGAATACAGGTTTTCTTGAACCAAACTTCAAAATCCGATCTGCATACTACTCTACACTTATAGAATAGAAAAATAGATCCTGACAGGTGTCGATAAAATCTTCGTGAGCCGCTTGATAACATCAGATTATTACATGGCATTTTTAATATCAGATGTTTTATCAGTCCAAGAGCCTTAGAACTAGTAAATCCGATATGATATATATCATATGCCCCAACAGAGGAAAAGAACAACATGATATTTTATTTTTATATTTAAGAGAAAAAAAAATCAACAAATCATAATGCACACTGTTTTGAAAAGTTAACATTTATAATAATTGTTTTGTACCCTACTTTAATTGTAATGATTTTCAGTTAAAAGCAGTTGTACGAAATTTGCAGATTATGGCCGGAATGACATGCAAAAATGTGACAAAAAGGCATGTGATAATGTTTGAAGCATGTAATAAATATGTCATATCAGCCCACTTAACACCATTTCGAAATAATATGGAATTCACGTAAAGTTAATGCTTTTATAATACTGTAAATATTATATATTATTTGCTCTAAGTATATGATAAATATAGATTACTAATATAACATGGCATTTTTTAAATCAGACCCCTATTCAGCCCTTGGTCATGATATCAGCCCGAGCCCCGACAGGCTCGAGTGATGATTTTGACCTGCATACGGGGTATATATCTCCCAATTGATACGATATTCCCGTGCTTGCATTTCCTATCATGATGTTTTTGATAGATGTTATTGCTCACAAGGAAGCTATTAAACCAAGAGTTCCAAATGGTGAAGTTGAAATCATCCTTTCGTAAATTTTACGGACGCCATCACGAGTTGATTGACCGTTATGGAATAACCATTTCACAAATGATATCGGATATGTTCCTTACGTCGTAACTACAATCCCCTTCCCTTTCATGAATGTGACCTACCGAATTAGACTATTTACCGGATTTGTAATCACATAAGCAACACGACGGGTGCCACATGTGGAGCAGGATCTGCTTACCCTTCCGGAGCACCTGAGATCACCCCTAGTTTTTAGTGGGGTTCGTGTTGTTTATTCTTTAGTTTTCTATGTTGTGTAATGTGTACTATTGTTTTTCTGTTTGTCTTTTTCATTTTTAGCCATGGCGTTGTCAGTTTGTTTTAGATTTATGAGTTTGACTGTCCCTTTGGTATCTTTCGTCCCTCTTTTTTTTACCATGCTAAGGGGTCTGACATGAACAATTACATGTTATATTCTTTTCATCATATACTTTAGTTTAAACATATTTATTTATAGTGGATTGGGAAACAAGTTTTGCAACTTATATTAATCCCTTTCCACTTTGCGGGTGCGAGTGCTTCCTTGTAGCGGCATTAGCGTGCTCTTTTTCGAAATCTACAAGGGTGTCTTTAACGTTCAAGAGAAATGGCTCTCTCTTAACACGGGTCAGCCATGATTTATCGTCCCCTTCGGACGGACTATCATCGTTTCCTCCAAACCATATTCGCAATTGGTGTCAAGGGAGAGCCGAAAATTCAGTTCCTGAAATTTTCATCCTAGACGGGAATCGAACCAGGAACCTTTGTGTTAGTAGTCCGAATATACGAATATATCATATACTTTAACCAAAACCATACAGACAATACAAAAATGTTATATTAAACCTTATAAAATTCATTTATTGTATTTTTCATGTTTTTTGTTTTGCAATTTTTAAATAATATATTTTCTTGTTTTCGAATATTTGTTTCTTCATTTTACTTAGTTACTAAAATGTACCACTGAAGTTTTTTTTCTCCGAAATTTGCAGAATGAGATGTCTTTGCGATACTCTTAAGAAAGGATTGCGATAATAACCGGAAGCAGTTGATATAAACCGAAAATAGTTGATATATACCGGGAGCAGTTGATAACAAAAGTTTTATCATATACTTAGACTAAATAACATATGATTTTTACTGTATGAGAATAGCATTAAATTAATGTAAATTCCATATTTTTCGAATTGGTGCTTAGCGGGCTGATATCAAAAGTTTATCACATGCTTCGATTGTTATCACATGCCTTTCCGTAACGTTATCACATGGCATTCCGGTGATACTCGGCAAATTCCGGAAAATACACCTCAATGCTACGTTTTCAGTGAAAAACATTACGAAATAGTGTACAAAACAATTATTTAGATACTGAAAAGTATATTGTGTAAAACATTTGTAAAATAATAACAAAAAAAAAATAAAAATAAAAAAAACAAACTAATTATTAAATAAATGCATTCTTTATAAGTTTCAAACATAATTTAGAAAGTTACTTTGAAAAGGTTGACTTTTCCAAACAGTGTTCATTATGTTTATTGTTTTGTTTTGTTTTGTTTTGTTTTTTTTTATGTTTTTTTTTTTTGTTTGTTTTTTTTTGGGGGGGGGAGGGGTTGTCGAGTCGTCCATATTAAAAATGTTTTCTCCTCTATTGAGGCATATGGTCGAAAGATTTGATATCGAATGTACTAAATTTGGGTCCGACGTCCGTGAACTTTTCAATCTTTGAACTTCTATTTGGAAACCATGTAAAAGGATCAATATATGAATCTGTTATTTTCTCCATTGTTGAAGCATATGATAAAAAGATCATAACATGTCATTTTTCATATCGCATGTTTATTAGCCCTCGGTCAATATCAGCCCTCGAGCCATGCGGCTCTTGGGCTGATATTGAACCTAGGGCTGATAAAATACATGCGATATGAAAAATGCCATGTAATAATCTGATAATATCACATGGCTACAAATTTAATGTATAAATATATGTATAATTAAGTTTATCATTGGGTACATTATATACTAATGGATTTTCATCTCTCGATTTTGTCATTTGAAGATATATCTAAATATATATATATAATGTGCACAAAACATAAGCTCTCATACCCAAAAACTTCATTTAAGAAAAACAAGCATTAAAAAATTATTAAACATAATTGTATTGAATCAAAGATAAGTCCAAAATACACTTAAATTTTTTTTTTTAAATAAGCACTTTTACTATTACAGATGTGCTCATGTGTCTTCAAGAAGCCTTATGTAGTCATTGCCGTCAAAGGACTATACCATACAATTAGTTCGTATATATATATAGACAATAACCTTTCAATGTCTTTGAATATCAGCTGTATTTGTACGCGGCTAAGCAACAGGTGTAATGTAAGCTTCAACGAGCTATTACTCCTGTTTTGAGCCGTGTTCTACAATTAAATGCTTATATTTTTTCCCGTCCCAATTATTTAATTTATTTTTTAAAGATATCGACATGACTTAAACATGACTTTAACGCGGACTGCAATGAAAACCCCAAATTATATTTTGGTGTAAACAGTTATTAAACATAATCGTTCGCCCGCAACAGAAGCAGGATATTAAGAGAATTAATACGTGTTAAATGTGCACATGTATTAGTATAGTAGAAAGTTCGATTTTAGGATAAAAAGATATAATGTCAAATATTTCGTTTCTTTATCTTAAATAATCAATCCTTCTTCTTTCTTTAGAAAAATTCAGTAATGTATTGATAACAGTTGATGGTAATTATTGTGATAATTATGCTGGACCACCAGGAAAGTCTACAAGACACAATCCTATCACAATTACATGCCCATCTGGAACTTCTGGACGTGTCTTAAAAATGCTAAGACAGGTGTCTAACGATAATTTCCAATTCTGTGAAGTGAAAGTATTTGGTAAGTTGTATTCAATTTCGCTTTTCTTTATCTTCGTTTTCTTCAAATATCAAACAATTGTAAAACACAGCGAAAAAATCATATAACATGCACTCTCGGGTAAATATTGTAACTTTGAGACTTTGATTGGGTTTATTTGGTCAAATTTGGAGATGCAAAAACATTTAGGATAATCTTTCCATTTCAAAACCTCTTTGATACCTCATCACCACAAGTTAATGCAACATTCATTGGTCGTTTATCATCTTGAAAGCTAATATGTGACCATGACTGCGAAAATGGACCCAGACGAAGAAAATACATATTTTGATATATTTTGGATCCTAATTATTATAAATAACATTCTGTAAATATTTCAAGGGGAAAGTACAAGTACAAAAAACAAACATTTAAGATTCGTACGTAACATGTATTATAGAAATAAATTGACAAATGGAAGATATCATTCGAAAAATTCAAGACTTGTTCTTATATATATATATGCGTATTTTTCCAAAATTGTTCATTCTATAATAAGACACCTTAAGTTGATTATTTGTTGCTTTAAAGGCTTAGCACGGCGAATTAAAAGATGTAATAACAGAATGGTCATCTCTGATTCTAAATATAGGATGACAATTAATCTGCCGACTTTGTATGATATTTATTCCATAGATAAACAACAAACTTTTTTGCGTAGTAGAACAGTTATCACATTTCTTTTATTGTTTACCTCTCGCGTCCTGCAATAGCCAGATTCAAACAAATTAAAAAAATATACATATAATGTAGAAGTGAATTTTCAAAAGCTACTAAATTGTCGCGATATTTATATTTAAATTAAGAAATGTCAGGTGCAATATTCTTGTGTCTTGTATTTACCTATTTTCCCCTATATGCTGTCCCTCCTTTGATATATTTGATGCATGTATAATGTAAGTAATATGTGTTTGTTTTTATTTTTATTTTCATTTCAAGCTAATCTTACATCTTGTGCTGACCCTCCTGCGGATTGGGTGTGTGGCAGTTTATGCTATAATGCATCGGCAAAAACTAATACTTGTCCTGCAACATCTGCCACAGTAAATTCTGGTAACACTGGAACAGCTGGTAGTGGTGATTGCATGTGCCCATGTTCAAGTATTGGAACATCAGTTTTAATGAACGTTACAAAAGACGAGATGTTGGAACAGCTTTTAAAAATTATTGACGATATCAAAATTGATCCGGATCAAACGTCTTTAGCGAAAAGTAAATTTACAAGTGCTGCAGATAACAGACCTTCTGCACAAGCGATTGGTTCCATGGGTGTAATTGCATTGATTGGAGTCGTAGCTATTATAGTTCTTATGGATTTAGATAGGTATATAAAGGGTTATAAAACGGTCAAGAAACTTTTAGTCAAATTGCGAAAATTGGCATTTGGTAAAAAGAAAAAATTGTAAAATGCTCTGCCTAAAAAAAAGAATTTCAAAGACGATTTGATTGATTTTCCACTATACCATGAATTGTTTACGTGGTCTTGATAAATTAAAACAGAAATATCTTCCTATTGTTTTTCTTTAAAACTTGTTGGAGTGAATTACACATATGTTGATGTAAATAAAGTAAAATATTTCTATATGACGCTTTCGAAGGTTTTTTTAAGACTAACTTACTCGAACAAGATATTGACATCGTCGGACTTGTTCCTAAAGGAATGTTAGAAATACGTCAAATGAATTTTTCAGCTCCTTTTTCAAAAATGACATATCAATAGAAATTAAAAAAAAAAAACATACAAAGTCATGTCGTTTGTTTACTTTGTCGTTGCAAACAACATATCGCTGATAATGAAAACACATGTAGCATTATAAAATCATGAGACATTGTGGATGACTATTTCAAATCAGAAAGACATGTCAAACAATTATTTGAAAACATATCATCTGTATGACGGCTTCCAATTTTTTTACCGGCTGATAGTTAGTACTATTTTCTATGTTCTTGATTCTTTTGGGGATGCAATGTTAGTCCAAGATGTTATAATCAGCCAAAAAGGTAGTTGGCAGTATTGGGATGGTAAAAAGACAGTCTAGCATACAAGAATTAACAGTCCGATTCTTAAATTCTTGACAAATTTAATTTTAGATGGAAAGTGCAAAATATCGTTATTGTGAAAATATGTATTCCAAATGGAACCCTTCATTTTTTTATATTCTAAAAATCTGAATATTTTTAAAAGTGTCTTTCTTAATTTATGTATCATTGTCATTTTGCTTACTTTCTTTAGTTACATATTCTAACATCGGACTCGGACCACTTTTAAACTGAGCGTATTCCTATGTGTTTCTTTATTCTACATTGGCAAGAGGTATAGCGGAATGGTTGAGATCTCACAAAAACTGTTTAACCCAGCAGCATTTTTGCGCATGTCCAAAGTCAAGAGCCTCTGGCCTTTGTTTGTCTTGTAAGGTTGTTTTTTATTTTAGTTTTTTTTATGTGTTTTGGAGTTTAGTGTGACGTCTATTTTCACTAAACTAAAAAAAAAGGAGATTTGGTATGATTGCCAATGAGACAACTCTCCACAAGAGACCAAATGACACAAACATTAAGAATTATAGTACACAATTTTCTTACGGGGCCAGATGAGGACCACCTCCGGGTGCGGGAATTCGCTTCATTGAAAATCCATTGGTAGCCTGCGGCTGTTGTCTGCTCTTTGGTCGGGTTGTTGTCTTTTTGACTTATTCCCCATTTGCATTCTCAATTTTAGTCGATGTATTTCAAATGAAAAATATCCTGTTTGTTAGGATAAAAGCATGCATAACACACACTATGCGTGGTCAGTACAAGAAATGAACATCTAATGCATTTTATGTCATTATATTTTTCATAAAATTCCGTAAAAGGTTTAATTGTTGACCTTGTAGATTCAACTTTGACTTTTATTTTTCATAATAAAAGAAAAGAATGCCAAACAATCGAAAAGTACATGCTATACGATTATGCAGATACAATGTGTGTTCCAATTACAATGAATTACAGAACTGAATATGTATCATCTCTCATTCTACAACAATACACTGAGTTCATTATAATAAAGATGAACGAACTATTCCCATCAAAGAGCAAGTTTTATAAGTTTAATTTGGAGTCATTTTTATTTGTATATATTTAAAACCAGTTTTTGATAGGCACAATATACATTGTATGTATAAATGCAACAATAAGACAGTTATATGAGACAATAACAATCAAAACCAAGGAGTAAACAAAGACTCACAAAACCATAGGACATTTACATCAACAGTTATAAATAATTAATGAGAATAAACACGAACTCCATTAAAAACCAGAAGTGAAATCAGGTGCCCCGGAAGGATAAGCATTTCCTGCACCGTATATGACACCCGTCGTGTTATTTCTTTGTTCAGTTCGGTCATGATGGACGGTTTTTATGTCTGAGGAAGAATATCAGATATGATTTCTGACACACTTTTGTCATAATGGCCAATCAACTCATGAGTGATGACCTTAATTTAGTGATTTATAGCCCTGTCTAAACATGTGAAACAACCAATTTTGCGGCTGTCCAAAGTCAGGAGCCTCTGGCCTTTGTTAGTCTTGAATTATTTTTAATTTTAGTTTCTTGTGTATAATTCGGAGTTTAGTATAACGTCCATAATCACTGAACTAGTATACATATTTTTAAGGGGCCAGCTGAATCACGCCTCCGGGTGCCGGAGTTTCTCGCTACACTGAAGACCCATTAGTGGCCTTCGGCTGTTGTCTGCTCTATTGTCGGGTTTTTGTCGCTTTGACATATTCCCCATTTCCTTTCTCAATTTTAAAGTTTGTCATGTAGTGTGAGATGGAAAGACATTTTTTACATGAGCTGTCTAATAATCAGAACTTCCCTCTTTATAACAGGTTTTTATAATTTCATCATATTCATCGCGAAACAACGATTGATATTGCAAGCAATTCAATTGATGAAGTTGATGATTCCATGAGATGGTGCTTCTGATTAAATTAAATGATGATCAAGGTCAAAACTTACAATTTTCTAATTAGACCCGAATAACCGAAATCAATTATTGAGAAGAAAATTCCGTGTTTTTCATAGATAAAGGAAGATGTGGTATGAGTGCCAATGAGACAACACTCCATCCAAGTCACAATTTATAAAAGTAAACCATTAGAGGTCAAGGTACGGTCTTCAACACGGAGCCTTGGTTCACACCGAACTGCAAGCTATAAAAGGACTCCAATCATTCAAACAGGGAAATCAACTGTCTAATCTATACACTTGGAAAAAAGTATTGCAACACTTCCTTTGAAAACAATGTAAAATGACAAGATCGTAGAATGCGTATAATTTGGATTTTACCACATACTTTTAATCCGTTTATATTTTAAAATTAAATGCATGGTATTAACTAACTTTTCATTCATTGGTAATGCTACATGGATAGGACATAACAGCTGCACGGAAATAGTATTTTTTTAGTATGGATACAAATTTTTCAGGACTCATTTTTACATAACATTAGTTCTAATGCTGCGTCTCTCTCGTATGAGTTTTGCCTGAAATGTAAATAAATAACACAAATTCAATTTTAACCCATAAACGGATTAAAAGTATGTGGTAAAAATTAAATTATACACATTCTACGATTATGTCATTTTACATTGCTTTAAATGGAAGTGTTGCAATAATTTTTTCCAGGTGTATATATAAAAAGAAAACGAAAAACGAAAAACACTTATGAACCACATCAACAAACGACAACTATTGAACATCAGATTTCTGACTTAGGACAGTTGCAAACAATAGCAACGGATTCAAACGTTTTAATGGTACCAAACCTTCACACTTAACTGAAACAATAGTGTAACATCACAACATAGAAAGACATCCTATAAAATATAAATTGAAATGTCTTAACTCAATCAAATGACGTAGTAACACAAATGAACATACACTAAACGAATAAAGTTGATATATGATACAACATGTACAATGTAAATACAAAGTTAATTAAAATAAGGTTTGAATAATTAAAGTAAAAGTATTATACCGCTGTAAAATGCTAAACAATTTCAGAAAAACATCAACTTTGAACAAAAATACCTCATTTGCACTTATCAATATAATACACAGGTAAATGAAAATAATTTCGTTGTTAATATAAAAAAGAAGAAGTGGTATGATTGCCAATGAGACAACTATCCACAAAAGACCAAAATGACACAGACATTAACAACTATAGGTCACCCTACGGCCTTCATCAATGAGAAAAGCCCATATAGCATAGTCAGCTATAAAAGGCCTCGATAAGACAATGTAAAACAATTCAAACGAGAAAACTAACGGCCTTATTTATGTAAAACAAATGAACGAAAAACAAATATGTAACACATAAACAAACGACAACCACTGAATATACAGGCTCCTGACTTGGGACAGTATACTTCTATCTGAATAACCTTCCGTTTAAGAACACCAAGAAATTCTTTGGAACTTTATCAATAAAACTATTCTAAAACTTGATACATGTGGGATTAATATCAACAATAAAACTATAAAATTGGTGCTCGATAAAACTTCGTGTTCTTCATGTACAGGTGCCAGAAGTCTGATGTATATGTGACAGTGATTATGTAGAATCCCTGAAATTTTCAGGGATTATGTAGAATCACTTGCCAGTTCAGGGATTATATACACTCACTAAAATGTTCAGGGATTATGTATAATCACTAGAAAAAACGGCAGGGATAATACATAATAACTGAAATGAAGAAATAATTTTATTTATAAAGAAAACGAATAAAAGTCAAATATTTCATGCAATAAAATCATATTAAAACAGCATTACACTGTATAAACATAAATTGTAAAATGTTAAGCACAAAATATCTAAATGATAACCCTGTTTTTAAATGTTAGGCACAATTTTTTAAAATGTTAAACACTATATATTAAAATAATATGTTTCACATCTGTTTTGAACACCATATCCACATTTCCAAAAACATTTTCCTTCACATATCGAATCAGATATTATGACCCGCCTAAGAGAAATAAAGTGTTCAGTAAAGACATCTGTAGGTACACCCCAAAAAAAGGAATGAGCAACCTCGAACCGGCTTGAGCAAGATACCATGTTTGTATTATTTAAGTCACTAAGGCGATAGCCCTTTTCAGACTTTTGGTGAACAATTACCATTATGTTTTTTTTTTTTTGTTCCCTTTCCTTTTTTACCCTGTGAATTTGCTATAAAAATATTACACCAAATGCCAGATTCTTCTAAAATATTGTTGATACTGTCGATCCTTATTTTATTTCTATCCATTTAGATGCGTAAGTTCTCTCTATTTGAATTTCTTGTTCATTTGAAAGAATAAAAAGCAATAAACAGATGTTCCAGAATCTTCTTCACCATTTATTTTACATGTATCACAAATAACATATTCCGTGGATTTACAAATA
This sequence comes from Mytilus edulis, assembly GCF_963676685.1. Lineage (NCBI taxonomy): Eukaryota > Metazoa > Mollusca > Bivalvia > Mytilida > Mytilidae > Mytilus > Mytilus edulis. Next base: position 44,503,154 of record NC_092348.1, on the reverse strand, counting down.
GAACATGAATATCCATTTGAGCTGGCTTTTAATAAACAAACAATACATGTAAAGTTATCGCTATAAAGGGAATCTTGATAGTATCAATTTTGAAGACTTCAACTTTATCTCGAAACCCTGTGTTGGTTGTATCTTTAAGATCATCCTCTGTGTTTAAAAGCAGAACTATTTCATCTGACAAATAATATGAAAGTAAAACTTATAATTTGTCTATATATTTTTTTTTATCCAACAAAGGATCCTTAAATTATTCATAATCCCTGAAATTATATTAGGGAATTTGTAGAATAATTATGTAAAATCACTGGTCATTTTCAGGGATTATATATAATTACTAATGAATTTAGTGATTCTACATATTCCCTGAATAATCAGGGATTCTACATAATCCCTGATTATACAAATTCACTCAACAGATGTATTTACAGTATAAAGGGAGAAAGGAAATAACTTGTATGTTCATAGCACAAAGAAGTGAAAATTTATAGTAATTTCAAACACTTTCAAAGCTTGTATACATACTAGATATACGTCAACATTAAATTACAAAACAAGAATGTTTCCATAGTACACGGATGCCCCATTCGCACTATCATTTTACATGTTTAGTGGACCGTGAAATTGGGGCCATTACTTTAATTTGGCATTAAATTAGAAAGATCATATCATAGGGAACATGTGTACTACGTTTCAAGTTGATTGGACTTTAACTTCATCAAAAACTAACTTGACCATAAACTTTAACCAAAACTTTAACCTGAGCTTCGCACTATCTTTTTCTTTGGTCAGTGAACCGTTGAATCGGGGTCAAAACTTTAATTTGGCATTAAGATTAGAAAGATAATATCATGGAAAACATGTTCTAAGTTTCAAGTTGATTGGACTTCAACTTCATCAAAAACTACCATGAATCAAAACTTTACCCTGAGGCGGGACGAATGGACGCACGGACGAACGAACGAACGGACGAACGGTCGCACAGACCAGAAAAAATAATGCCCCTCTACTATCGTAGGTGGGGCATAAAAAGCATTACAATTAGTATCAAAAGTCAAATTAACAAGAAAGTACGATTTGCGAGTAGTCGCAGTTAATGAATTGCTGATAAAACCAAAAAAGGACCTGCAGTGATGCTCGAGGCTTATATATAAACAAACCAGGAGAGGACAAAATTATGTATACGTATTGCTTACAGCAAATGAAAAACATCAGTGATAGATGTGAAGAGTTACATACATGTAAATGTAACAGACAGCAATAGTAACAATAACTCACGAGAGAAGCTCTAGCTGAGTGAATAAGAGTTTTAAAAAAATCAAATGATTATCTCTCTAAATTAAGCTGTACTAGTATAAAGATTCTTTAAAAAAATCAGTTTAACTGTGGTTCAAATGGAAGTTTCCCTGTCAGAAAAGATATGTCCAGGACATCTGATCTAAATTGAATTACCTCCTTCTAGTCGCTTGCTTGGATGATCTCAATATATATGAGAAATACATCGAGATGCTACCATCAAGGACGATCGTTCCGAAAGTAGGCGTATCGACTAAGATGTAGTTCCATTAATAATAATTAATAACCAAAAGACAAACAAATTACTTCGTTAAATAATCAAGAATTTTCTAAATATACTGCTGAAATTTACCCCAAGGAACTTATTTTAAATCAATTAAATTCAAACGATTATAACTGTCCTTTCCTGGATTTAGATATTTCGGTTTCAAACGGGAAACTTCACACTAAAATTAACGACAAAAGGGACGATTTTCCGTTCCCTATTGTTCATTTCCCATTTTTAGATGGTGATGTTTCATTGACACCATCTTACAGTGTTTATATTTCACAGCTCGTTCGTTATGCCCGTGTCCGTTGTGACGTTTTTTTATTTTAACGAACATTGCCTTCGTTAAAATCAAAAACGTCACAATGTATTACTGGTAAATTATTAAACCAGGGATATCGTTACCATAAATTACTTAAAAACTTACTAAATTTGCCCATAGATATAAAGATTTGGTTTTGAAATTTGGTTATACCTGTAGAAAACTTGTTTCAAACGGGATAGCACATCCTTAATTTTACAGAAACGTTGTTAACCGTGTCCGGAAATTTAGAAATGATCCATGTAAACTTATTGCTCCATTTAAAAACTTATTTTAAAAGGTTACCAATTTAACACTGTAATAAGATCATTGAATATTGTTTTTATTGGTAGAAATATTGATTTTGATATCAGTAAATTAAAAGCAAACTAAATATTACTAGTATGTTATAAACATATACACATTCATGGATTTACAATCTGTCCATACCTGTAACTTGGCATTGCACAAGATCATGTTTTTCTCTTACTGTTTATGACGTTTTTACACTAAATCCATTGGATGTTGGATGTGTACGGATTGATAATTTAGTCTTAGATGCATGATTTTTTTATTAGTTGTTAGTGGCTTTGAACTAGCTGTCAGATAACTGCGAGTACTCTCAGATCTGTTGCTAGTGTCTTTTTGTTGTCGGGATGTACAAGTATCCGGTCACGTCTACTTGTATTTATGTCCATCTGATGAGTTAAGTCTTTTTCAACTGATTTTTGTAGTTCGTTCTTATGATGTACTGTTATACCACTGTCCCAGGTTAGGGGAGGGTTGGGATCCCATTAAAATATTTAACCCTGCCACATTATATTTGTATGTGCCTGTCCCAAGTCAGAAGCCTGTAATTCAGTGGTGGTCGTTTGTTTATGTGTTACATATTTGTTTTTCGCTCATTTTTATATAAAATAAAGGCCGTTAGTTTTCTCGTTTGAATTGTTTTACATTGTCATTTCGAGGCCTTTTATAGCTGACTATGCGGTATGGGCTTTGCTCATTGTTGAAGGTTGTACGGTGACCTATAGTTGTTAGTTTCTGTGTCATTTTGGCCACATCTTCTTTTTTATAAACACAAAAAAAACTTGTGTTCGATAAATCTTTTATTTAAAACTTGTTAAATTAGTGTGTTCAATTCTAGGTTAACAGAAATCTGCCCCAAACATTTGGAAGTTTACTTGATCATTAATACTTTACATCTACTCTACAGTTAAACATGGATTGTCTATTCTATAATGATAACGTGAATAAACCTGTAACAGTCTATAATTACAGAATGAACATTTTAGAATTAATTCTATCAAAATCAATGGGATAAAACTTTAGTTTCTAGATTTTGAAAACAAACAGAAGTGGCAAAAAAAAAACCAAACAAAGATGAAATAAAATAATACCGTTCCAAAGACAATGAAAGAATTATATCTAAAACTGTCACCAAACATTAAAGAACTTAAGCGCAACAATATAATCTTGTTGACATACAGTGTTAGCATCGGCTTTATCTCCAGGTTTTTATTTATTGACAACGTCTTGAATAGTGCATTATGATATGATCGTTAACCTTCAACGTAAATATATCAAAATACAGGAAACCTTTATGTCGTGGTTCATAATGTCTATAAACAGACAGGTATTTAATCTCAAGACACAGTAACGTTACACGTATCATAAAGCCAGTTTATTTAATGAAGTTACATTAAAAATACAATTGGAAACATAATTTGTATCGAATTCAATAATTTTTATTTTGGAACTGAATGTAACAAAATATAAACGAATTACTGTATTCCAGGTATGAAGTAAGGTTTTATTGCAATAAACTTCTTACTTTCAACTTAACCTGAAGCATCACGATCACATTTATTACATGTTACACTACATAAGAAGCAGCCAGTGTAACAATATTTACGTTATTACGTCACAGATTAGAGTTGATTGTTCATTAACGTCATTTACACCGATTGGACTCGGTCAACTTGCATAAATCATTTATAAAAAGGACTTAAAATTGGTCAATTTAAAGATTATCGTTCAGAAAAAACACTATATATGAGTGTTTCCTAATCATGTAAATACAATTTGTTTTGAAAATTCTACTGTGATTATGTTTGTTTTTCTATTATTGTCTAATGAAATGAAGCAAAACGAAATGAAGGAGAAACCAGATAAATACTGCATCTATAGCAAATGTAAATACTCTTGATTTCAGATAATTATCAGACACAATTCGAAATAAACAAAGTCAATGTTTAATGGATCGTTTCCTGTTGCTGAACAGTAAACTAAATACACGAGTAAAACCCCAGTTATAACTTTTACAATCCGCATTCCATGTGGTATAGCAGGAAACTTTATCTTTTGTTTACTGGAATGAGTTATGTAAAACACGTCATTGTGATTTCTAATTAAATCCTGAAGAAATATGGTTGAGTCAGTATGTCGACATTCAAAGAGACCCGCTGGAGGAAAAGCTTTGAATATGAATGAAAGAGGATCAAACCCACAAAAACGATTGCACTGGCTCGAATTTATCCAACGGGAGATTAGATGTGTTAATAACCATAATATTAATAATTGCAGGAAGCATTCAAAGAAAAAATTACAGCAGCTCTTTTAATATTATCATTTTGATAGATAACGATGACCCTAATACTTCACTAAGTAAATTTCTTATCTCGTAAAAGAACTTTGGTGTTATATGGGGAACTCCGCGGTGATAGAATAATATTGCTCTCTTGGAAACATTTGATATCTACCATTTATCACAGGAATACGGGAGTTATGTTCATTTTCAGCTAAAATGGCAATATTTCCAGCATCATCACATTCAACAGTTTCCATTAAGCTGATAACAATTTTTATGTAGTGCTTGAAAAATCCGTAATATTCATGTAAAACATCTCTAAGATAAGATATGTACAAAACTATTAAAGGCACCCATATCTGAATTGAGAGAATCCATATTATATAGTCATTGTATAAATTAACAAAGTGCTGTAAAAACCGACGTATTAAATTTACACTTATAAGCAAATATATCCACAAAATTGTTTTAAGTGTCCAATACACAACATTGGACCAGTAAATGTTCAATAAATAAAATATTAATGCAAAAAGTATAAAAACTGTTAAAATGTCATTTCCCAATTTATGATGGCAACAAACCAAAACAACACATAAAACACATGAAAGGGAATACCGATTCACGTTAACATGATTAACTGCAGGTAAAAGTAAGCTTACGTCTCTAAATATCATATTATTTCCTTAAGAACAGATCTATGAATAGTATCATACAGCACAGTTAACTTGTTTGACATTTTAAACAAAAGTAATGACAGGCACAAAGTCATTGCTGTCATCAAGATTGACAATTAAAATGCTTCAGAAGGCTCTGGGAGAAATTTTACATTATTGGAGAAACATTTTACCAAACATTCAATCAGAAATATAATAAAAGTAATACACAATAAAATACAGAAATGAATTCTTCCTCGTTGGAATCAAAAACGTGAGTCGCATTGGATAAAATATGAAGCGTAGTGAATGTTGTAAAAAAAACTGCTACCTATTACAGATATTTTTCTAAACCATGCTCTTTCTAAAATTTATGTTGTTAACATATCCATGCATAATGTGTTTGTCGATATAAGTAATGGGTTACAAAGATAAGTTGAAAAACGCCTTGTATATCTATAAATAAAGCGATACAGTATCTTAGCTTCGAATGCTTTTCCTGTAAAAAGCCATATTTTCAAAACTAGATATGAGTATAAAATGTAAAATGGCAACTTAAACAACATCCAGTTCTTGGCGTATGACTGTCTATCCTCGGTTATATATATATATATCGTTTTCAGATAATTGTTGACTTATTGAAAGATTGTGATGATAGTGTTCACTTGAAAAAAATATATATTCCTGGAACAAAGTTGAACGCGGTCATAAAGATAAGCACTTCATTTAGCAACAATGTGCAGTTTGATTCTTGTGAAGCAAATAACAGAACGTTTATGCAATGCCGTTTTTTTTCCTACTAAGATAATCATCAATAATATAATGTACAGAAAATAGGGTAGATAATTTATTCAGAACAATTGATTCTTTTTCATTCATTTTGATTTCATCCTAAAAGCTACATAATGTTACATGTTCATTGTTGCGGATGTTCAGATTACGTTTAATTCCCTTTAAAAGATTTTGAGATATACTCTTATAGATATAGGTTCTGTCTTCCATTTGTTCATCGTGTGCAATATGATGATGATTTGTAGGTTGAAAACAAATAAAACAATCCACTAACATAACGATATTATTGTCGTATATGTCAGAACTCAATACATTACTCTTAACGTTCTCAAAAGAAAAATCTTCATATTCTATTAAGGTTATCCTCGTTGGTCGAGTACAAGATGGTGGTTTAAAAAGATGGGCAAAGTTCAGTTTTCCAAAGATCTATGTCTAAAGGGTTCTGTCGATATCTGTTTATCCAGCGTCTCAAGCACGATACTTCATTATCACACTTTATCAAAGTATTTATCACAGACAATAACACAAATATTGCTCCCACACACAATACTAAAAATTATAACAGTATAAACAATACTACTATAAAGGACGAATTAGCTAGAATTTCAGGAAAATGCATGGCTCAAGTTAAAAGATATATAGTTAGATTGTGCAGGTTGTATGGGTATACGACTGTGTAATGTAAAAGTCAAACTCTATCTTTTGGTTCATTTGCAAATACATTTTGTAGGCACTTTTTACAAATTAGATTCTCCTAGTTGAGAATAAATATTACGTCATCTAAACAATTAACCCCTCTATATATGTTTCTTTCCAAGAAATGTAATACTGATAATTAACAAACTAAGGCGAATATTGATGTTATCATTATATGTATTCTATTATCTCCATTATCTTTTTCTAATGGGGAAATTCAAACATGCGAACAATGTAGACTGATTTGTAAACAAATACAAAATAAATGACTTGTGTAATAAAAGTATGTTTTTTTTTTTTGTTATCCCTTTTGAAGATCTTAGATTATGCCGCGTTCACACTAATAACTGTAAAACCTTTAGAACCAAGAAAAGGTTTTTTCACTAAGATTAATAGACGTCAGAATAGGTTAAAACTTTATATAAAACCTTGTGTTTGGTGGGGTTCGTGTTGCTTATTCTTTAGTTTCTATGTTGTGTCATGTGTACTATTGTTTATCTGTTTTTCTTTTTCCTTTTTAGCCATGACGTTGTCAGTTTATTTTCTATTTATGAGTTTGATTGTCTCTCTGGTATCTTTCGTCCCTCTTTTAACATATTATTGGTTTTTCTTAAATATTTATATTTGGCAGTATTAAACCAAACTGACTGCTACATGAAATAGGAAAATAGTGTTTCAATATATCGCTTTTCTAAGTGTTTCAGACGAAAGCAAATTCATATTTGAATTGTATGTCAAAATTGGAGTAATTGCCCCCTAGAATTTAATATATTCAAATTTTGCTTTCATCTTTCACTTTTATGCACTTTCATATTGAAAGGTTTTAAATAAGATATAATTTCTTGCAAAACGTTGTGCCAAATACGGCTAAGGTAATCTATTCCTGGAATAAAAAAAATCCTTAGTTTTCGGGAAATTCAAAGTTTTGTAACAGTTAATTTATAAAAACATGAAAAATGACCATATAATTGATATTCGTGTCAACACCGAAGTGCTGACTACTGGGCTGGTGATATCCTTAGGGACGAGACGTCCACCAGCAGTGGCATCGACACAGTTGTGAAAAAAGTTATCAAAGGTACCAGCATTATAATTTAATATGTCAGACGTTTTTTTTAGTGTTTCTTCTTTCATGCAACATGTTCAACTACATATTTAATTATTGTAAATGCGTATTTGTTGTACAGTAAATGTCTAATTTGCTTATCAAATAATTCAAAGTTCTAATGTATGTCTGTTTTCTTACAAACCGTCATAGATTCTTACCTGTTTACATGTTTTAGTCATAACCCCAAGAAGATGATTGAAATGTAAATGCCGATATAAATTCAGGTCGAAAGGAGCTCTGTATATATGTGTTTGTACGTATGTGTAAAACCTTAATGAATGTTCAACTTAAGCTTTGAAACTTTATAAAACGACACATTCTGTAATGTTCTTTCTCCATGTCTAATTTATGTTGTTAAAAGAGGGACGAAAGATACGAAAAGGGACAGTCAAACTCATAAATCTAAAACAAACTGACAACGCCATGGCTAAAAATGAAAAAGACAAACAGAAAAACAATAGTACACATGACACAACATAGAAAACTAAAGAATAAACAACACGAACCCCACCAAAAGCTAGGGGTGATCTCAGGTGCTCCGGAAGGGTAAGCAGATCCTGCTCCACATGTGGCACCCGTCGTGTTGCTTATGTGATTACAAATCCGGTTAACATGCTTTTCTAATCATCAAATAATACAGCATATATTTCACTTGTTCCGTCTGTCATAGAGCTATCTTTTTTATGTAACATATTTGATTATTCATAATTAATTTATATAATATTGTTTAAAAAGTACTGTTCTTTCTTTTGACAAATTATCATTTTATTACATGTATTAGTGCAATGTAATTATTTAAATCCGAAATTAAACAAAAGGCGAACCCATATCAATAAACCAGATGTACATCCGGTTTATCCACTTGCATGTATATATAATGTTTAATATCAGCAGAAAATGTCACAATATATACGTGCGACTGAAAAGTTAATACACATGGCATCTATTAAAAAGTAAAATAACAAAAATACCGAACTCCAAGGCAAATTCTAAACTGAAAGTCCTTAATCAAATGGCTGAATTCATTTTCTTTCAAGCATACAATATTTATTTTCCTTGAACTTTTTAAGCTAAAAATTAAAAACTAATGAACTAGACCTTTTCAATAATATATATAAAATTGAGAATGGAAATGGGGAATGTGCCAAAGAGACAACAACCCGACCATATAAAAAAACAACAGCAGAAGGTCACCAACAGGTCTTCAATGTAGCAAGAAATTCCCGCACCCGGAGGCGTGCAATTTTTTGTAATCATTTAAAAATTTAAATAACTATTATATTTTCAGTCTAGTCAAGAAAAGATATACATATATACATATATATGGATATTTATTCTGAAACAGTATGTTCGTTGACATTGAAACTCTGAATTAAGACTTTGGTAGGATAAATTTGCTTCCGGTTGACAAAAAAATATCTATCATGATTTTTATTATTTGCAAATCGTGATGTAAATTTTGGAAATTATAAAAAAGTAAGTGGCATGATTGAATTTTAGTAGTGGTAGACTTCTCATTACTATTACTATACATATAAGTAGTAGCAAATAGCAATATGTAATTTATTTGAGGTCTATAAATCCGTGAGTGGTAGCTGAACGTCTATAACACATTTATCTCATTGCTATGTAAACTCTGACAATTTTTGCAAGAATACAAATTGGAAAGATATTTAAAAAAGTTGCCTATGATATTATGTATCTGTGGTAAACTTTTCAGCATTTACAGAGAGATCAGTTTTAATAAAGTGTAACCATAAAAGCCAATCAATTTGCAACAGCTGTAAGTATACCATCTTACGAATTTTACATAGTATTGATCTAATTTATCGTTTATTTCATACAAAATGTACACCTTTGACTTAAACTTACAATACACGGATAGAATAAATTTCCTTTTCTTGAAAACTATTCTGAAACTCCTTTCACAACTTGCCAGCGTTCTCTAATATTACAGTAAGTCTTCTGTGCGATTTATAAATGCATATATATATACTTGGCCGTTAACAATATGTCAATAGATGATTTGTGTATGTATTTGCACACTTAATTATTAAAGGTAAATTGACAATACTAGTGTTCAATTCAAACATTTTTTTTTAATTACTTATAAATTTAAATAACTATTATATTTTCAGTCTAGTCAAGTAAAGATACTATCATATTTAAATATGGTAGGTCAATGATTTATTATAAATACCTGATTAGATAAACGGCTAAAATACACCAACAGAAAGCCAGACATGTGTATTGCATGTTTGCATTTTTATGAAATCCAATTAAAAAGTAAAGTCACAAAATACTGAACTCCGAGGAAAATTCAAAATGGAAAGTCCGTAATCAAATGGAAAAATCCCAAGCTGAAACACACCAAACGAATGGTTAACAACTGTCATATTGGTGACTTGGTACAGGCATTTTCTTATGTCGAAAATGGTGGATTGAACCTAATTTTATAGGTAGCTAAACCTTTCACTTTAATGATAGTCGCATCAAATTCCATTATATTGACAACGATGCGTGAACAAAACAAACAGACACAATAGGTAAAAATGTCAAAAATAGGGGAACAGCAGTCAACATAGTGCTATCATCTTTAAAATCACTATACAAGCAAACAAATTAACTTTCACATATTTACTTTTAGTGCTTCAAATTTGAACTGTTTAACTTCATATAGACATCAGACATCAGATATTTTCCCATCCGATTATCGGCCCTTGTCCGCCTTTCTGAAATTGTTGTTTTCATCTCCCCGTCGTTGAGTGAGTGGAACGAGTTTATAGTTTAACCTAACTTAAAGGAAGAAGCAAATTAATAATTGCAGAAGCGTTTACTTAATAATGTAAGCAGCCACTTTGTTATTCTTTATTTGATATTCCGTATCTAACTGATCACGGTCCGTGTATATCTGCGTCCATTCGTTTTTCGTTTTGAAATATCAAAAACAAAAAACAAAAAACGATAGTGTTTTCATTTTTTGTTTTTGATTTCTTAAAAACCAAAATGAAAAACGAAAGTGTCTTCATTTTTCGTTTTTGATTTCTTAAAAACTAAAATCGAAAAATGAAAGTGTTTTTATTTTTCATTTTTGATTTCACAAAAACAAAAAACGAAAAACGAAAAATGAAAGTGTATTCAATTTATTTTTCCCACACTGTTTTTATTGTCATTCAAAAGATGACAATGTTGTCATTTGTCATTCATTTAAAGGTGCTTTAGAATAGGGTATGAAACTATAACAATGTTGTCGATTTTGTTACATACTTAATAAACAAAAAGGATTAACATAGAGTTTTGTATATAATTTTAATTATTTCTCGGTTTATAATGTAAAATGTTTCCTTAATTGTTGTACAGTCATTGATAGTAAATGTTGCTAATGTAAACACCCCGGTGTTCATTCAACATCATGTAGACACAATAGACCGCATGACTTCTGAATTGAACTACGGTGATAAAGTAATCAAAGACTTTCAAATTACCTTGTTTATATCTTTGATAAAGAATAAATTATTATATTTAAATATCAAACGAATCACAAATTTAAATTGTAGAATTTAATATTATATAAAAGTGGTACGAATAAATAGATTTACGACACTGTCACATTAACAAGGAAGTTAACTACTTTTAAAACTGACACGAAAACTAGCCCGGTCGACCTTAAAGTATACATGAACAGCGGTTGTCAGATCAATATTATTTTAATCGAAGAAAATTTCGACAGATGCAAAAGTCTTTATCAATATAAATAATAAGGGTGCGTGATCTTTACTTTTTAGTTTGAAGAGGTTGATCTAAGATGAAAATACAGAAGCGTAACTAGCCTCTATTACAAAAAAGCAAACTATATTGTTGGCGAGGGAAGGGCTCAAGGACCCCGAAAGAACTGCGGAGGAAACGATACAAAATCTTTCGGACCTTTCCTAATCTAAAGCGCAAGTTTTGTCTTACTTATTTTATTATGCAAAATATATAGATACAGTGTTAGACTTTTTATTTTTACATGCAGGAACAATATCAAAAGACATATGTAGGATGAAGAAAAAACAATGTAATCCACATAGTCAAGTGTGTGGCTATTGCTAGTTTAAACATATTACAAGAACTGAATATCTAAATTGCGGTTTATATTCTTAACAAAACTACGAAAAGGTTTAATTGTTGAACTTGCAGGTTGGACTTTTAATTTTATTTTTCATGATAAAAGACAAGTTTGCAAAACAATTGAAAAGTTCATGATATACGATTAGGCAGATCAAATGTTGATTCCAACTACAAAACTGAACCTACAACATCTCCCATTCTACAGCATTCCATTGACTGGTTTCTTTAATGACATAAAGTAACGGATAATAAATATGAACTGTGTACGTTTCCCTTTCAAAGAATAAAGAATAAGTTTCATAAGTTTAACTCTGGAGACAATTATTTTTGTATATTCAACAACATTTTTGTATGTACAATAGATGTAAAAAAACAGCGATAATTATCGAACATGTGAATTACCCAAACGAAATATCTACATTTATTGGTTTTGGGTGTAAAACATGTAAAAGAAAGCGCTTCCATTGATGCAGTGGTAGATTCATTGCGAATGTGATTCTTATCGCATTTGAAAAGAACAGTTTCGAACATTTCGATTCAGATCAGAATAGATTTTCAAATGAACCAAATTCACTGATCACTTCTGGTGACCATGATTCTATTCCAAACAGGACGAACTGGCGTATTCAAAGAAAATTTCGTGTGTTTATTCAGCAATCTTGTTACACAAAGACAATACAGGTTCTCTCAGGATTCATTGTATTCATGCAATTCATTACCGCATGTGTAAAACAAATCTTGAAAGTTAATGGAAGAAATAGAACACATGTTTGGTGTCATTTCTACAACTCTATAAAGGTTGTTAGACATGGTACATTTACAACAAGGTACATTATCAAAATTATATTAAACATTTTAAATGAATGGTCCAGGACCATTAGAGCCGAGCAGGTCTCTTCCTAAAACATGGTCGGTACAAACATGTAATTATAATTTGATGATATAACATAAACCTGAAAAGCTTCCATTGCTAGTGTATTAATGTACAAGGCATGGCATTACTGAGAATAATGTCAGAAAGGGCTTCGATCGATTTATTGGGCACAGATTCCTTTGTTTGTATGATTTAAAAAGATAGTACGTTGATCGAGTAGGCGAGGGATAGAAGACTGAGTGTTAGTGACTTGTTGACACTAAATCTGTTGATAGTTGATGTATACTGATTAAAGAATTGAATATAAGATAGATAATTATTTGTATTAGTCGTTATTGGCTTTAAACTATCTGTCAGTAACTGTGGGTACACTCAGATCTGTACTTTGTGTTCTTTCTTCTTAATTTTGTTAAAGATATATAAATACTCTGCCACGTCCGGTCTGGGTTTTTATTAGATGTTTTTCTGCTCTGTATATATAGATATTATACGGTATACTGTTGTTGTCTTTATTTAAACCCTAACGGGAGGGATTGCGCTTGATATTCATATGATGAAGAAATACTCTTTCAATCAATTTAATTTAGACTTGGAGCTGGCATGTCATTAGTAGTCCTTTGTTAATTTATGTACCATTGTCATTTTGTTTTGTTTGTTTTGTTACCTGTTCTAACATCGGACTCGGATTTGAGTTAACTGTGCGAATGAATGTGTGTTTGTTATTTCTACATTGGATAGAAGTAAAGAGGAAAGGTTGAGATCTCACAAAGAGTGTTTAGCCCCGACGCATTTGTGCGCCTGTCCCAAGTCAGGAGCCTCTGGCCTTTGTTAGTCTTATGATTCTTAATTTTATAGTTTAGGTATATATTTAGGAGTTTAGTATGACGTCCATTATCACTGAACTAGTACATATTTTTGTTTAGAGACCAGCTGAAACACGTCACCGGGTGCGGGATTTCTTGCTGTATTGAGCACCCATTGATTGCATTCGGCTATTGTCTGCTCTTTGGTCAGGTTGTTGTCACTTCGACACATTCCCCATTTCCATTCTCAATTTTGTTATAACAAAAAATGGTGTTGCTTTGAAATGTATTCAATGTTCTCTAAAATTACATTTTGTGAACATCAGTGCGTTATACATCATTTGACACTTATGCGGCTTGCAAAAACAAATCGCTCAGGGAACATTGAATTGACCACGACAGCTGTTTGTTTCTATTTTTTTTATATTCTGTAGCGAGCTATCAACATTCATCTACCTGAGTTCTTGTTATTAACGATTAACATTTCAAGTCTTGCCAAATTTGAATCATAAATCTTGGCAAATCGCGTGTTCTTGCACTGATAATTCTCATTCAACATGTTGTCTAATAACATTCAAACTTTATTGTCATACAAACAAACTTATATAATTTGTGACTTAAACAAAAACAAAGTGTTATACCAATGACAAGAAGAATCTTTTATTTTAATATAAATATTAATATTTATCAAAAGAATTCAAAGAATGCTTTATACAAACTAATTGATACAATACAACAACCAGATCAGAAACTGATTTTGACATAGTAAGGAGAAGAGGGTAAATGAACATTTTTAATGGAAGAACAATAATCATACTTTTACTATTTTCTATATTGCAGTTATGTCTTTAAATTCGGTATGACGTAATATTTATAACATTAAAAGATTCGATGGAGCTCTTTTGTCTTCAAATTATTATATATAACGTTATATTTTGCAATATTAAAAGATTCGGGACATACCTCAAGCGTCATCATTTTCTTTTACACGAACCGCTTTTTAAGACAAAACAAACAAAGGTTACAAAAATGTTTACGTTAAATTTTGTGTTGAACAGCATGATGCAAAATAAAAAGAGGGGCAGGACGCTAATTACAATTTTACGACCTGTGATTTATTTTGTTTTCATAACATTATCATCGTACTGTATAATGCTTATATCGCAATATATAAGCAATACGTTTGGAATTAATTCAGTTCTGAAGTCTGTTTTAGAAAAGCTAGGTTACTTTTTTGTGGAAGGAACACCCGTATCTTGTGACGTCCTTATGCTATAGCCTCATTTTTAATGACGCCGTGTAAGCCAATTACCCTAGGGTCAATTAGTGTAAATATTTATCAAAAGAATTCAAACTTGATCTATCTGAAGAATGCTTTATACAAAACGAAAGTTCATTATGAGTAGTCTGGTAAAGCAATTCGTTTTGAAAAGGCTGATGCCGTATGCCTTTTTCCTCTTAAATTATTGCCTTATGAAATGCAGCAAAATAAAATGGAGGATAAACAAAACAAACATTGTATTTGCGAAAGACGGGAATACTCCTAACTCAAAATGCTCAAGATAATAGTTAAAAACTTCAAGAAACTTTAATTCAATTTGCAATGGATCTGTTCCCATTTTGGAAACAAATACTATGTAAGCCATTAAACACCCAGTAACAGCGATAACAAACTTCATCCCTTTTGGTATCACAGGAAATGTTATCCTTTTTTTGCTACTATGAGTTACATAAAATACATCATGGTGATCTCTTATTAAATCTTGAAGCTTGAGTTTTAGATATCGATTAGTGAGTATGTCGACATTCGGGGCGACGCGCTGGAGAAAAAGCTTTGAATATGAATGAAAAAGGATCGAACCAACAAGAAATGATTGCACTGGTTCAAATTTATCAAAAGGAAGATTAGATGTATTTATCACTATGATTGTAATAATTGCCGGAAACATGCGAAGGAAAAGTGACAGCAACTCTTTTAGTATTACTATTTTGAGAGATAATGATACTCCTAATACTTGACTAAATGAATTTCTCATCTCGTAAAAAAAATTCGGCGTTATATGTGGAACTCCGCGATGATAAAATAATAATGCTCTTGGAAACATTTGATATTTACCATTTATCAACGGAATACGACTGCTAGTGGTCCCTTCAGATAAGATGACAATATTTTCAGCATCAATACTTTCATTGCTTTCCATTAAGGTGATAACAAACTTCAAATATTGCTTGAAAACTCCGTTATATTCAACATAAACGTCTCTTAGATATGATATGTAAAGAAATAGTAACGGTACCCATATTTGAATTGAGAGCATCCATAAAACATATTTATTGTAAAAATTTAAAAAATTTTGTAAGTAAATGCGTACAAGATATATCGTGAAAATGAAATATATCCACAAAATGGTTCGAAGCATCCAATACACACAATTGTACCAATAAATGTCTAATAAAGCACATAAAAATACTATGAATATAAAGCATGATAAATTTTCATATTTAAATACCAAGCTACAGATCAAAACACGCATTAAGAAACATACGCGTGTCGCTTTATGATGAGCCATTGCAGTTGAATGTAAGGTAACGATCTTATAAAGTCTTGTTATGTTGTAGTAACCAATGCTATAAATATTCAGTAACTTGGACATGTTAACAAACATGAGTATTAGACACAAAGGCATTGAGGTCATCAAAATAGACAATTCAAATGCTTCAGTAGGCTCTGGAAGCAACTTCACATTTTTGTCAATAGTTTTGACTAAGCACTCAATCAGAAATAAAATAAAAAGTAATACAACGTAAAATATAGAGATAAATTGCTCCCGTTTGAAATCCAAAAACGGAAACGCCGTAGATAGAACAACTAGCATAATATATGTTGAGAAAAAACTACTACCAATTATGGATATTTTTCTAAACCAGGCTCTTTCTGAAATATATGTTATTAACATATCTGCAATTGGTGTGTAAGCTGAAATCAGTAATGGGTTACAAACAAAGGTGGGGAAACGCCCTGTGTGGCTATATTTAAAGCGATAATTTGGCTTTGTTTCGACCATTTTCCCTATAAAAAACCATATTTTCACAACTACGTATAAGTATAAAACATATAAAGGTAATCTGAACAGCATCCAGTTCTTGCCATATGACTGACCATCGTCAGATACATATATGTCATTTTGCAATAAGTACCGATTTATTGAAAGATTTTGATGGTAGTTTTCACTAGAAAAAGTATATGTACCTTGCACAAAATTGAATACAGTCATGCAAATTAGTAATTCATGCAGCAACAATGAGCAGTCATATTCTTGGTTAGCAAATAACAGTAAGTTTATGTAATGCATTTTTTTCTCAACAAGAGTATCGTCAATGATATTATGTACAGAAAATATGGAAGGTATTCTATTTAGAACAATTTTGTGAACTGCATTGTATATACTGCTATTCTTGAAATTACATAATCGTACATTCTCTTCTGTGCTTTTTAGCGCACGTAAAAGTTCAATATTATAATTTTGGGACAAGAAATCATAGGTATATGCATTGTATTCCAAATATCCATCGTCACCTATATTATTATGATCTTTTGTTTGGAGCGACATAAGATCTACAACTAACAAAACAGTATAACTGTCATTTGTGTCCAAACTCCATTCTTTGCTTCTAATATAATCAAACGAAACATTTCTTTTGTCCATTAAGATTATCCTCGCTGGGGTAGTACAAGATGATGTCTTGAAAAATGAGCAAAGCTTTGATTTCCAAACTTCAATATCTAGAGGGTCTTTTCGATGATAGTTAATCCAGTGTTTCAAGCACGATACTTCACATGATAGGATTGTTTGTATCACAAGCAATAACACGAATATTACTGCTATTATCAACACTAAAAAAAGATATAAGAAAACAATGTTCTATATAAAGGTAAAAACAAAATTGATATTAGATTTCTTTTTTGAAAATGGGTTAGTTCAGGTTAGAAGTGACAAGCATGATTGTACATGAAGTAAGAACAAATGTTAAAAGATAACCACTAACAACATCGTATTATAATGTTACAGTAATCAAATTTCATAAATAGAACTTTTTATTTACAATGCATCTGGGAACTAAACATACACATTATACTGCGACGAAATTAACAAAGCATTACGTCGCTGGGCTTTTTTGGCTAAAACTACTTTTTGACACAAATCGTCTTGGCGGGAGGAAATCTTTTGTATTCCAAAATAGCACACAGTTACACCAATCAAAACGGTTGAAATAACACATGTTACAAAATTGCCAATCTCAGCTGTTTGTAAAGTTTGTTTCCAAAATTTTGTATGTAAACTTGAAAATTGTTGTATAATGGAATTGGGAGGCAAATAATTGTTAATTTCTTTATTTCCTTGTAAATAAATAAAGATTTTGGATAATCCAAGGAAATCGATGTTTTTATTTCACTGCAATTTACCAAAATGTACAAGTTTACATACGACATTTTGGAAACATGCATTTCGACCAAATTTTCAAAGCCTGTTTGTGAGAGTTTCTTATGGTCAGTCTTTAGTTTTCTGTATAGTGCTAAATGACATGTCTGTCGTTTTGACGCCTTTTTTGTGCTTGCTGATGTCATTTTATCGTCGTCTTGTGAGTTTTGATAGCCCTTTGGTATCTCCCGCTTCTATTAAGCAACGTTTTGCGTAAAAATAGACCTGAGATCAGTTTGAGACCAGAGACGCGTGTTGTCATTTTTGTGAGCTTCACTAAAAGGTTTCTCTCATTTAAACAACTGATTAACGTAACACTGCCATATATATTTCAGTGAATATAATAAAAATGTTAACCAGAGACATTTCCTGATATTCTATAGATATTCAATACTATAAAACCCTATTTGTTTTTATTTTTTATAAATTTCATTAGCTATTGTTGTGTCCTAGCATGTTTGACATATTTGTTGTGTTTTTGTAGTTTGATATTTCAACAGACAATCGGTATTCTAATGAGTCCTCATTATGCACCTATTCTGGCATACAACGTATATATTTTTTTAAATCATATTATGCAGGTAGCGAACAAAACTTTCTCGAAGACAAACAGAAAAAAGTATTTATTTTCAGATATAATGAAATATTTGATATTGGCAAAGATGGACGACTTCAAAATGACATCTATGACTTAATTTCCAATTTCTAACTTCCCATTTCTCAGCAGAAACATGCCATATGCACAAAATGTACCTAGGTTTTGATAATAATATTACAAATACTAAATGTTCACCTTTTACCAGCTTCTTTAACAGTGCGTGTTCCTGACACAAAAACTGTTAAAGTTAAGTTATGACAAAAACTAATTTAGTAACTCCTTATATAAGAATACTCGTCTGATCTGTAAATTCACTGATTGTGTGCTTCCCCAATTATGACATTTTGAATGATTGGATTGATTGTTATGATGTGAATGATTAAATTGCAATAGACTATTACCCTGTCAACACCACGGTCTCGCACATTTTTGGAGGTGATGCGGTTTCCCAAACTTTGTTTTTTTTTGTTTATAAAGTTTGTCTTAAACAATCTAGATGCACATCAATAAAAACAACTGTTATCTTTATTTACATATGTTTAAAAACTACATCAAGACCAGTTTAATACAATGTGGGCATACATGTATGGAATGTAAAATTGCTATGTCTCATCTTTGTAACTAGCGTTCATTGTTTTTTCATTGAGAAGACCGCATGGTCGCATTAAAGCATATTGAACAAAAAATTTGTTAATTTTGTTTTTTTTAGACATTTATTTTCCCGATCAGTGACGATTTGAACAGATATTTACAATTGAAATAAATCAAAATTCGGATTAAACTTTTGTCATCCTTTTTCAGTACACGAGAAAAATGTTGGACTTGAGAATATCATGTTTATTTTTTTTTTAATTAGGTTGATTAAAAGACGGGGTTTTTGTGTTGCAAGTGTATTATTATCTTTGATTTAGCCGTAAGATTAAAATGGATGTCAATTTGTTTGAAAAATCGAAATGGCCCCATATTAAAAAAGCAAATTGGTTGTTTACAGTAATTGTTGATACAATATTTTCTGGAGATACACAAATCTGCATGATCTCATATGGGTTTGTATACATGTTCCATTTGATTTCGGTAGTAGATGGGTTGCTGAAATTGCTCAGCATGCTTACTTGTTAAAACGAAAAGAATGTATAATTGATAAGTGAAACAAAGGGCTAGCAAAATATGGTCTCATTACATTCATATCATGAAACCTGTAGTATTGTGTGGACGAAACGCACTTTTGGCGTATTTATTTTTTACCTGGTGCCTTTTGTTAGCTATTATTCGTTTGTTGCTCTGTCCTATATGTTCTCCTGTTTATTTGTATTGTAGTCCTGTAATGTTATGATTTCATTTTAATGTTATATTTTACATTGCCATTAAAGCGGGATGTTTGGCATGCCACAAAACCAGGTTCAACACATCATTTTTTTTTCATTCAAAAATGTCCTGTACCAAGTCAGGAAAATGGCCATTGTTATATTATAGTTCGTTTCAGTGTGTTCTATTTAAGCGTTGTGTTTTTGTTGTGTCGTTTGTTTCCTCCTATATTGCAGTGTGAATTCACATTGCTTTAAGACTTCTCACGGTACTTTTCTATCCCAAATTGATGTATTTAGTTTTGATGTTATTTTGTTATTCTCATCGGATTTTGTCTAATGCTTATTTCGTTTCTGTGTGTGTTACATTTTAATGTTGTGTCGTTGTTCTCCTCTTATATTTGATGCGTTTCCCTCAGTTTTAGTTTGTAACCCGGATTTTTTTAATCGATTTATGATGTTGCCTTCATCGATAGCAAAGAGAACATTAAATCTGATTTACGCCACTTCTTCGAGGAACATCACTACTAAGAACTTAAACTGATAAACATGAAGAACAAACATATTTTCGTCGCCTCAACCCTTTCACAATATATGTACAAAACTCAAAAGACGGTTCAACATGTTCAAGATATTATCCAAAATTTGTCCCGATTTCTCTTTACAAGCATTATTTGAAGACCGCCAATTTTTTCCACAAATACAAGCACATCGGTAAAAAAAGATATAATTATACAATTTTCTATTGGAATGCATATTGTACTCACGATAATGTTAACATTATGTATTTGCTCACAAAACTTACATAGAGTTACACGCATTCATTCTAATATATGTTTGTGAAAAAGTCAATGTTTTCAAGATAACATATATTTAGACAAGATGATAAAAACAAAAAATGCCTATTTTTTGCGGAGTCCCTACTATTTGTCTTTCATGAAAGTTGATATCATTCAATTCAAACATAGTAAATATTCGAAAATTGATTTTTACTTTCCATTTAATTTACATTGATCTATTGATGTAACTTCATGGTAACGATAGCACTTTATCGTTTAGTTGTTTCTTAATATAATTAAATAATGTGTATATATTGTGAAGATGTTCAACAAAAGAATAATATTATCTATATAAGTATTGAATTTGTTTAACAGAGCATGTACCATGAAATGTTATTATGCTGTTTGCATATAAAAGGACATCATTCCGATTGCTGTTCTCGATTAATATGGGGGAAGGTGACTAGCAACGTATTGATCATGCCCTCACCTTATAAGCTACCGGTATGATATGAACAAAAGATAAAAATGTGTATGTCATGTGTGTCGAATGTAAATTTGTTACAAAACTTTACATAATCCTATGATATTATATTATGGTTTTCCTAGTTTTGACTCACTCAATAAATAAGAAATTCAAATTTTGAGAAAATGGATGCTCCTTATTCTGTTAACTTCCTGTAAATCAGTGAAATGTAACATTTTGTTTCGATATTAAACAAGCCTTCGATATCTAAAAATATTGTTTTCTAAAATATATAGCTAATGAATTGATATTATTCCTTACCTTTTTTGCCCTGCTTATCTTTTCTTTTTCCATTCATAATGAAACTGAAAAGACCTCTTTATACTGTGGTATTTCTTTTATTTGTGTTATTTAAAACACACTGTTTTAAACATCTAATATGACTGCATATATTTAATTGTCTCTCCTTTAGTTCAAATTAATAGATTGCGCCTTAATCTAAATATTCATTTGTTGAGCAGTGATTTAAACTACTGCGATTTAATCATTAAACATTTCAATCAATTTAACCAATTAAGGATGTCGTCTGCTAAAAACAGTCAACCTTTCTTTTGATTTTTGCTTGCCCTGGTACGATATTTTCTATATCATAAGCGTGGTTCTTGACTTTGTATATTATATATTGCTTTTCGTGATAAATTCATTGCGTGATTTTATCTTAAGGAACATAAAATGACAGATTGGATAGGATATAAGAAATAACACTTGTTTTATTGTTATTTATATAAGTGTGTTGCAATTGGACGTTACTGGCGATCTTCGTTCTGTAAATAAATAAATTCATCATAGATACCATAATCGAAATTTTCATTTGCTCCAGACGCGCTTTTTATTTGTAGCAAGTTTGAAAGTTGAATAAGAGCTTTTAATTTCTTGTAAATTATTTGAGTCTCAAATGCGATACAATTGCATATTTTTTTCGACTGAAATATTCTAAGTTTTAAGGTCAAAAAAATATTTCTTGACCGATTCGATCACTGATTCAACACACTATCGGCAAGTGTTTTGCAGTGCTAAATCTTTGGACACCCTAAACTAGTTGTCTTATCTGTTATATATTGTGAAGTTTTGACTGAAAGGAAATTTGTAAGGTTGATGATGCTTACATAGCAGTGAACGCTTCAGTTATCAATGTACCAAGTTTCGTGTCTTTTGATGTTACTTCGATTCCATAATGCAGTTTTTAACACACTTTTCAATGGAAACATCAATTATCAAAAATGAAATATGGAAGGGATAAAGAGAGCGAGCTTTATTGCAATTACTTGTAAAACATTACACCAATGCCCGTCAAATGCTGATACGTTGTTACTATTGACCAAATTGAGATCAAGTTCGATATTGACGAATTTTACTCGTTTTGTTTGGAAATTATTGTCCTTGATATATTATAAACGGCCCGTTATGTCGTTTCTAAGCAATACCTTATGCTAAAATAAAGCAACCAATGATTTTTTTTTATTATTGCCCATTTATGGGCATTATGTTTTCTGGTATGTGCGTCCGTTCGTTCGTCCGTCCGTCCGTCTGTCTCGCTTTCGGTTAACGTGTTTGGTCGAGTTAGTTTTTTGATAAAGCTGAAGTCCAATTAACTTGAAACTTAGTATACATGTTCCCTTTGATATGAATCGTAAATACCGCACACTTGAAGTTTACTATGTACTGCGCTTTATGTAACGTGACGTCATCTTGACGTGACGTCATCTTGACGTGTGACTACTGTATGCTTTTTCTAAAATATCTATCAAATAGTCAAGACGTCTTTTATTTCTATCATCCACTTTATGATATTATGGTGCCGCAACGAAAAGGGAAAATGGATACGAAGATGAAAGCCGTCCAAGCGGGACACAAAGGTGTAGTAACGAAACTACTGAAGAAATTTGAAAAAAACAGCAAAGTTCGGAAGCGGATTACGAGGAAATTTCAACCTTATTAGAAGTTGTCACTCAGAAGAAAAGAACTGCAGAGAACATAAACGAAAAGATCTTGGAGCAAACTTCGGATGAAAATGTTGCAGTGGAAGTACAGGACTCAAATGAGTACATGTTCAATTAGAATATAAATTACGGCAAATTACAAAATGAGCAAAGTCAGTTCAAAATCAAAGTTTACCGCAAATGAATCAATTTCACTGAATTTGAACCCTCATACCGATAGTTTTATACCGAATACACAATCAGTTCCATTTACATGTATTAGTCAACCTTCAACATCAGCAAACCAACAATATACATATAGCTTAAGTTCACGTTCATCGTCTGGCACAAACAGCGAGTATCACAAGCTACCAAAGGTACACTTACCTATAATTACCGGAGATATACTAGACTGGTAATCATGGGACTCCTGTGAAACCGCGGACCACACAAATCCTACACTGAGTGATGCACAAAAATTCAACTACTTGAAGTCCCTTCTACAAAGCGAAGCGTTACAAACGATATCAGGTTTTTCCATTACGAACACAAATTACGACAAAGCAATTTCATTACTTCAGGAAAAATACGGGCAAACTCATAAAATCGTACAAACCAACATGCAGGCCTTACTTAATTTACAGGCTCCAATTCATACAATTGCTAGTCTCCGCAACTACTGTGATAGGACAGAAACTTTACCCGCAGAGATACGTCGACATTTAGTAACGAGAACACAGATCCACAAACTGGAGACTACATGATTTACGCAAAGCGCTTCTCAAAGAACTAAATATTATGGAAGCCAGAAAATTACCGGAAAAGGTAGAAAGCCAACTCGCTACCGCTACATTCTTGACCAACGCAAAATCACGTACAAAATCATTATTCAACAAGAACGAAAGGTCTTATTCGGACAAAAAGATAAACACAAAGCAATGCGCATTTTGTCACGAGATCGGACACACATCCGTCAACTGCACTAAAGTCACAAACGCTAACGCGCTAACGCTATAGTCAAGAGCGAACGACTGTGTTTCAACTCCCTAGGTTACCACAAACGAGCTGATTGTAAATCAAAAAGTAACCGGTTAATTGTAACAAACGTCATCACACTAGCATATGTAGTAAAGATGAGAAATCTCAGGAATCGAGCAAACCGCCAGCCAAAAAAAACGAAAATACGGTATTACATTCTTCCCTAACACAAAGAACTACAAATGTACTGTTCAAGACAGCCGTCACTACTGTTAGTTCGAGAACCAATATTTTGTTAGATAATGTGCGCAGAGGTCCTTCATAACGGAGAAGTTGGATTTAGTTTCAAGCGGAAACGAAGTAGTGCACCTTTCCGGTTTCGGAGAACAAAATAGACAAGTAAGACACATGAAATCGGCAACAGTTTATATTCAAACAGATGAAGGCGAAAATATACCACTAAACGTACTAATTATTCCTGAAATTGCAATAACACTACAAATTCACGTGAAATCCGTTACTAACACGAGACACTTACGATTCTATAATTAGCACATCCTGTATTGGACGATGGCATGTTCGAAATTGAAATACTAATCGTAGCAGATTATTATTGGAGTATAGTTGGAGATAACATTATTAGAGGTGAATGACCAACCGCCGTTTGATCCAGTCTTGGATATCTCCTTTCAGGACCCACAATGGCAAGTACATGTACCACAAGTAGGAGCTCTATTCTTAATGTTATCGTATCACACACGACAGAGGAATAAAACCTAGAGAAATTATGGGAGATTGAATCGCTTGGAGTTGACGATAAGACCGAAAATTCTGAAAACAACAAATTTCAGAAAATGTACGAAGAGACAGCAATATCTTACAATAACAGCAGGTATGTAGCCAACTTCCGTGGAAAGCGAACATTCACCGCTACCAACCATCAAAGCTGTTGATTTCAGAAGGACTGAGAGTGTATTTAAACGTTTACAAAAGGAATCAAAATTACTTTTATAATACGGAGAAATAATTGACGAGCAGGAAAAGCCAGGGTTCATTGAGAGATTTGATAACGAAGAAATCAAACCAAATATTAAGCTGCATTACATACCACATCACCCAGTAAAGAAGGATTTAGTCACGACGCCGATCAGGATCGTATATGATTGTAGTTGCAAACAGACACCAGATAGTGCTAGCTTGAATGACTGTTTATTGAATGTACCGCCTAAATTAAATGAAGTCACCGCCATACTACTCAGATTCCGTTTGAATAAATATGCAGTATCTACAGACATTGAAAAGGCGTTTCTAAATGTTGGACTAGACATTGAGGACCAATACATGTCCGAAACCCAACAAGATGTCGATATCGACAAACGAATACACCGTGACAAAACTCATTGTTGATATCAACGAATGAAAATATTGTCGATATCGACAATAACAACACGGTATCAAATCGATATCGAAAATTTCTGAATTAAAAAATGTATGAACAAAAAAGACGTCGATATCGACAACAGCGATACGATATCGGTTCGATAGCGACATAGAAAGAAGTGTTGACAACCCAGACCTACCTAAGAAGAAGGACAAAAGACAAACCCGGTAACAAATAAGACATACAAGTACAAACAACAACATTTGACATTGAAACTAAAAACAAATGAAAAATGCCGACCCCGAAATACTTGGACGACTATACCATAAATTCTTATTGCGTTAACATCTATGTATGGATGAATGTAAAGTTATGATATTTTACATGATCTCTTAAATGCATTGCCAACAGACAAAAATCGTATGTAAACTAGATTTAAAAGAAAATTTACGGATTAACTTCAAACGGAGGGGGAAAAAAACCGCACATAGTCCCCCTTTCGAAGGATACAATCAATAATCGAATTACTCTCATGCCTTGTCAAATGAAGATCTTCATAGTGTTAAATATCTTATATGATGTAGTTTTATTACTTAATAATCATCATAGAAATTTACATAAAACAACATCTTAGACAAATGTCAATAGTGTCAAATTGTCAATTAATTTAAAATATTTCAAATTTATTTTGCGTTTTTCACCATTTTATCTTCATTGTATATATCACATATTGTTATATTCACAATAATTGACAACCAAGACAGAGGTTTCAGGCCGTTGTTCAAGCTATGGGATGTTTGTCGATATCGACAACCAAGACAGAGGTTTCAGGCCGTTGTTCAAGTTATGGGTTGTTTGTCGATATCGATTCGATATCGTCGATATCAACAACAAAGACAGAGGTTTCAGGCTGTTGTTCAAGTTATGGAATGTTTGTCGATATCGACAACAAAGACAGAGGTTGAGGGATATGGAATGTTTGTCTATATCGATTCGATATCAACATTCAAGACAGAGGATTCAGGACATGTGGATATAACAACATACATACGAAAAGTCGTATATCTATATCGAATCAACATCATGTATTGAAAATACCTGTGACAACCGGGACTATACTAGGTTTTTCTGGTTGAGTAAACAAACAGAAATTCCCGATATTGCTACCTCCAAAGGCGTCATGTTTAAATCTGGGAATGCTGCTTTCAGTATAAATGTGATATTGACTGCGAACAACTATAAGATGCACTAGATTAAAATGAACTGATATAAACTGAATTTTTCTGAAACATTACCAAATTTTCTGCAACATATTCTGACGATTGTCTGAAAACTGAACATGACTTTATTAATTATTATTTATGACATATCAAATGGTGTTTTTATCAAAGTAAAAATTTTAAACATTTGAATATGCATGTACTAGTGTCATGATAGGTAGTTTAACATAATCTGATCCTGTACATTTATCATGCATAACACATTGTAAATCTTGCATGAATGATGCAGTAAAACAGCTATATGATATAATCTCCTAATTCAAGTTATGCCTTTGGCATTTGACAACTGGCATACAAAGTACATAGTGGCATGTAAGATGATTCTAATGGCATATGCTTGGGCATGTCTAATGAAGACTTAGTTCACACAACATGCGTTACAGATGGACGAAAACAGGTGGCACAATGGTAGTTTTAAATGTACAGCTTCCAGAAGTAGTTTGATATAGTCTCGTCAAAATAGATGAAAAATGTGGCCAACCTCAAAAAAATTGCAACAGAATTATTTTTGGTATTTTTCAAATCTAAAAGGCTTTCTTTGTAACATACTAAAAGTCTACCAAGATATCTGAGTGGAAAAATGGATTTTTTGGGTGAAAAATAGCAAAATTTGACAAAAATAGTGAAAAACTGGGAAAAGCTTGTTTAACATTCATTTTAGATGATAATAATTTCAAATCAAAAGTTTTACAACAGGTTATACAGTGTTTATGAAATATTATAATAAAAAAATAGTTTTTGTTTTATAAACATGAAATTTTAGGTGAAAACATCCGATTTTTGTAGGAATTTGAGATCTTCAAAGCGTGAATTGATTACCAACAGGACTGGGAAAATATACATATTGGTAATAGAGGTTCATTTGATAGCTCAAAAAAAGACAAAAACCTTTATTCTAATCATTCGAAAACTTTACAGCAATTTTTAATAGGGTAAATGGTGATTTTGTGTAAAATATAGCAAAATCATCAAAAAATCGTTAAAAACTGGAAAAACACCAATTTGGAATTTTAACTGTTTTTAAATCACTCCAAAAGTAAAAAAAATGGAAATCTTAATAGAAAAATAATCAGATCAAACAAAATTCATTGTAAAACAAATTTGTAAATAACTGATTTTGTGTAAAAAAAAAAAAAGAAGCAAAATTTGGCCCAAAATTGACAAAACTAGAAAAAAATGACAAAATTCATTTTTTTTTTTTCAGAAATCAATTAAGATCTCAGATAACATTAATTTATATTCTTTATATGAAAAAGT
This sequence comes from Mytilus edulis, assembly GCF_963676685.1. Classification (NCBI taxonomy): domain Eukaryota; kingdom Metazoa; phylum Mollusca; class Bivalvia; order Mytilida; family Mytilidae; genus Mytilus; species Mytilus edulis. The sequence continues at coordinate 44,475,163 of NC_092348.1, read as the reverse complement.
GCAATGCTTAGATTCATACTATTTTAACCAACAAGAGATGTTAAGCGAAAATCATAGATTTGTTGACCATGTATGATGAGGGGTAAAAAGTATCATTGACCAAAACGGATGAATTAAAAGTAAATGACAAGATACATGGAAACATTTTTTTTAAAGATTATTCCATAGTTTTCTGTATACAACAAATATCTTTTCATCAGTAAAGTCAGATTCAGCAATGGGAACAGTATTAGAAAAACTCAAACCACAACATTCACCGCATCATACCGACCATTGTGTCTACAGACACATCCTTTGGTGTTGCAGTTTTGCTTACATTTGTATCTTACAATGTTAAAACTTTTATCAGTTGCAGGAGGAAGTTCAATCAAAATGGGACGAAGTTTTCCACGTGAAATTTACTAACCATTGTCTGCATGGTCTGTAGGATCTATGTCAACTTCTTCTTACATCCATTTTTGGCACCGATAATACATTCGCAGACTATGAAATTGCCCTGAATCAAATGCTTCTTCTCCTGCTTTGATGATATCTGCTTTATAAAGCATTATTCATTAAAACTTGACATGCGTTTTCAGATATCCTTGGTTAAGTGTTTTTAAAACATGTCTTTACTTACTTGCTTAGTCCTTAATATGCCTTACGGCACATAGGGCAAGGACATGTTTCCTTCACTTTTCTCAGTTGTTTGCTTTTCTTTCCACTGTGCCCCACGTATATTATCTTTCCTTTAGATCATTTTCTATGGTGCGTCTTTATGTTCTTTGAGGTCGGCCTCTTTTTCTTTTTTCCTCTGGTGTCCATCTAAGGGCTACCATGGTCATGTCATCAGATGTTTTGCGTATAACATGACCAAGCCACCCCCAGCTTTTTTATATCAGCAAAGTCTCCATGTCCTTGTTGCTGGTCATCTCATGTAGGTCTTTGTTGGAGATTTTGTTTGGCCAGAATATTTTCATTATTTTCCTCAGACATATGTTATAGTAGCTGGAGAGCCTGTTGATATCTTTCTCAGTCATTCTCCGGCACTCTGAGCCATATAGGAGTACAGAAAGTACACAGCTGTTATAGAGCCTGAGCTTGGTCTTATTTGAAAAGGCTGTTGTTTTCCAGATGTTGCCTCGTCTAATGAATGCGGATCTAGCTTTCCCTATTCTGATCTTTATATCTCTTTCCGCACCACCTTCTGTTGTTATACAACTGCCTAGATTATTAAATGAATCTACTGTTTCCAGCTGTTTTCCTTCTATAAATATGATAGGATGTCTTTCTGTATTGAGGTACATTAGCTTTGTCTTTTTGGCATTGATCTTAAGTCCAATCATTTTAGCTGTTTCTTCTAGCTTTTCGGTCTTCTCCTTCATGTGGTCTTTGGTATTGGATAAAAGTGCTAAATCATCAGCATAGTCTGTGTCCTGTGTTACAAAGTGTCCATCTCAGTCCATTGTTTAATTCTTTCTGCTGGGGTTGTTCTCATTACCCAATCAATAGCAATTATGAACAGCACAGATGACATAACACATCCTTGTCTTACTCCTAATTTTACAAGGAAACTAGTGTCAGCTTCAGAGTTGATGGTACTTGAGAAATTTGTATAGAACTGCTTGATGAGATGCACTATCTTACCTGGTATTCCATAGTTTCTCAGAACTACCCTAAAGATTTTCCCGGTGTAAGCTGTCAATCGCTTTCTCGAAGTCCACAAAATTTACTAGTAGATTTCTCTGCCACTCATGACACTGTTCTCAGTTGTTACATAGGACCAATATGTGGTCTATGCAGCCTCTACCTTTTCTGAAACAAGCTTTTTCTTGTCGTAGTTTCTTATCAACAGCCTTTATAATTCTTGATATTAAAATTATGCAGGAGACCTTACTTGGAATGGATAGTAAGGTGATTCCTCTCCAAATATTGCAGTAAGTTAAGCCTCCGGATTTTGATAATGTTATGATGTTGCCTTCAGACCAACTGTTAGGAATAACAGCTTGCTCCCATATTTTCTGGAATACTGGGTGTACAGTATCCGCTGCTAGCACTGTATCTATCTTAAAAAGTTCTGCATTTAGTTGGTCTATGCCAGGTGACTTTTTGTTTTTCAAGCTTTTAATGGCTGCCTGTATTTCTTGTTTTGAAGGTGGATCTGTGTCTATTTCAAGGTCTAAGGGTGCCTCAGGAAATTTTTCTAGATTATCTGGTTCTTTTCTATTAAGATCCTCTTGAAAATGTTCCTTTCATCTCAAATATTGATCTCGTTCTGTTGTTAGCATATTGTTGTTTTTGTCTTTAATTGGCATATCAATTTTAGCTTTCTTATCACTTCGTTGTTTAGTTACTGTGGATTCATTTATTTTTCGTGGATTGCTGAAAACTTGCAATTTCGTTGATATTTGGTTTCATGGTTTTGCCAGTATCTGCATACAAAGCCCATTGGTATTATGCTATTCGTTGAATATTTGAATTCGTGGTGCATATGTACCCACGAAACCCAAGAAATTAGTTTCCAACGAATAATAATGATAACTCTGTCCCATTCTCTGATTCACCCATTCTTCTGCCCCTGGTTAGACCTCCACAAGATTTGACACTTCTCATCAATATTTGTTCTATAGTCAAATCTGTAGAAAGACCACTCCAAAAATGGTCTGTTGTATGTAGTTTTGATGAAGAAAAAAATCTATTATCCATTACTAAAAAGGAACTTTTCATGTCAAACAGTCAAAACAAACAAGCTCGTTGGTTTTCCCGTTTGAATAGTTTGACACTAGTAATTTTGGGGTTCTGTATAGCTTGTTGTTCGGTGTGAGCCAAGGCTCCGTGTTGAAGGCCGTACATTAACCTATAATGGTTTACTTTTATAAATTGTTATTTGGATGGAGAGTTGTGTCTCATTGGCACTCACACCATATCTTCCTATATCTTATTAACGTGCTTTGTGACAAGCTAAAAGATAATAACATTAGATGTAAGAATGTGACTGGTGATGCAGATTGTGCAAACAGCTTTGGGTTGTGCTTTGTCTTTAGTTGTCATAGTAAATGGTGAAGGTACGGATCTATTTGTGTTACTTATTCATCATGTTAATCAGCAGTGCAAACGGGTTATTTTTAAATCTGAATAATAGACAATCAACCAAAAAAATGAAAATATGGAACATAAAACAGTCTAAAGGATTTCTTGGGGATGATGTTGCTCTTTTTGCATTCTATAACAGGTTGTGACTCATCATCTAGGCTTTTTGGAATAAGCAAAGGACTTCCATTAAGATCAAGTTTTCATGAATAAGCCGGCTTCATTAAAGCAGATATCATCAAAGCAGGAGAAGAAGTGCTCACATGTTTATATGGAGGACTTCCTCTAGAAGGACTTTACATTCTTCTCTGGAGAAAATTCAAATCTATAGTAATTACTGGAAACACATTGGTTCAGGTGAAAAGTTTACCACCAACATCAGATTCAGGGCATATTCATAGTCTTCGAGTGTATTATCAGAAGAAGTTGACATAGATCCTACAGACCATGCAGACTATGGTTGGGAAATCAAACATGGAAAACTTTGTCCAATTTAATGGAACTTCCACCTGCTCCTGATAAGCTTCTTAACATTTAAATATTAGATGCAACTGTAAACAAACTGTGACACCAAATGATGTGTCTGTTGAAAAAATGGTTTCTAAAAAATATAAATTGTATTTTTTTCCAGTTTTTGACGATTTTTGGACAAATTTAGCTTTTTTCACCTAAAATCAGTTATTTTACTATTGTTTTTCAATGAATTTTGGTTGATCTGATTATAATTATATTAAGATTTCCGTTTTTCTATTTTGGAGTGATTCAAAAACAGTTAAAACTCCAAATTGGTGTTTTTCCAGTTTTTAACGATTTTTGATTCATTTTACTATATTTTACCCAAAATCATCGTTTACCCAATAAAGAATTGCTGTAAAGTTTATAAAATTGAGAATGGAAATGGGGAATGTGTCAAAGAGACAACAACCCGACCAAATAAAAAACAACAGCAGAGGGTCACCAACAGGTCTTCAATGTAGCGAGAAATTCTCGCACCCGGAGGCGTCCTTCAGCTGGCCCCTAAACAAATATATACTAGTCCAGTGATAATGAACGCCATACTAATTTCCAAATTGTACACAAGAAATTATGAATGATTAAAATAAAGGTGTTTGTCTTTTTTTAAGAATAAAATGAACTTCTATTACCATTTTTTATATTTGCCTGTCTGTTTTGGTAATCAATTCACACTATGTGAATCTCAAATTCCAACAAAAATTGGATGTTTTCACCTAAAATTTCATGTTTATAAAAAAAAAACTATTTTTTTGTTATTTCATTTCATAAACACTGTATAAACTGTTGTAAAACTTTTGATTTGAAATAATTATCATCAAAAATGAATGTTAAACAAGCTTTTCCCAGTTTTTTCCTATTTTTGACATATTTTGCTATTTTTCACCCAAAAAAAGTCATGGTCCCACTCAGATATCTTGGTAGACTTTTGGTATGTTACAAAGAAAGTCATTTTGAATAGAAAAATACAAAAACAAATTCTGTTGAAATTTTTTTGGAGTCAAATGCTATTTTGACTAGACTAATAGAAGAGAGAAATTAATGTTATATAAGTGCACATATTGAACATTAATTATAAAGATGTAAATCATGACAATCAATAATAAGAAAACAAATTTCTTTACTTTAGATGATATTTGTATTAGCTATACACATATTATATTGCTCATAAAAGAAATATACATGCAAACAATGTAACAATTATACACAAACTTATATTGCACATATGAGATCTGTTTTTGCTGTGAAAAATAAATGCACCAAATATTGTCAACATAGTGTTGAAGCACTGCTTCATAAAACATATAAATGATATTACAAGTGTAAACTTTGGATAATAAGTGTATAAAGCCCATATTACTCAACATCTAAGGTTATGAAATCTAAATGAGTATTAAGAAAATGTGAACTTATGTTGGAAATTATTTAGGTGTTTGTCCATTTGAATGTAAATGGTTATTTCTATTTCTATTTTCATTTTATTAGTGTGTAAACAAATCCTGATTTTTTTTGGAATTTAACAATTTTCCTAATAAAACTTGAAAAATATTCCAATTCAACCACAGAAAAATATTAAGAAGAAATATACTTCATACAGTTAACAAAACATGATTTTGTTGAAAATCTATCTTGGTTGCAATTGTTTTTTTTCAGTAAATAATCTGTTTTTTCCATAGATAATGACTGACATGGAAGAAATCAAGAGAGTTATCACCTGCAATCAATAGACAATCACCCTGTTTGACAGAAAATCAATCTCATTTAGCAAAAGTGATATTTTAACCATTTTGGATTTACTGTATATTTCAAAAATACAGCACTATTCTTATGAAATGTAAACACTGTAAGGTATTAGAGTGACTGGCAATTCCATTACTTTAGAAAATATGGAAAAGTTTATTGATTTCTCATGGTTGTTTTAAATATACTATCAGTCTTAAACCTTTATCAACCTTGATAGCACCTTCATATAGATGATGTTGCAGTATTCTGCATTTATTCATATTTATCTAGCCCTCAATTAATACCCGCACTCTCACAAATTAGTATATACTTAACACAAGAATTAAAATCAATTAAAAAGTAATATATACATATTCATCTTTTATCTGAAAAATTACATAATTCATTGAAAACTTAAATGTATATGAAAAAAAAAGGTTAATGTAAAACCAAAATAAAAACACCCAATCCAAACTTTATAATTTCATATTGTATTCGATTTAATAATACTTTCAATACTTTCAAATTAATACTCAGTGTTTTCAAGTTTATCTTTAAATAAAACTTGACAACTCAAACTGTATATATAATAATAGTCACCACCACAATCAATTTAAGGTAATAATTAAGTTCAATATCAACTATAACACAGCATTTAAACTCATCCCTGTTGATATCTTTTTTTTTCAAAAGGTTATATTATCTTTTTTTTTTTTTTTTAAATAATTATATTATATTGAATTTCATGAATATCTAATTTCATACAAATTAAAATACAACGGCCTTCAACCACCTGATTTTATACTTCAAAATACATCAAAATCTTAAATTAATTCATAAAGACATCAATGATTCTGTGATTTGCCCAAATGAATTCAATTAAATTGTGATTCACCTAATTTATGTATCATTTGGCAATCTGTTTTTATCAGATTGAAAAATAGATATATCTGTACATTTATCTATTTTGCGCTTTAAAGGGGATCAGCATTGTTTTTTTCATAATATTTCGAAAAATACCATATTTCTATTGCTAAGTTTTTATTCAAATCTCCAATTTGCTTCATATAAACCTAAACGATAATATAAACATTGAGTATTTTATATTTCTAGCAACAACAAAACAGAACCCAATATTGCTTTTGATTGTGGTTTCTAGATAAAGGCCTATACATACACATTTGAATAGGCAAACAATAAAAGATAACTAGTCCTTGCAGAAGATCATTTAACTTTAATCTTTTTCTGTCAAAACAGGAAAATAAATTTGAACTATAACTGAAGGTTTGAAAAAAACATCAATCAAAAAATTAACAATTAACAATATTTTTATCAACAAATCATCATATCTAGTTCTGACTTATTTCAACTATTGGAATGTTTTTAAGTCTGACAACTTTAGCTAAGGCTGAATTTGTCATTTTCGTTTGGGTATTCTACTTGTTATGAAAATTTATTGAACAATTATAGCTTTCAGATTTGATTTTCTATTCAGAACTGTTTTTAAAATTTGTTGAAAATTTTGAGACAGCTGTCAACAAGTGGACAGGTAAAAAAGACAAAGTTTAGCTTAGCTACAATTTGTGGTTAAGCAGATAGCTGTGTTAACCTTTCAAAATATCAAAGAATGTGAAATACACCTGAAATTTTCCTTCATAGTATATCACAGGTTTTTAAAAGCTTTTCATAAGGTAACAAAAAAATAAATTTGAATCATTTAAAAGATAAAAAAGAATGTCTTTACTGACTTTTACTGTGAAAGTTTTGTCTTTTATTGACACACATAATTACAGCAAATCCCCTATTTTTTTATACATGGAAGTTACTTTGCTTCTACCAAGATTGTTGTTAACTTTTAATATCAAATTTAAAAAATCCTACTGGAATCAATAAGTACTAATTTATAAAATACTGAATAAACTTAAATGGTTTAATAAAACTCCATATTAGCGTTTGTAAAGTATTTGGGATGCATATTTTAAAGTATTTCTGTTTCTGTATTTCTCATAAATGTAATTTTTCAAGTCATTTTTTAAATGCATATTGCAAATGAGAAGCAATAAATAACTTTAACTTTTAAGTCAGAATTTTTATATAACATGGTTTCCTAAATGAAACTTTAAACTCATATATAATTGTGACCTGATAAAAAATATTAAGTAAGTACTGTAATCACCATCTTAACTTTAAGAAACTATTTTGCTAGACTTAAAAATATTTTAAAATTTACTTAACTTTAATTTTCCTATAATTTTGTAAGAGCAAATACTATTTTAGCAGCTATCAGTTATTCTAAATAGCTCATGTAAAACATTAAATTGAAACTTGCCAGAATTTTTTTTTTATATCAATGGCAGTGTTTTTTCTGCTCAAAACTACAGTCAAAACATTGATTATTTTGGTAACAAATTTCAGAATGCTCAAGCTTTAGTAAAATTGGTTCTATAGCCCATTTTCTCTTATACATCTTTCAGGTTAGGTGATTTCCAAGTTTTGGAGGTTACAAAAGTTGACACCTGTAAATCTACATGAAATAGCTATCAAATATATATATCTTTACTATAAAGATACATTTAAAACATTATTGTAAATAGATGGCAGGTTTAGAGGAGAGAGCAGATATAACCATAACAAAAATTGCTTACATCATTGAAAAATACTTTGTCTTCTACACAATTGATTTTTAAATTATGGTTACCTCCCTTTTCCCAGCCTTGCAAGTAGTTAAATACAAAGTTTTAAAGTCTTTTTTTAGATTAACATTTTCAAATTAATGTTGTATAGCAAATTTTTACATTTAATTTTTCCGTGGACAGAAGACCAAAGGAGTCCAAAAAAATGACAGAGCATTAAAATTGTGAATTTTAAATTGACAATATTTTTCATATTCGAAAAAGTATATGAATTACAAATGAACACATCTTTCTATCCTCAAGACATTTATTTTTATGCAACACTGAACATTATGTGTAAATAAGTATACATTACTATAGTTCCTTGCTGTATATACCAGCTAGAATATAACAAAATCCTTCAAGTAGGAAAAATTATCAAAGTTTGTTCTGTTTTACAACATACTATACCCTTATTTACTTTACAAATGTATCAAAACCGAAAGAAAGTTGTTTTGAACACTTTTAACAACTTGAGGTGAGATTGCTTTGATAAGTGACATCTTGATTAGGGGAATGGCTAGTTCATATATATATATACATGATATATAGAACATAATAAAATTGCCACCAGCTGGTTCCCCTAAACAGACCATCAGACATCAGGTTAATCTTAGACTATAAACAACTTTTAAAAAAAATTGTTAAAAATATGCATCAACATAGCCAATAAACTCAAAATATCAAATTATATTAAAAAAAATCAAAAATTACAAATATTGTGGATTCATTATTAACCATTTTTTGTAGATTTTGTGAGTACAGTTGAATTACAAATTTAACTGTTCCACAATAGTTTTTCATTTTCTATAGGCTTATTTACACAATTTAGCAAAACCATGAAATCAAACATCACCAAAAAATACAATATTTAACTTAATCCAAGAAAATAAATGAATTCATTGTACTCATAATCAGATATAAAATTCAAACATACATAATTTACCAATTATCAATAATATTCAAACATTTGCGAACTTGAAATCAACCTTTGAGTCATTACTTTTCAATACCATAAGATTGAAGAGGCCCTTTGCATTGGCCTGCTACCACCTACTTCATGTCATACTTCAGTTTATATTGGAATAAGATTTCATAAAAGTTCTGGTTTTATACAATGATGCATCCAGTCAAACAAAATAAAGGGAATGTTTTTTTTCACAAAATAAATAAACAGACAACAAAACCAGTTTTAATAATCCGGTACTATCCAGGACTTAAACAGACAAATCATTCCCCAAATATGTACTATAGGAATAATATGCTATCAGTTTAACTTAATAAGCGATAAAAAATGACTTATTTTAAAACATATTATTTTCACATGATAAATCGTAATTATTGTTTACATAATCCCAATTAGTAATTTGCCATTTTCATGATGTATAGAAAAAGTCCAATTAAACAACACACTACATAACTATTAATGCATTTTTTTCTTGCTTCACAAACAGTTAATTTACTTTTAACCCTCAAAAAAAGGTATGACATTGTAGATTGTGACTGTAATTGCCAATAAATGAACTTTGTTTATTTCTCAGTATATCTTTAGAAGTTTGTCTCATCGCCACATCCCCATTTTCTAATTATAAACTATTACCAATAAAAATTATATTATCAAATACAATTAGCACTGTCATGATTATATACCTGTATCTTTTTTTTTTTGCTGTTTCTAGATCATGTTTATTGTAATAATTATACAATTTTACAGTTTTTACGCCATTACCTTCAAAATATTTTTTTTTCTATTATATTTGAAACATCTATCAGAGTTCCCGATATTTTATGAAATACTGTGTTCTTTTCATAATTAAAACATGAAATAGAATATGTGACTTTGTGCCTTGCTACAATAAGTAATAACAAATTATTATAAAGGTCATCTATAACATGTTAAAAACAATTTTCATAAAATTCATTTTTATCATAAATGCATTTAGGCAATCAATCCAAGAAAAATAGTTGCAATCACCATGATGATACTCTTTTAAAGGTATTGTAGATACATTTTATTTCTATTATATTACAGCACTTAACCTGTTTTGTTTTCCCAATGACTTTTTTTTTAAATGTGTATACCGCATTTTTAATACTACCAGAGTTCGCTATTGAAAAACATGTCAACATCTGAAAATAATCAGGGATGATTTTGCTTTAAAATAATTTTATCTAAAAATTATTGGAATTTATCAGAAAACACCTTAAACTCTTTCAAACATGTCCCTTTGAACCTTTAATGACAGGCCTAAAGCTAGTAACTTATAACAGAAAGGAGTAGGTCCGGTAAGGGCCGATTTCGGCCTCAATTTTCAAGTTCATCTAACGAAAGATTTTAGACACTTTCTAAACACTTAAGTATCTATTTCAATTGATTCAATTCGTTAATGTGGAAGATTTGAACTTAATAAGTCATTTAAAACGCCCCGATTCAAGCTTAAATATGAAAAATCTATCAAATATGCCAAAAATCGTCACTTTTCAGATGGTTTTTGTCAAAAATGAAAGTGGCCGCATCCGTGTTCATCCTCAACCTTTATAATATATTATGTATTATCATCGAATACAACTTACATTTCAATATTATGAATGAACACGAATGCGTCCACTTTCATTTCAGACGGAAACCGTCTCAAATTTAACTAAAATGCTACAATTGTGAAGATTTCAGTAATTTAGCATGACTTAATGATGCTAGTACCCAATATATGTGCATTGTGTTGTCAAAAACAGCCCATAGTTATGTAGCAGAGGCATTCTACTTTGCAATAAATATCTAAACGATTACATTTTCACAATTTTCTAAAACTGCTATATTTTGAGGCCAAAACGGGGTCTTACTGAACCTACTCCTTTAAAGAACACAATTATTTTTTTTTAACTCAACCCTGTAAAATATGGAATACATGCTTAACTTTTAATGACAAAAGTTATTCATTCCATCTTAAAGTATGAAACTCTCATATTAAAGTACAATCTGATACCCAGGACATCATACCCTTGTTAATAATCAAATGCTTTCAATGCAATTTTCAGACATGGTGTAAGTATATTTTTTCAGATTTAATTTTCTGAAGATTATGTCACTGTTTTAACATGTTTTAAATGTATTAACAAAAACAAAATACCTCAAAAGTAGCATCAAATTGTGCATATTCCTTCTTCAGCTTAAAAGTCCATTAGGTTTAATGAGGACAAAAATCAGACATTTCAATGAATAAATGGCAGGAAAATTTGAATACCTTGTATTGACATTAAAACTTTTGAAGCACTATGCTACACCACATTTTAAATGGATTTCCCTGAAAAAAAGCATTTAATATTTCAAGTTGCTAGGGATAAGGCATGTTGGCTGCTTTATACAACAAGTCAACAAATGCATACAAAGAGCAAAAATAATGTGACTCTAGCCCCTGCCATGAAGATCTGGACGATCTTGTAGGATGTTCTCATTACGTTGTATCGTTACATAGCAAATCGGCTGTGGAGGACGAGTGCATGGAAGTGTTTTCAACCTTCAAAAATGTCTGAAGCAAGCTCTGTACTTCTTCTACCAGTGGCTCACAAAACTTTCTGTATCCTTCATTCGTAAAATGTAGGTAATCGTACATATCTTTTGAATCTATCAGCCCTTCAGAATTAATAAAGGTAGAAAATTCAGCATTCAGGAATGAGATATTTGGGGTTCCGCTTAACTTTGAACATAAGCCCTCATTTATCTTGGAAATCTTTTCTCTGAGTGGATTAGGTTTTTCACCTCTAGGAGGAATTCCCTGCAAAGATGTAAAATTAAATGAAATTGTTATATTCAAGGTAATACAAAAAAGTAGGTATATATATATTATATGTGAAGTTTAAGATTTTTTTAATCTTTTTTTTTTTAAGGTAAAAAATGTAACTGCCATACATAGAGAGAATAAAAGTAGCAAAAACAGTGATTATTAGATGTTATGCAATAATTTTATAATACAGTAGAAAATTACACATCAGAAATGAGATCATGTAACTGATTGCTTAAGGACAAATCTGAATGTATCTGTTTTTTATTTAGATAATTTGGTGTAGATGGTAGAACTTCATTTCTTTTACTAGAAAACTATGTCAAAACTTTTTTTAGAGTTTATACTTGATATATAATGAAAGGCACCTGACTATAGTTGTTAATGTCTTTGTCATTTTGGTCTTTTGTGGATAGTTGTCTCATTGGCAATCATACATGTACCACATCTTCTTTTTTATATAGTTGATAACTGAATCAATCTTTTCAACAGCATTCTATTGGTTTTGTTTGTTCACTGTCTTACTGATGAAAAATATCCACATCATCTTCCATTTTTTTGTTATCCATCCGTTTGATGTGTTTGAGCTTTTGATTTTACTATTTGATTACTACTTATTTTCAATTTCGAATTTTACTCAGAGTTCTGTACTTTTGTTATTATTCATTTTTTATATTCACTAAAAAAATCAAACAATGAAAATTAATGTCATAAAAAAAGTCATTGATTATGAACAATTTTCATCATATAATATTTTATGTATTTAATTCTCAACTTTATTTATTTTGCCCTCCAATTATTTTGATTGAACGGCAATGTTAAATTATGTTTCTGGTCCAATAAGTATAAACCTGGTATCTTTGATGATTTTTTAAGCCAGATATTTTAACATTTTTGTCTAATGACATGTTAATTTACTGATGTCACACAATTTTCTGCTGAAAATTTAGCATTCATGAATACATTTATCAATATGTCTGCTTTTGGGATATAATCAAACTTTATATGCTTTCTAATTCTATTGATTCAAGTTAGTTTGGGATTAATACAGGGCCATAATAAATAATAGGTTTGTTTGCCCAAACGCTACCTACCCAGAAAAAAAGCTGCCTACTCAAATTCTTTTATTGTCCTGATTTGAAGAAGTTTTTTTTAGTTAAATAGGCATGAAGACTAATAAACATCTGATACTCCAATTTCTTTTTTTGAAAAAAACAGAAAATGCTTACCTACCTACCCACTGTCTCAACCTTTGGGTAGGGTTTGGGCAAACCAAAATATTTTTAAGTGTGGCCCAATCCTATAAAAATATAACTTATAAATACTAAAATTATAGATTTACCAAAACAATTATTTGAGCTTGGCTCTGTCTCTCCTGTATGGCTTTAACAATGGCAAGAATTCCCTCTGTCACTTCTTTATCTGTATGGTCATAATTATTTGTCCCAACCAAAAGAACAACCACCTGTAAAATAATTGTATACATATACACTAAGAATTTACTCATTCCTCTGACTTTATAATACACATGATGAATTACACTTTTGGAACAACATGTGACTATTTTCTATATTAAACGGGCGTATGACATTTGCGCCGATTTTGAAAATTTCCATTCTTTCATTTGCGCCGATTTCATTTTTTCATTTGCGCCGATTTTATAATTTCTCCTAATTGGATTTGAAGGTTTATTGGTATATCTGATTATAAACGTTATTCACTTATGTTTAATAGATATAAGAAGATGTGGTATGAATGCCAATGAGACAATTCTCCATCCAAGCTGATTGGAAGACTATTTATGAAAGTAAACAATTTTTAAGTTTATTTTGATTCTAATTGTTCTGGAAATTCATTGTAACACGATGGACATATTGTAACGACCTGATGAGTCAATTCTTTAATCCTCGACAGCCATACATATCGGAGGGTCAGTGTCCAGAAAAATAACATATCTTGCAGATGTACCATTAAATCGTGTAAAGCCAGAGTCACAACGGATTGTGGCAGTTGACCGAAAGACTGAGGCTGAAGATCTACGAGTACGGTAAAGGAAAAGTCTGGAGAAGTATCTTCAAAGACTGGGATGAAAAGTTATCTCATTGGCACTAATACCAAATCCTCTTATATCTGTTTACCTGTAATTTACCTGTAATTTACCTGTAATTTACCTGTAAAAAAATCGGCGCAAATGAAAAATCAAAGTGATGGAAATCACTCATGGAAAGATTAGAAGAGTAGTTTGAATTATTTCATATTAAGGTATTGTGGGGAAAAATGAACATTTATAAAGTACATGAAGTACTAATATCTATTGCTGAAAATTGCATTAACAGCAGGTCTTTAGAAGGAAACTTGCTTTTCCAGTATGAGAATAAAATGAGCTCAAATTAAATAATACAAGAACACACCCGTGATATCGCGGGTCTGTGGCTGAATTAAAGAATACAACTATGCGTAAGCCTCATTTTAGTATTGGTATTGTCATCTGATAAAGTCATGCCGATTATAAGATGCACAGTTTTCTCCGCTTTCAACATCTTTCTGTCTGAACCCGTCGAACTGGAACTTATCATTATTATTGGTGTTATTAATTTTATTTGGAAAACAAAAGTCCCTGGAAAGGAGTATTTTTTAATCAACAGCATTGTCCTTAATGAGTTATAATTAAAGTTGAATTCTTTGATTCGCTGTTTTACGTCATTCCGGCTTACAAATTGAAAACTGTACATGCTGTACCTATACGCCTTAAGTCCAGAATTATATTATTCGTATTGTCATCTTAAAAAGTCATACTGATTAAAATACTACAATCGGGAACAATGTGACAATGATTGAATTTAGTACTGTCAACCCTGTGATTACGACCTGTGTATATAGCAAAATCCTAAATACAGCGTTTGGTGGTGCGCCTGTCAGATGCGGAACGTACAGATAAGGCAATAGGTAACAGGTGAATATACTATTGATATCCGTATCGGATTCGACCCGGAACTTCTTAATTATTGGCAATATTAATTATGTGGGAAACAAAGGGGTCTGGAGTGGTGTAATTTTTAATCAACAGCATTGTACTATATTAGTAAGATATAAAGTTGAATTCTTTGATTCATCGTTTTTACGTGATGACGGCTGATGAATTGGACCTCGTAATTTTAGTATTATAGATGGGTTTCTTAATTTGAACAATTTTATTTAAACTGCAGTTTATATCTTATCGAAATTATGTTACCTGTTCTGAACATGTTTCAAAAAAACAATAAAATGCAAATCAAAAGTTCTTCTAGTAAATTTTACCAACTATCCTTGTAAGACATAAATCTAGACCAACAGCTAAACACTTTAAAGTGTCAACAAAAATAATATAAAAATGTTGTATTGGGGCATTTTGTAAGTTGAAACAGAGGTTTTATGACACTGAAGATTAAAGTTTTAGAATGTCTTTTGATTAATTTTTCAGCACAGGGCATTGAAAATGTATTTTTTCAAAGTAAACCAATTAAAAAACTTTATTGAAATGTGGATTCTTTCTTGATTGCAAATATATATTTTTCACTTCTAACATGTCTAATAAAAATTCAAATAACTAAAATAGACATATGATTGATGGGAAATAAACTAATAAACAAAGGTTTGTTAATTAAAAATTAAATTTTTTAAAACTGTTTCAATACAATTCCTGATAAAAAAAAAACAGTGAACTAATCTAAATTGTTGATTAATTACAGATGATTATTGGAAATTTATCAAGTAAATTATAGGCCTTACTTGAATACATTTTATATATTCATATTTATATTCTTCATTTTTAAAGATCTTGTTAATCCATTAATCATTTATCTTTTAGCTTTAATTTACAGAATCACTTTATGTTAAGTAGATCAAAAGTAATAGGCAATAAATAAATCTATCATCCTTATATATATCAAACATATAATATACACATTTGTGTATTCAATTATGAGGTCAAATACTTGTGTATTATGAATTAGATGTATATTATTATTATGTATAATTATGTAAGACTGAGGTTGATAGGTAATGTGGTCAATTTGATTGGCAGTTTAGGAGGTGGGGTATTGTAATTAAAGGTCCACCTTGTCTCTGATTGTTTAGTGATAATGACAGTTGTCAATCATGCTAGTATTGAATAAATACCCACTTACCTAATCAAAATGTTTTTTAAAAAAGCCTGCACATCAACAAACTTTAATGACATACATTCTTGAATGAACTGTTCCAATAATATACTATTTTTTTTAGTTTATATGTGTATTATGTGTACATACATGATAACCATAGGGAACTATATTTCAGTGTGAATACATTTAGTAACAGAAGCTAACCTGTCCTGTTGTAAGGGAGGCCGGTGCCTAAGTACAGATTTAGAACAAGTTCTAATCTTTCCAAAAAATCGGCGCAAATGAAATGCAGATCGGCGCAAATGCAAAACACCGTATTAAACATCTGTAAAACTACTAATAATAGAAAGACAAAAAATTTAAATGGGATATAAAGTGCTGTAAACATTAACCTTTGGCTGGACATCGTCCATTTCGCCGTTTTCCACTCTCCATAAAACATGCTGAGTCTGGTCACCACCAATACCAAAGTTTAAACTGTGTAAAGGCTGGAACATCTTCACCCATATCTGTAAATAACAATAGTTTAACAGTTAAATCTATTGAAATAGTTTAAAGTTTAATGATCAATCAGTTTACTAAGCAACATTCTTTAATTTTTTGAATTCAAAAGATATCAACTAGAAGTATGATTCACAAATATACCAGTTGGTTAAATTTATTTGTGTTATTGTGTTGCATTTTTACTGACAATTATCATGATTATCTCACAATTTCTTAACTCACAAACTTAATAAAAGTCTAAATCACTTTTGTTAAAAATTTGGGAGTTAGCAGCCTACAACAATGTACAAACATGACAAATGTAGTTTACAAATCAATACCCTCTAGAAACATTTCTTTAGTTAAAATTGATTCTGCATGTGTTATAAGAGTGAATCACCTACCCCAGAGAGCTGCATGTATTGTACATGTTGTATGAGTGAGTCACCTACCTCAGAGAGCTGCATGTGTTGTATGAGTGAATCACCTACCTCAGAGAGCTGCACGTATTGTATGAGTGAATCATCTACCTCAGAGAGCTGCATGTGTTGTATGAGTGAGACATCTTCCTCAGAGAGCTGCATGTGTTGTATGAGTGAGTCACCTACCTCAGAGAGCTGCATGTGTTGTATGAGTGAATCACCTACCTCAGAGAGCTGCACGTATTGTATGAGTGAATCATCTACCTCAGAGAGCTGCATGTGTTGTATGAGTGAGACATCTTCCTCAGAGAGCTGCATGTGTTGTATGAGTGAATCACCTACCTCAGAGAGCTGCACGTATTGTATGAGTGAGTCAACAACCTCAGAGAACTGCATGTTTTGTATGAGTGAATCACCTACCCAGAGAGCTGCATGTATTGTATGAGTGAGTCACCTACCTCAGACAACTGCATGTGTTGTATGAGTGAATCACCTACCCAGAGAGCTGCATGTATTGTATGAGTGAGTAACCTACCTCAGAGAACTGCATGTGTTGTATGAGTGAATCACCTACCTCAGAGAGCTGCACGTATTGTATGAGTGAGTCACCAACTTCAGAGAACTGCATGTGCTGTATCAGAGTGAGACATCTTCCTCAAAGAGCTGCATGTGCTGTATGAGTGAGTCACCTACCTCAAAGAACTGCATGTTTTGTATGAGTGAGTAACCTACCTCAGAGAGCTGTATGTGTTGTATGAGTGAATCACCTAACTCAGAGAGCTGCACGTATTGTATGAGTGAGTCACCAACCTCAGAGAACTGCATGTGCTGTATGAGGGAGTCACCTACCTCAGAGAACTGCACGTTTTGTATGAGTGAGTAACCTACCTCAGAGAGCTGTATGTGTTGTATGAGTGAATCACCTACCTCAGAGAGCTGCAGGTATTGTATGAGTGAGTCACCTACCTCAGAGAACTGCATGTTTTGTATGAGTGAGTAACCTACCTCAGAGAGCTGTATGTGTTGTATGAGTGAATCACCTACCTCAGAGAGCTGCAGGTATTGTATGAGTGAGTCACCTACCTCAGAGAACTGCATGTTTTGTATGAGTGAGTAACCTACCTCAGAGAGCTGTATGTGTTGTATGAGTGAATCACCTACCTCAGAGAGCTGCAGGTATTGTATGAGTGAGTCACCTACCTCAGAGAACTGCATGTTTTGTATGAGTGAGTAACCTACCTCAGAGAGCTGTACGTATTGTATGAGTGAGTCACCAACCTCAGAGAACTGCATGTGCTGTATGAGTGAGTCACCTACTTCAGAGAACTGCATGTGTTGTATGAGTGAGTCAACTACCTCAGAGAGATGCATGTGTAATACGAGTGAGTCACCTACTTCAGAGAGCTGCATGTGTTATACAAGTGAGTCACCTACCTTAGATAAATACATGTATTGCAGTCAGAGCTCAGACATACATGTAAATAAGTCTGAATCTGCTTTCGACTCATAGAGGTTTAAATTTGTAAGTTTTAGGATTTGTCTCCCTTTAATGCAAGACAAAATACGACTTTAATAAGTCAAATATTGTTAAGCAAGAAATAATTGACCAGAATCAAAATGTTCAAATATCGACTCCTACAAGTCGATGAGTGATCAAAATTGGTTAACTTCAAGACCCACGCATATTTATAACGAGGTCATGCATCTAAATTAAATAATGACAACATTGAAAGACAATGCTTTGTCTTCTAAAGAAAAATATGAATGAGAGTCTAAAAAATCGGAGATAATGTTATTTAACCTTACAATGCAACCACCTGGAACCACACTTAATGAGGTAAACATCTGTGTTTAGTAAGGATGTTCAATTAGACAATTAAATAAGATAGCTCAAGTCCTTGTGAACTCTCAGACAGGTTTTTGCTGTCATAGGTGGTGTAGTTTGGCCACCAAGTGAAATAAAGTTTTTTCATCAACATAAATAGACCTAAACAAGTCTGTCATTTTCTGACTTAGATACAAACAATGTACATGATGTAAGTCTAAAATTGAAAACACATTTTTTTTATAAATACATGTACAATGTACATGTTTTGACTTCTTTAAGTCAAAAACAAAAATCGACTTGTTTATGTCTGAGCTATGACTGTATTGTATGAGCAAGTCACCTTCCTCAGAGAACTGCATGTGCTGTATGAGTGAGACACCTTACTGAGAAAACTACATGTGCTGTATGAATGTCTCACTTTTCTTATGATCAGAGGAGCACATGTGTTGAATGAGCTAGTCAACTTCCTCAGAGAAATGCATGTGTTGTATGAGTGAGTCACCAACTCTCAAAGAAATGCATGTGTTGTATGAGTGAGCCAACTACATGTACATCAGATATTAAACTGCATGTGTTGTACGGGACACAGTGAGTCACCTACCTCAGAGAACTGCAGCTGTTGTATGAGTGAGTCACCTATGAATACAACTTCAGGCTCTCTCTCTTTAGCTTCATACATAAATCTTTTATGCTGTAATAAAATATATACCAAACTGAATTTAAAATCATTAGTACATCTAGATCTAGTAATCATGGTAATAGGTACAATTCTCCAATCAAATTTATTTTTAATCTTTTTTTTCACTGTAAATCATGCAGTGGTCTCGCTAGCCCAAAATAGAAGGGCGCCGCGCCCTGGGTGCCCTCAGCCGCGCCCTGGGTGCCCTCAGCCGCGCCCTGGGTGCCTTCATCCGCGCCCTGTGTGCCGTCATCCACGCCCTTCTGCCCTGACGTCTTTTTCCAAAATTCTCTTGTGCCGTTTTGGTAAAATTGCCTTTTGTTTCATCGATTTCTGATCTCCAAGTTAATTACATATCTGACACCTGTGTGATTGCCCCCAGGTTAATCATGTCATTATAATTAATTACAATGACAAAGACTTCAAAGGTGTTAATATCTAGGTAATTTAATTAGGACAATGTATCTTTTTGTCATACATTTGATGAATGTGTCAGCGAGTGTGTTTAGCTTGGGTCGGCATTTTCGATTTCCAAGTCACAATGGAAGAGTGTATAAATGAAGACTTTCATGACCTTAGAATTGAATTTAAGTCATCAAAATAAAACTATGCCTTCACAGAAATGCCTTCCATCTCAACTTGTTAGCGACAAGCACAGTTTTTAATTAACGCAAACGTGTTGGAAATTAATTTTGGAGTTACTTCCCCTGTTTTAGCTTATTACAAATTTGTGCTCTAAAAATATTATCTAGTACCAAAAAAAGGAATAAAGAACCAATTGAATATATAATAACATAATAATGTTACCTTAAGGATATTAACTGTCTATGAACATATTAAAAAAAATATATTGCAATTTCTGTTTGATAATTATACTTTTAGTAATCCATGTTCTAAACATTGATAAATTAGTAATACACAAAAAGTTAGAGAGAATACGTTTAAAAAGCTAAAATTCATATAAAGATAGAAAAAAAAATTCTTCGACAATTTGGGTAGAGTGAAGATAAACTATAAACACATAATATGTTGATGAAGATGTACTATATAATTCATAACTACACAAACAATGAAATAAAGACTATAGTTAAAATGCATCTTTATTTAAAAAAAACAACATATACAGTAAAAAAAAAAAGAGATTCGTTAACCCGTGATACACACAGAAACGTAGACAAAAAAAATAGCAGTGCCTTTTCTTATCATAAAAAGTGCCCTGCCCTCCACTGGCACCCTGCCCCTTTTGATTTCTAGCTAGAGCACTGTCATGTATACGTTGTGTACAAAGTTATCATTTTGTACAAATTATATAGCTATAGGTATGTACACTATTTGATGAAAATTCACTTATAACATGTACATGATGTATAACATGTTACATGACATGCATGAGTTCTGGCAGATATTATGGCCCCATTGTTTTAACAGATTTTCCATTAGAATTTCTGTTACATGTACGTACAACAAATATAAGTAAACAATTCGAGAGAAGATATTAAAAATAAATCATGAAAACATCTATTTTTCTTTTTTTACATGGGGACAAAGTCCCCTATTCATGCTATTACAGTAGACAAATGGTAGAAAATCAATACAAAAAATAAAAAAAAAAAATTGGGAAAATTTCCCGAAATTTTCATTGTACTAATGAACTCAAAATTTTTTTAATTCCTTCATTTGTGCAGAACGCAGAAATCTACTTCCTTTTTCCGGTCTCGTCATGAGACTTTGAGTTGTCTAGTAAAATATAGGAACTCAAGGAACACAATACCAATTCCATTTTTAATAATTCTTCAAATGTCTTTGATATGAATAAACCTTACCTGATGATTGCTTTTCTTTGTTTACATTGAACATGACGTCATAACTTAAATCATGTCACAATATGCACAAGTAACATCCCTAACACAAAACCAAAATCGGAAACATAAAGGTATTTCCGTTTCTTTTTTAACAGATTTTGAAGTTACCAATAAAATAAATCATACAGACTTCGTCCCCTTTCCCAGGTAATGCCTGCCTCATATTAGTCCTCAATAGTAAGCAATAGAATTTGCAAAACAATATGCTAACTACATGTACTAGTGGATGCCGAAAATGCTACAACGGCGCCGAATTAACCAGGTGTATATTTGACTAGGTGCCGAGTTGACAATAACGGGTGTCGTTTAAATCAGGTGCCGAAGGGACCAGAAATTCATAAAGAACTGGTGACATGTGAACAGGTGAAACAGCTGAACGACTGGAGAAATATTAGATATCTATTCTACCTGACTCATCCAACGACCATCGCCTTGCACATCTTCTAGTTGCTTTGGCTCAGTTGCAGAACTCATCTGTGTCTTTAAGTTTGTTAATTTATTAAAATTAAATATATAATCGACCGTCTTGTCAGGTTGGTGGCTAAACGGAAGTAGTGTAGAAATTGTAATAAAAGAAATACTGACGGGGAGCGTCTTTTTACCACAGAACACCACAGAATACCACAGAACACTAAAAATATACCACAGAACACTTAAAATATGCCACAGAACTCCCAAATAGTAACAATTCAGACATTGTAGTTGTTTTTATTGCTAATTATGTCTATAATATGACTTTTATTATTCAAATTAATTAAAAATTTCAATCTAGTGTCGACTCATTATCATTACGCCCCCAATTGACTTGGCCTTTAATTGGGTCCAGACTAAAAATTAATGCAAGACCAATCATTGAGAAAACCACATAGAATTCTACCAATATAATGTTTTGGATAACCTATACATTATAGTTTACATGTATTTGTATTTAATTGTTGAAAATTGAAGGTCGAAGACAAATTTCCGTTTGTGTGTGTGTGTGTATCTTCCTCAAATTTCAAGTGAAAAATTCCAAGTTTAGATAAGCTTTGTCTGTGGTCAAATTTCAATAATAATAAAGAGATATAAAAATAAAGTTGAAAATTTTAATTTGATAACATCAATAACAAAACAATTCAATAAATACAAGCTCAAGGTGATTGATGTCTTTTTTCGGCTCTTTCTGTTCTTGGTCTCTTTCTTTGCATAGGTTTCCTGGCTATTGACTTAGCCTTGTTAACAACAGAATAGAGTCCATCTGATGAAGTTATGATATTTTCATGCTTTCTTTTCTTATTGTCCTGTAGGAAATTATTAAAGAGCCGTTGTTTTTCCTCATCTGATTTTGTTTTCCATATGGCATCAGCTATAGTGTACTGTTTGTATGAGTTGACAAGCATGTAGTCCCCAGAATGATGAAGGGCTGATCGAAAATATCGTAATAACAGTCTTACTTTATAATTCTATCAGTTTCATTGGGCAGGGGAAAAAATTACATTTCAGACGTTATTTCGATATTATGATGTTTAAGGCTGCATTTGTCATTTATTCTGGACAAAAACACCGTAATATCGAAATAACAGTCTTACTTTATAATTCTAGATTCAATGGACAGAGGAAAAAAATATATTTCAGACGTTATTTCGATATTACATGATGTTTAAGGCTGTATTTGTCATTTATTCTGGACAAAAACACCGTAATATCGAAATAACAGTCTTACTTTATAATTCTATCAGTTTCATTGGGCAGGGAAAAAAAATTACATTTCAGACATTATTTCGATATTATGATGTTTAAGGCTGTATTTGTCATTTATTCTTGACAAAAACACCGTAATATCGAAATAACAGTCTTACTTTATTACACTTTGTCGGAATATTAATTTACTTAAAAAAGACTACAATTAAATGACTTCAAACAGTTGGCCGATCTTAATTAAAATGTTTGAGATTACTTTTTAGAAATGATTGATAGACATTAGCTCATGATTGAAATATTGATTTTTTTTCTATTACTCAAAGTGCCTAATCACTAAAATCGAATATTACTCAAAATTCCAATGTTTGCAATAAATATCGAATCTTGATATATAGTGTCATCAGTCTTCAAAAACGATGGATATGTTCAATAACCGAATATTGCCTACATTTAAAAACTTTCCTTCTATTCAGTCGGGAGTCAGAATTGTTAGAATTGCATCAATGGAAAAACCAATTCCAAGAAAAATATACATTCAGGGGCAGCTTGTTACTATCAGATATGAGGGCCAACAAAATCTAAAAAAATGCTACAAATGCAATGAATACGGTCACATTGCTATAGACTGTAGAAATGAACCAAAACGTAGATGGGAACAAAAAGATTATTGTTTCAAGTGTGGTCGCTATGGACACAAATCTACAGAATGTTATAATGACAAAGATGTACCTAATACAAATAACACATATGACAATGGCAATAGTGATCAAGAAAACCTCAAAACGTATGATATCTCTCAATATGACGAAGTACATGATCAAAATATAGACACACATTCCAAATTCTGTAGTTTTGATACGGGAACTAGGTATTTTGGACAGGGTTTTCCTTCACCACCGAAAAAAGATCATATAGAAAATACAGAGGAGTTTGTCACAAGTGAAATTTTAGATACCAATTTAGAATCAATAAATCAATACCAAACAGAGAACACAATATACAAAAACAATTGGGAAAACGAAGAATTGTGGGAACAAGACAATCAGGACGATATTACAAACAAACAAGAAATCATACAACAGAATGAGTTACAAATTGGTGAAATAATAGAAATATCTTGTGAACATAAAGAAAAAACAGTTGAAACACACGAAACCGAAAATGTTTCCGTGTTTACCAGAAATGAACAAACTTTTGAAACAGAATTTGAAAATATTGTTGAAAATGTAGAAATAGATACACAGATAAAAGAAAACGAACAAATGGAAAACAAGAATACAGAAGCTAAGAAAAAGAAAGACAAAACTAAAGTAGGGAAAAAGAAAACTGAAGAAAAGATGGAAGATAAAGACAAGACAAAAAGTTCAAAAACTACACACAAAAAAGGAGAAATACACAGTGATAAGACAAAAAAAGATGAACCGAAAACAGATAGCAAAACTACATTAGCAAATAAAAGGGCGAGAAATTCAACCGGAGATGGCAAAAAGCAAGAGCACACACAAAAGAAAACAAAGGTACAAACACCGACAACTCAAACTTTAAAATGATGCATGCTAAACTAACATTTCTTTATAGCACATTACTAATGTTAAGTATTTTGAAAATTATAAGTGTGAATATTAGAAGGAGTTTTGAAACAAAAATAGATGGTATCATTAGAGATTATGGTGACTGTGAAATCATTTGTTTGCAGGAATGTGGCTATATTAAGCAACATGTTATTAGTAATTTAGAAAATAATACAGACTTTAAAATATATTTTTCGCAAGGAGAGTTACATACAAAAGGTGTGGTAACCTTGGTAAAAAAAGATATTGAATGTACAAACCATTACTTTAACAGCAATATATTGAAAGGTAGATTGGTACATACTAGTTTCAAAACTGATGACAAAGTAATAAATCTATTGAACATTTATAGTCCTACAAAATCCACAGGACAACAAGGTTTCTTTTATAGAGAAATGATAGAATACTGTGCAAGTGTAAATATAGAATCACATAGAAATATTATGTTGGGAGATTTTAACTGTATTGATCAAAAGATTGATACAAAAAACCCAAATGTTGTACTTGATAACACTGTAATTTTGTTATATAAAGAATTGTGTACCATTTTAAATACACTAGATAGCTATAGATATAAATATCCAAAAAAAATAAGTTATACTTTTATAGGTAATAAAGGTGCTAAAACTAGAATAGACAAAATATGTATATCTGAAGCATTAAAACATAAGATAAGAGATCTTAAGCATATACCCTATCAATATAGTGACCACAAGATCATATATATATCCTTGAAACTTAAAAAAACTAAATGGGGAAATGGTTATTGGAAAATGAATGATAGTTTATTGGACAAAGAACTTTATACCGAATACATAAATAACTTTTGGATAAATTGGAAACAAAGGAAGAGTAACTATAACATTTTAGATTGGTGGGAAATTGGAAAGAAAAAAATTAAAGAATTGACAATACGTTTCTCCAAGCAATTAGTAGCTCGTGAAAGAATAGAACTTTCAGAAACATATATGAAACTTGAGAATGAAGAAAATAAAATTCAGCCTGACCAAATCATCATTGATAACTTAAGGGCATACGATACAGTTTTGATCCTGTATTTACAAGTTCATGAAAATTTGCATATAGGCTATTTTTTACCTGATTAAATCAAATATGTAATAAAAAATATACCTTCATGTGCTACTTTTTGAGTAAAATGAGGTCGAAATTTTGTATATTTGCTCAAAATTCAGATTTGTGGCCGTAATTTCTTTTTCGAAAGAAAGACATAACTTTTTTGTTATAAAAGATAAACACAAATTGATTTTTGTAACATAATAGTTAATTTCTGTATTTTATAAGCGTCCTAAAAAAATATGCATTTTTTAATTCAGAAATACTCATATTTATCAAAATGTTCATGAATTGAGAAAAAAACGTCATTTTTTGCTGCATGTTTATCAAAATTTAAAAAAATCCTCTATTTAGAGTTTTATAAAATTTGGGTCACATAATCTCCTTGCAAAATGAAACAAATTGCCGTTTTGAAAAATAGGGGTCCATGAACTCGTTTTCAAATTAAATCAGTTTGAATGATAAAAATCAGTCTAAAAATGCATCTTTTCCCGATATGTCACAATTTGACGTCGCGAAAATAACATTTTACGTTAGCAACGTCATTACCTCCCCTGTAACTGTATCGTATGCCCTTATTAGAAAATAAGGAAAAAATGGGAACAATAATACGTTCAAGACAAGATTATTACGAAGAAGATATAGATAACATAGATTTCTTTAAACAAGCAGAGGAAAAAAGAGGAGATAAACGAGAAGTAGAAAGTGTATTAGACAAAAATGGAAAATCATGCACATCTAAAAGTGAGGTGATTAAAATAGTGACAGATTTTTATGCCGATTTATATAAGTCACAAAACATTGATAGACAATCAATGACAAACTATTTAGAAGACCTTAATCTAAATAAATTAACAGAAGAAGATAAAACAAACTTTGATACCTTTATAACACAAGATGAATGTCTTAAATTATTAAAGGAATTCAAAAATAACAAATCTCCAGGAGTTGATGGAATAGGAAAGTCTTTTTACTTAAAATTCTGGAACATAATAGGGGAAGATATGGTGGAAGTTTTGAACAATGTGTATTTAAACGGAGAACTCACAGAAACAATGAAGACAGGACTGATCTCACTAATATATAAAAATAAGGGTAATAGAAAAGACATGAAACAATGGCGACCGATTAGTCTACTATGTGTTGATTACAAAATTCTTACCAAATTCTTAAGTAAAAACTTGTCAAAAATATTAAACAAACTATTAGATAAAAACCAAACAGGTGCAGGACCAGAAAAATTAATATCAGACAATCTTTTATCTATAGAAAGTATATTAGAGTATATGGATTTGAATGGCATAAGTGGTATATTAATTTCATTTGACCAGGAGAAGGCTTTTGATCGGGTGGAACATGAATTTATCATACAAGTGTTAAGAGCGATGAATTTTCCGTCAAACTTTATAAGATGGATTGAAATCATTTACACTAACATATCAAGTAAGGTTATTATAAATGGAGCACTTAGTGACAAAATTGAAATTACAAGATCCATAAGACAAGGATGTCCAATAAGTATGAGTATCTATGCTGTCATAATAGAAGCATTAGCCTGTAAAGTTCGCAGAAACAATAATATACAGGGAATACAAATTCCTAATCATAACACAAATGTAAAACTTTTTCAACACGCAGATGATTGTTCTATTATATCGACTAATTTAACAGACTATGAAAAATTACTCGAAGAATTTAATCAATTTGGTTTGGTATCTGGCTCGAAAATTAATGAAAACAAAACCGAAATTTTGAAAATTGGAAATCCTAATACAAAAAACTATGGCAGTATAAACAAGCTAATCAAAGACGAAATTAAAGTCCTTGGAATATGGTTTGGGAAAAATGCAGTTGAAATTAACTGGAAAAAGAAATATTATGGACTGATACAACAGATAGACAAATGGAAAAAAAGAAAATTCCGATATAAACATAAAGTTTTAGTTTTAAACACTTATATAATTAGTAAATTCTTGTATACTGCAAGGATATATCCACCTAGTGAATTTTATATAAAGAAAATAAATAAAGTGATTTACGATTTTTTCTGGGACAACATTGAGCTGTTAAACAGAACAACAATTACCAAACAATATAAAGATGGTGGACAACAAGTTCCTGACATTAAACTGAAATGTGAAGCCTTACTTTTATATAGAATAACTCAAGTTTTAACTGGAAATTCATCTGTATGGACATCAATATTCATTTATTTCATAGGAATCACTACAAGAACCATACTTCCAAAATTAGCAGAAAATATGTATAGACATTCTGTGGTCACTATAGGGCAATATGAAAGATTAAAATGCATATATCTTAAATATCAAAGTAATATTATACTTAATAAGAAAAGTTTTAAAGACGTTTATTTACAGCTGTTAGAATTTAACAATGTTATAAACAAGATTGAAATATTATACCCAAATGTAAATTTCCAACATATATGGATTAACTTACAAAGGGTAAACAATATGTATATACGAGATTTCATTTATAAAGTTGTACATATGATATTGCCAACAGGGGCGTGGCTCTCTAGGAGAAAGTTTTACAGGCAAACATATAAATGTAGCTATTGTAATAAACATGTTGAGACATTAGAACATCTATTTACAAAATGTGTAACTTTGACATATTTCAGAACCTTAGTTTGTAGTATTATACAAAATGAAAAAAATTATCAAAATTTTAGTATGAATACAAATACATGTATACTGTTTAATATTGATACAGACTTGTTTCCGTATATTTATGGATATGTTCATAGTATTTGGGCTTGTAGATATATGCCAGTAGAAGAACATTTATCAGAAATACTTATGTTAAAATATTATAAAGATGAACTTTTATACAAACAATTAAATAATATTGTACAGTAGTTTCTTTTTGTTAAAAATAAAATTTAAATAAAAAAAAAAGCACAATGATGAGAAAGTTGACAAAAAAAACAACATCAGGATCGACCTTAATATAGGTGATTGAAATGATGTTTGAAATGTGTTTTTGCTATAGGAATTTTATTACATTTAAGTTGTAATCTATTTTTGACTCTATCCTTTGACTTCCTTCTTAGCATATGTATGCACAGCTAAACTAAACTCAAATCTTTTATAACCTGCTACTTTTTATATTTTGTTTTGTTAAATTGTGTGCTATTGTTTTACATATGATCGTTATTTTTTCTATAAAGTCAACAACAATCTGAGTGCTATAAAAGAAGAAAAAAAAAAAAAAAAAAAAAAAAAAAAAAAAAAAGTTCAATAACCGAAAAAAGTGAATTAACAAAGCTTGACACGTGTCGTTGATAAATATGTTAAATGGTCCGTGTTAAATGTGATAATCCATGATTAATCGCAATTAACAATTACTAATGTGCTATATACATTTTGAATTAATAAATTAATAAATAAATGCCACGCCTCGGTGTTCAATAGAAATCAAATTCTATGTCAAAATTTTAAATATAAAATTACCAAATTGTAAATTTTATAAACATATTGTATTTCGTAACTTAATAAGAAAGATGAATTAACAAAGCTTGACACGCGTCGTTGAAAAATATGTTAAATTTGAAAATCCATGATTAATCGCAATTAACAATTTATAGTAATGTGCTATATATATACATTTTGAATTAATAAAGCCTGCCACGCCTCGGTGATAAATAGAAAACAAATTCAATGTCAAAATTTAAAATATAAAATTACCAAATTGTAAATTTTATAAACATATTGTGTATTCCGTAACTTAATAAGAATGATGAAAAAATATATTAAGGTCACAATTAATTCGATAAATAAAAAAAAATAAAAACAAATTGCGCTGTTCAGCGATATGCGGTTTGCGATCGGTAATGAAATTTAGATTTACCGTCTAATTAATATTCGTTCATGCATTTTGTTGAGTTATTTTAATGTTATGTTGCATATTTAAGTTGTTTTGCTGTTTGTTCTTATGTTCTGTGGTATATTTTTAGTGTTCTGTGGTATTCTGTGGTGTTCTGTGGTATTCTGCGGTGTTCTGTGGTATTCTGCGGTGTTCTGTGGTAAAAAGACGCTCCGATACTGACGGTTTGATGAACATATATCCTATTATTTTCCGATTCTTGAAGATACATTCTACAACTTCAAAAAAAGCAAATCAAGTATTATATATAAGTTTTCAGTTAGACTCAACATAATTTGAAAAAAAGACTGATAATCAACAACAATAAATTAAAGATTTAAGACCGTTGCTGTATATTATCTTTGTCCTTTCTAACAGGTACATTCCCATATCCAAACATAAATTACCTCCCTTCTGCATTTCTTTTCCGGTTGCTAATTTCCCATTTCGAAACATTGAAAATGTCGATTTGAGGCAACATGAAGATATCTGGCTATGGCTGTTTTCAGATCTGATCCTTGTGGTATAATCTGCATAATAATAACATACTCAGCAGTATTTTATGCAGACTACGTCGTAATATGGCATCTTGTTATTCCTGCGATGTCAAACACGTAAGTTGTCATATATATGCCGGTTTCTATGAATTACACAATTTACAGTCACTTCGTCATCAAGTTAATTCGGCACACAGTTTAATCAAGTCTGTTCTTCGTCATAACTGTACCTGGTTAATTCATCACTCATTGTTAATATAATGTTTGCATGTAAATTCAGGGAAATTACTAGCTGAATCCGGGTCCGTTTGCGCCAAATTCACGTTCACACCCACTCATGTTCACCCGGTATCAGGTCCGTTCGCGCCCAATATACTTTCGCACCCTACACGTTTGCAACTCGCACGTTCGCACTCTACATGTTCGTGCCCAATTTTAATTCAAATTCCTTCCAGTTGAATAATTGGAAAATCATGATTGTTGTTTTTAATTGCTTTCGTGTAAATACTGAATGTATTTATAGCTTGGTATGAGTAAAAGATTAAAGATTTTAAATGTAAAACACAAAAGATAATTGTTTTTAACAGCTTGGTCCCTTTGATCTCAAACAATGAAACAATAAAATATAGTGATACACTATTATCATGATTATAACCAAAACATGATAAAATTTATTCAACACACAAAAAAAAAAACGTAGTCAGAATCTCACTTCATTTTGAAACACATGAAACAAGTCAATGAAACAAAGTTATAGCAATACACTAACCAAAACATGATCATTAAGAGTTATTCAACACAAAATAAAACGTTGACAGAATCCCACTTTATTTAGAAAGGAATATTTTTTTTTTTAACAATACACTATCCAAAACATTAAGATTTATTCAACGCAACAAAAAATGCTGTCTCACTTTATTTTGAGACAATGAAAACAATTTTACTTATAAGAATACTACTTGCCAAAACTTGATTACAAAGTTATTAAACCGTCACAGAACCAATTAGAATTGGGCGCGAACATGTAGGGTGCGAACATGTAGTATGCGAAAGTGAAAGGGGGTGAACATGAGTGGGTGCGAACGTGAATGGGCGCGAACGGACCCGGATTCTGTTCACCCCCCCTTTCACGTTCGCACCCTACATGTTCGCACCAAATTTTAATTGGATTTGTGTTTAATAACTTTGTAATCAAGTTTTGCCAAGTGTATTCTTATATATATAAGTATAATTGTTGTCAATGTCTCAAAAGATAGTGAGACAGCTTTTTTTTTGTGTTGAATCATGCATGATGTTTTGGATAGGGTTTATTGTTAAAAAAAATGATAAGCCTTTCTTAATAAAGTGGGATTCTGTCAAAGTTTTATTTTGTGTTGTCAGAATAACAGTACTCATAATCATGCTTTAGTCATGTTAGTTAGTGTATTGCTATAACTATTACTTCATTTTTTTTGTACTTTGTTTCATTGACTTGTTTTAAAATAAAGTGAGATTTTGACTACGTTTTTTTTGTGTGTTGAATAAATTTTATCATGTTTTGTTTATAATAGTGTATTGCTATATTTTATTGTTTCACCATGTTCACTGTTTCAAATCAAAGGGACCAAGCTGTGTGTTTTTCATTTAAAATCTTCAATGTTTTACTCATACCAAGCTATAAATACATTCAGTATTTACACCAAAGCTATTTAAAACAACAGTCATGATTTTCCAATTATTCAACTGGAATTTGAATTAAAATTGGGTGCGAACGTGTAGAGTGCGAACGTGTAGGATGTGAACGTGTAGGGTGCGAAAGTGTATTGGGCGCGAACGGACCTGATACCTCACTAGCTGTGGAACCGTAGATCTAAGGTCCTTATGTTATTTTTTGACTATTTGCGGACCATAAGGACCTAAGAGCTATGGTTCAGCTGCTAAGTAATCACATGATGCTTATGATGTTTAGTTTTCTGCCTATATATAGATACATGTTACAAAGTTATTTTTATACGACGACAAAAAATTTTTTGGGATCGTATAATGGTACGATGTTTGCGTCGTTGTCTGCTGAAGACTTATTTGGTTTCCAGACAATATCTTAAGTTTACGTGAATAGTTCTCTTTGAAATTTAATGAGAAGGTTCAATACCACAACAGGAAGTTTTGGATTGATTTTGTGGTTGATGATCCCACCGGTCTAAAAAGGGCCCCAAAACAAGCATTTTTCGACTTTTAGGTTAAAATTACTTGTGTTTTATAATGTATTTCAATTGCTCTGAAATTGTACCACAATGTTGAATCATACGTATACCTGCCAACCTCTGAAACCTTCATAGAGGGAGATCTCCCCCTCAGCTGAGACAGCGCGCTGAGTGGGAGATTTTGCGCGAACGACATTTTCAAGTGATATATATATGACCTGTTTATTTATTCATCTACAATACACATACATGACATATAAGAGTTAAAAGATATACTTTATTTCTTTAAATATGGTTATATCCTATCCTTCTTCCTATACAAGGTGTATTGTTTGTTTCTTTCCTTTTTCACTATTTTTCATACCATCAGCACAGCATTTCAATATTTCCATGATTCATGTTTCAACCATATTCATTATATTGTCACGATGGTGCAGTGTGTGTTTGAATACATTTATTTAATTGCCACCCTTTTATGATTCTTTGTTCATTTGAAATTTATATTGTTTTATCAGTTCATATTATTTCAAGAAATGATAACTTGAAACAGGATAAACATGATAAAACAGGGGAAGTAACCAAAAATTTCTTTGAAATTTTTTCAAAATAAACAGGTTGAACATGTTGAAGCAAAAGTTGTAATTTCTTTGTTTGACACCAAATCTGTCAAGTGAAACCATTCAATTTCACATGGTCTGTGATTTACAGGGAACAACAACCCTTATCAGTAACAGAAAAACGTAATTAATGTTGACTTGTCATTCCCGGTTAAAATATCCCAAAACGGTAGATTCTATACTCCCGCACAGGAGGGTAAATGTACCCCACAAGCTGGAGATTTTCCTAATTTTGCCATTTGAGTCGGAGTCTCCCGCTCAAAACGGGAGGGTTGGCAGGTACTAAGTTTATGGTTTAATACCACAAGTAAAAGGTTTGGATTCATTTTGAGCTATATGGTGTCAACAG
Organism: Mytilus edulis; assembly: GCF_963676685.1. Taxonomy (NCBI): domain Eukaryota; kingdom Metazoa; phylum Mollusca; class Bivalvia; order Mytilida; family Mytilidae; genus Mytilus; species Mytilus edulis. Next base: position 44,442,133 of record NC_092348.1, on the reverse strand, counting down.
TTTAGGAATTCAGGGCCAAAAACAAGCATTTTTGTAGTTTCTGGACAATAACTTATAAATGTGTAAGTGTATGGATTTCTCTGACATGGTACCACAAATTGAAAATCACAAAAGGAAGGCTGGGATTGAGTTTTGAGGTTATAATGTCTCATTCTTTAGGAATTAGGGGCCAAAAAAGGGCTTAAAACAAGCATTTTTCTAGTTTCTATAGACAATAACCATGATAACTTGTGTTTAAGTATATGGATCTCTCTGAAATTGTACTATATAAGGTTCCATATACTACATGTACTTCAATGGCAAGGCTGGGATCAAGTTTGGGGCTAATTGCTCCAAAGGGATGAGGGTTCCAATTTTTTTTACGACCGCAAAATTTGAAAAAAATTTCGTCTTATATTGCTATCACGTTGGCGTCGTCGTCGTCGTCGTCGTCCGAATACTTTTAGTTTTTGCACTCTAACTTTAGTAAAAGTGAATGGAAATCTATGAAATTTTAACGCAAGGTTTATGACCACAAAAGGAAGGTTGGTATTATTTTGGGAGTTTTGGTCCCAACATTTTAGGAATTAGGGGCCAAAAAGGGCCCAAATAAGCATTTTCTTGGTTTTCGCACTATAACTTTAGTTTAGGTTAATAGAAATCTATGAAATTTTGACACAAGGTTTATGACCACTAAAGAACGGTTGGGATTGATTTTGGGAGTTTTGGTTTCAACAGTTTAGGAATTAGGGGCCAAAAAAGGCCCAAATAAGCATTATTCTTGGTTTTCGCACAATAACTTTAGTTTAAGTAAATAGAAATCAATGAAATTTAAACACAATGTTAATGACTACAAAAGGAAGGTTGGTATTGATTTTGGGAGTTTAGGTCCCAATAGTTTAGGAATTAGGGGCCAAAAAGGGACCCAAATAAGCATTTTTCTTGGTTTTCGCACCATAACGTTAGTATAAGTAAATAGAAATCTATGAAATTTAAACACAAGGTTTATGACCATAAAAGGAAGGTTGGTATTGATTTTGGGAGTTTTGGTCCCAACAGAATAAGGGGCCTAAAGGGTCCAAAATTAAACTTTGTTTGATTTCATCAAAATTGAATAATTCGGGTTCTTTGATATGCCGAATCTAACTGTCATGACTGTGTATATAGATTCTTAACTTTTGGTCCCGTTTTCAAATTGGTCTACATTAAGGTCCAAACATTTCCAAAGGGTCCAAAATTAAACTTAGTTTGATTTTGACAAAAAATGAATCAGTTAGGTTCTTTGATATGCTGAATCTAAAAATGTACTTAGATTCTTGATTATTGGCCCAGTTTTCAAGTTGGTCCAAATCGGGGTCCAAAATTAAACTTTGTTTGATTTCATCAAAAATTGAATAAATGGGGTTCTTTGATATACCAAATCTAACTGTGTATGTAGATTCTTCATTTTTGGTCCTGTTTTCAAATTGGTCTACACTAAAGTCCAAAGGGTCCAAAATTAAACTTAGTCTGATTTTAACAAAAATTGAAATCTTGGGGTTCTTTGATATGCTGAATCCAAAAATGTACTTAGATTTTTTATTATGGGCCCAGTTTTCAAGTTGGTCCAAATCAGGATCTAAAATTATTATATTGTATTGTGTTTTAGCAAGTCTTTTCAATTGCACAGTATTGCGCAATGGCAAGAAATATCTAATTGCACAATATTGTGAAATAGCAAATATTTTTTTAATTAGAGTTATCTTTCTTTGTCCAGAATAGTAAGCAAGAAATATCTAATTGCAAAATATTGTGCAATAGCAAGATTTTTTTTTAATTGGAGTTATCTTTCTTTGTCCAGAATCAACTTAAATCTTTGTTATATACAATATACAATGTATATGGACCATAATTTGCTATTGGGCTCCGTTTCCTATAACTATAGAAAAGTGATAAAATTTGAATTACTGTAAGAAAAGTTGTAACTACATCTAAAGATGCCATTATTTTTATTAACATACAAGTGTATGCTACTCTTCCCTAGGAAAAAAATTGAAATATACGAATTTCAAAGATTCCACAACCGTATTTTTGTGTCGTTTCTCGCGTTACTTTTTGCTTCCGAAGAGCATAACGCTGACTGATTTATAGATAATCGTCACCGGCAAATTCGTAACTTTTGCTTTCAAATAACAAAGAACATCGACCAATAAGAATAGTGAGAAGAAAATGCCGAGAACTATAAGTATTTATGTAGCAGATGTAAGAACAGTGACGTGATTTTTGTGTCCGATTTCGTAACGCAAATTTTAGATGATGTAATCTGCTTTGTTGTAATAGAATTCTTAAAAACAATATGCAAATATAAACTCTCGCGAGATGTTCAAACAGGTAAATCAGAGATGATTTACATTCTTGTTTTGATCTTCGTAATAATTAAGTAAGAAAATGACGTTATCGTTATGCGTTACATTTTACACGAAACAGAAGTCCAGTTATTTATTAAAATTGTTTTTGTCCTTAAGTTCTAATCATTTCCGGTCATACGTGAAACATGTGACTAACATGTGATCACGCCCTTACAGCCGGACATACGATATACTAGTTCTAAACATTGTTTTTGTTTCCAATGGGATGTTAGCAAACATAATCTGTAGACTTGTTTCGACTTGTTTAAAAAAGGAAAATACAATTTTCAAAGAGATTGCGCCGGGGGTCTATTATTATTCCTATGTGCATAATGTTACATACGATCTTGTGTGAAAATAAATGCCCAATGACTTGACAAAATCGATTTCAAATTTGACTGACGTTTAAACACACTACGTTTCCCAAAAACGATGTAAAATCCCCGGTCCTTGGAAAATTCAATCGAAATTACGTCTCTTATCATGGTGCCGATGTTCGTTGGATTGATTTTGCTTCAGCAGTAAATATTACTGGATATTTTAGGTGAATAAAGATAATTAAATTGCATGTTAATATACCGTTACACTAGGAATGTACAAAGTTGGTAACTTTGTCACAATTTTTAATTATTTTTTTTATTCATGTTCTGCAAACACTTTTCAGAAACGCAATAAACTTGTCAAAGGAAAAGTAAACTTTTACCAGGCATGACTTGAAAGGAAATACTTTATTGATTTTAGCCCACTAAAGTAGGTTAAAATGTGGAAACCATGTAGATGGTGTACAGGTCACAAATATCACATGGTGCCTATTTTAAAGATTTTAATTCCAAGTTAAAAGTTTTTTTCTTTACTGGATTTAAAGAATTTTACATTGCCAATGATTTGGAATAAATTTTATATAACTGGAATTTCAAAACCAAATATAAATATATTTTTTTGGCCAAAACATCAAGATACAACGATTATGGTATCCTGTATCAATGAAGAAAATATGGAAAATTCTGAATAAATTGTACTAATTGTTTTCAAAACAAGCACATATTTAGGAGTTTTATAATACTGTTACATTTAAGATGGATTTTAAGAAAAAGTATACTGTTCAGATTATTTTAAGCAGATTTTGCAATAAAATAAAACTAAAAAAATGCTTTCTGTTTCTTATGGTTTCCTGTCACGTTTAAAAAAAACTTTAATATAACATTGAAAATAGATTTTAAATATTAACATGAAGCAAGTAACACTAGTAATGGTGTTTATTTATGCCTTTTGAATTATATTGTGCAAAATAAAGAAAATAAAGATTGGTTTCCTGTTTGGTTTCCTGTCACGTAAACGGTGAATCAAAATGTATTAATTTTTTCTCGAAAAACTCAATTGTTCCATTCATACTATTCTAACACCAACACAACCCACAAAATAAAAGTTAAAATTTTAGAACTTATAAAAAAGGATACAAAAAGAAACCAAAGGCCGAATACCAAATTATGGTCCATATTCATGCACTTTTTACTACCAACTGATAAATTAAAATAATCTTTACCATTCAGTGATAACAAGCAGTTTTTTTACATCTTAATATTTAAATGAGTAGTTATTGTTGCAAACTCCAATAGAAATTTTAATTGAGATTAGTTTTGGAATAAGGGAAAGGGGGATGTGATTAAAAAAATTGGGTTCAATTTTTCTCATTTGAAATTTCATAAATAAAAAAGAAAATTTCTTCAAACATTTTTTTGAGAGGATTAATATTCAACAGCATAGTGAATTGCTCTAAGAGAAAACAAAAATTTTAAGTTCATTAGAACACATTCATTCTGTGTCAGAAACCTATGCTGTGTCAACTATTTAATCACAATCCAAATTTAGAGCTGAATCCAGCTTGAATGTTGTGTCCATACTTGCCCCAACCGTTCAGGGTTCAACCTCTGCGGTCGTATAAAGCTACGCCCTGCGGAGCATCTGGTTTCTAATGGGTTCATTTTTTTTCAAAATTTCTTTAATTGCACAGTATTGCGTATTAAATTTGTAAGATCTTGACATTTGTTTTGTGTCAAAAACCTATAAGATGTCAAAAATTTGATCTCAATCCAAATTCAGAACTGAATCAAGCTTGAATATTGTGTCCATACTTGCCCCAACAGTTCAGGGTTCAATCGCTGCGGTCCTATAAAGCTGTGCCCTGCGGAGCATCTGGTTTTTTTATGCTATAAGCAAAAGAAATAGATCAGCTATATTTGGTGCATTTAAAGCTGATACAAGATTTACAAAAATAACCTCATGACCATATTTTTGCCATGTTTTGTTATACAAGCTGGGACCATGGGACGTCAGAGTAATCTTGGACTAGACATGAACATGACGAACATGTGAATGCAGTATTAATGTACTTTTTAACCACTCTACTCAGAAAAAAAAAAGTATTATAGAAAAACACTTAATAAGAAACCACAAGACATGTTCATGTAATAAAACTTTCATGACAGCAACTGAGCATTTATTTTGGTTTATCTGTATTTCAGATTATGGGGAACCTTTTGTGTGATCCTCTTCAATCTGATTGTATTTCTAATGACAGTTTCACACATGAGGGCAGTGCTGTCTGACCCAGGGATAGTTCCATTGCCAAAAAATGGACTTGACTTCTCAGATCTACATGCTGGAAGATCAATACCTAACACAGTAAGTTAAATCAACATGATCAATGTTAAAGTTTATGAAATTCTGCCTTTACCTGTATTATCGTCAATGCTATCACAGTTCTAGATCTTTATTACATGTCTATTAAACTCCCATTAACACACATAAGATATCTATTATCCTTTGGTCATGTTGGTTCTCATCTTAAAGAGAAAATTTTAAAACTTGAGTTAGCTACAAACCAATGTATGTAAACATTTAATAATATGATTTAAATTGATATACAGAAGGATGGCTGGAGTGTATGTAATAAGTGTGAGACCTATAGACCACCCAGAGCCCATCATTGTAGGATTTGTAGAAGATGTATTAGGAAAATGGACCATCATTGTCCGTGGTAAGCTTTTAGAAGTTTGTAATGTGCACATAACTTGATGGAAAAGAGGATCCAATGTTGACATGATATTGCATTGCCAGTAGCAGCATTTGTTTGTAATAAACCAAGGTGTTTTCTTTTATAATAGATAAAAGAGATAATAGGAATAGCCAAACATATACACAGTACAACATACATGACAGACCACATCAACCACTAGCACAATACACCTCCAAAAAAATAACATGCATGCAAAGACAAACAGCAACATTTGAGCAATGACATGATCAAACAACAATGTTATGCTTTTATATGATATTGTATATATAAAAAAATCTAAGCATGCTTGAATCTTTTTGCAAGCCTGACTGTATTTTGATCTACATATATACAGAACATATACTTTGACAGCATATAATATTTTAATTTTGTTTTACTTTTCAGGATAAATAATTGTGTTGGAGAGTTGAATCAAAAATATTTTATACAGTTTTTGTTTTATGTTGGTAAGTTTGTTAGAAAGGATGCTATATTTTGTAGGTTCATTACCATGTCATGCATGTGCTGTGGTTTCATGTACTGTAATTTTAGAAATCATCGCATGCAATTATTATTGCGATTATTGGAGAATGAACAACAATATTGTGACTTTCATTATTGAGCTGTAGGAAAGACTACATACAGAAATATTCAACTTATATCAGAATGCTGTTCTAAGATTAGCAATACTTAATAAGGCAAATTATTTAAATAAATAAAAACATTACAATGATTTCAGAATTTACAGTATTTTGATCGATTTTGGTTTCTATAGTTTAAGATGGTCAATGCATTTTTGTGGATATTTTATTTCATTTTATACTGCACTCGTTCTATTTGAGCAGTCAAAATGCGTTGACCGTATATTTCTATGTCATATACAGTCACTGACCTGATATCACTTTTCCTCATGAATATTTAAATAGAAATTGTCGAAATTATGTTTAATTATTCATACGACCTCTTCAACCTGTTCTTGTTTTCAATGTAAACAACGATGCGTTTAACGACTCAAACTTGTTTCTTTTGCAATTTTCGGGGAAATATATTTCACTTTTTAATATTTTTTTGTTTGCAACCTATAAATCATTATGTTTTATGTTTATTGTTGATATTTTAGTCTGCAACGAATTCGTTCACCATTGATTGCGGTAATGATGTACATTTCATCGTGTTTTATATTTCTCCGTCTGTGTGATATGAAGCCTTTTTAAAGGGGAATTTTCCCAATATTTAAATGAAAAAAAATAACATTAACACAATAAACAACAATTGAAAATGGTTTTTTTTAATTGCAGTATAAAGACAATAATATTGCATTGACTTGACATATCAACGATATAAGGATTCGGCCCAAAACGGGGAAAATGCTCGGCACAGCCTCACATTTCCCCGTTTCTAAGCCTCATCCTTATATCGTTGATATGTCAAGTCAATGCACTATTATTGTCTATATAAATGCAAACATTTGTGTACAAGCTTTATCATGTTTATGAAATAGAATATGTATGTATACTTCTTTGAATAATTTGAACCCTATGAAGTTACAAAAAGCAGCATTCATATAATTACATTTTAAGCTAGGATCACGAAAACAAGATTTTGGCTAGAGGTATAGGGGGAGGGTTGAGATCTCACAAACATGTTTAACCCCGCCACATTTTTGCACCTGTCCCAAGTCAGGAGCCTCTGGCCTTTGTTAGTCTTGTATTATTTTAATTTTAGTTTCTTGTGTACAATTTGGAAATTAGTATGGCGTTCATTATCACTGAACTAGTATATATTTGTTTAGGGGCCAGTTGAAGGACGCCTCCGGGTGCAGGAATTTCTCGCTACATTGAAGACCTGTTGGTGACCTTCTGCTGTTGTTTTTTTTACTATGGTCGGGTTGTTGTCTCTTTGGCACATTCCCCATTTCCATTTTCAATTTTATTTAATTTACCTGTGCACTTTTATTGTGGGACCTCGTGTCATCCTGAATGATAAATTTTATTGTGTAATGAAGTTGATTAAGGAATAATGCGAGATTGCGGTTAGCCATTCAGAAAAATGTATTGTATAATAAAAATACATCTAATGTAGTTATTAAGCTATATATAATATTGATGGTCACAATAATCAATGATTAAATATATACATATTTAAAAAAAAAACTATCTTGAAGAACTAGTCAAATTAGGCAAAATATAGAATGGGCCAAATTGTAGATTGAAAAATATAAATGTCAAATGTGTGAAATGTTGCAACACAAAAGGGTTATTGAATCATTACACATATCTTGCAAATTCACAAAATATTCACAAACATTTTGGTCAGATTCACAAAACATTCACAATACTACACATTAATAAATTGTGTTCAGTTTTCATTTTCAATATGAAATCTCATTCAGGTCACATAAACTGACATCGATATATCTGTGAAACAAACAGTCCATCAGATATTAACTTTATGCAAGCACAGCAAGGGAAAATCTCATTGTCTCTAGAAAAATCAGTGAGAACTAAATGTGTGCATATCTGTCAATAAAACTTATCGTTGATTTAAGCATTCCAAGAGTTATCATCTTATATCACTCTATCTAAATCTAATTTTAACAGAAACATTGATTTTCATGACACAGAAAACATGTACTTAATCTCTTTATTTGTAGGTATGGCTAGTTGCTATGCAACCACCATGGTGATTACATCCTGGGTAATGGATCCCAATGTTACCAGCACATATAAGCACACAAAACTGTAAGTAAATTGGAGTAAATGTGTATACAAACTTGTAGACTTATTAAACTGTAAAAAATAAAGAAATGCTTAAAAAAAACAAAAAACAATTAGTATTGAAATATATTTTAACTGAAAGAATGGGAACTTATAGAAATGTGAGATGCTAGTATGAATTATTATTCATGACAAACTGAAAATAAAATATAAGAATGTCAGTTTATGAAACATTCCTTTACTGTCAGAGGAAAAAGTAGATATACTATCAAATAGATTTAAAGTACAATCACACGAAACAGAGTAAATGTTTACTGGCTCATGTTGAGTAAGGACAAGGTGCACGCTTGCAAAAAAGTGTCATGAATTATCAAAAAATTCACAATATGGCTATTAATTTTTTTTAATTTTTTTTAAAACTCAATGCTAACAATACATAACTGTTTAAGTAACAGTGGCCAGATGAAGCCCATCATAGAAGGTGGGATTTTTTCTAGCTGCATTGAAAACCCATTGGTGACCTTGGGCTGTTTCTGGTCTTTGGTTGGGTTTTTGTCTCTTTGACACATTGCTGGTTTCTTTTCTAAAAGAAGCACAAATATCTTCATAAAAGTTCATTATAGATTGCTAAATGATCTTTTTTTTTGGATTTTTCAAATCTAAAAGACCTCAGCAAACCTTATATTCAAAATGTTCTGTCACAAAAAAGTGCCAAAGTTTTTATTGAATTACAAGAAAAATAATTTTCTGAATCAGAGGTTGCAGCTCAAACTAACTGGTCCATGTTGAAGACCATGTATTTCTTTTACAAATTGTGACTTGGAGAGCTGTCTCATTGACACTCAAACCACATCTTCTTATATCTATTATCCTGCTCATTATATATAATGGAAAAATAGTAACAACTATTTTTATGTAAATTTTGTAGTATTTTGTCACGTTAAAACAATATGAAAATCTTAAGTTTGTGACTGTTTATAAACCTAATCTGAAAGAATGAGTATATAAACAAATATATGAGTACTCAAAATATGAAGATCATATAAATACTGTTTCTTTAACATAACATATATATAATACTACATGTATGTCCAAAAAAATGACTGTCACTTAAACCCTACTGAAAGAACTTTGTTTGTGTAATTCTCCTTGTAATGTGTATATAATTGAGTCATGTTTTATTTTCTTCAGCATACATTCTGTGATCCTGATAGTGGAGTGTGTTTTATTTGGAATGTTTGTTATAGCTATTGGTTGTGATCAGGTATGACTGTATCTCTAAAACTGTTGATTATATTATTTTTGTGGATACCAATTTTGGTGGATTTAGAAAAATTGTAGTTTCATGGATATTTGATTTCATGGTATAATCTAGGTCTGCATATAAACCTAATATATAGAAAATTTGTAATTCAGTGAACTTTTGAATCGTGGTTCAGGTATACTTATCAAATCCATGAAAATCTGTATTCCACAAAAAAAAAATTAATCTATAAAATATTTCAGAAAACATATGTTTTATGCTTTATAACTTACACGATAAAAATATTATCAATTACAAATGTTTTATCACTTTCAATAATTTGAGATCAGCAGGTAAACAATTTTGTTATTTCTCTGAGACTAAAACATTTTTTCACTGATTCAAAGCTAAGCAACCAATAATCTATCAATCAATCAATCTGAACAAAACATTCCAGATGAAATATCTACATATCGTCGCTGGGCTTCTAAAATGTCGTATATCGCAAATTTTGCGGTTTTGGGTTTTACTCATAGAAAGATTTGGCGGGTCTTGTTACATGTTCTTCCAAAATGTCCCATCTCTTAACCAATCGAATTCATTCTAAAACGACATGTGACAAAACTGCCAACATTGATTGGTTCAATATTGTGATTCCAAAATGTTGTATATTTTATTCAAAAATTTAGTTGAGTGATGGACACCTGGATTTTGGAATTTTATAAACTGATACAAGGTAAGAAGTATAATACAATATTTAAAGTAAATAAATATAATATCTGAATAGCTAGTTAGTGTCTAGATTCACTTAATAACATGTCAAAATGCATTTATTTTCTGGTCTCAGATAATCATCAAATCAATTTATCAAATCAAAGGGTATTTTATCAGATTGAATTATAATAACACTGTTTTCAGTATATAAAAATATTAATTTCGCCCCCTGCTGATTTATCAACATAAATCAAACGAAATCATTGTGATAAATAAGATTTGTTTTTATTCCTTCAATTACATACGACATTTTGTAATATAGGCAATAATCTTGTACAACTTTTTAGTTCTTATCTCTATTGTGGTAGCATTGATATAGATGCCTGGATATAGAACATTTAACTCAACAACAACGTCTGAAGTATTTAATTATCGAGGAAAATCATAATTTATGAAGTTTTGTTGGTTATTTTTTGTAACATGATTAAACTTCAATTTTATTCACACTCATTTAAATTATTTTTCAGATGGAACGAGATGTATCTTCCGGGTCAGATTCTGAAGATTACCATGCCAAATGGTTTTGTGAATTTTGCAAGATAGCTCCATCATGTCCATGCAATGCATATAAACTAGATTGTCAAGTGCTGTATAATGAAACTGTAATTTTATTTGATTCAAATCAGGAGGAGTGGGTTCGTTGCGCTAAATGTGACAAACGCTTTCATTTGAAGTGTGTAAAAAATCTGCCACAAGCTGTTTGTGAGTGTTTCTTTAGATTTTGTGGTTGGAACATGTATGTATGCGACAAGCATACATGTGATTCTTCCAGCGGGAGTTATAATCTCCCGCTTTTCAGACCCTCTTCCGTCCCTCCCGTTAAAATTTGAAATCTTCCGCTTTTTGAAAATGTCAATCTCGAAAAAAAATTCAGTAGACATTTCTGTTTACAAAATAGATACGGACAGGGAAAAAGTCCGAGAAACTCTTAATTGATATGGGAAAAGTCTGAGAAAAACGGAAGTTTCCTGTAATGGAATTTGTGTCAAAAAGGTAAATAGGAAAATAGCCTCAAGTAATCAATGAAGGTGTTAAGGATTATAGACTGTATATACAACAATAAAAGATGATTGGCATCTACCTAGTAATCAACTAGCTAGTTAAATATACATAAAATTGAGAAAGGAAATGGTGAATATGTCAAAGCGACAACCACCCGACCATAGAGCAAACAACAGCCGAAGGCAACCAATGGGTCTTCAATGTAGCGAGAATTCCCGCACCCGTAGTTGTCCTTCAGCTGGCCCCTAAAATATGCATAATAGTACAGTGATAATGGACGTCATACTAAACTCCGAATTATACACAAGAAACTAAAATTTAAAATCATACAAGACTAACAAAGGCCAGAGGCTCCTGACTTGGGACAGGCGCAAAATTGCGGCGGGGTTAAACATGTTTATGAGATCTCAACCCTCCCCCTATACCTCTAGCCAATGTAGAAAAGTAAAAGAATAACAATACGCACATTAAAATTCAGTTCAAGAGAAGTCCGAGTCTGATGTCAAAAGATGTAACAAAAGAAAATAAATAAAATGACAATAATACATAAATAACAACAGACTACTAGCAGTTAACTGACATGCCAGCTCCAGACCTCAATTAAACTGATTGAAAGATTATGTCTTCATCATATGAATATCAGGTACAATCCCTCCCGTTAGGGGTTTAGTATCATACTATCATAAAATATATGAGAAGAACATAACCCGTGTCATGCCAACAACTGTTTTTTTAGAAATAAATGTGTTTAGTTCCGATGCAAAGACCCTATCAGTGAATCAATGTTAAAGCCAAAATATGCAATCTTTAATGACCTGACAACAGTATCGTAACTATATCCCCTTTTAATAAGTCTATTTAAAGGTTTTGTTAGTTTCTGAGGAGAATACTGACATTTTTGTGCTTTATAAAGAATATTTCCATAAAATTTTGGATGTGAAATACCTGAACGTATAAGATGTCTGCATGTTGAGTTATATTTACGAATTATTTCCTTATACCGGTGATAAAATGTAGTAAATGTTTTGACCAGTTTGTGATATCGAAAACCCTGGTGTAATAATTTTTCAGTAATACATAAATTTCTCTCGCTAAAATCTAATACATTGTTACATACACGAGCGAATCGTACAAGTTGAGATATATAAACACCATAAGATGGTGACAAGGGAACGTCACCATCTAAAAATGGATAATTAACAATAGGAAATGAAAAATCATCTCTTTTATCATAAATTTTTGTATTAAGCTTCCCGTTTATGATATAGATATCAAGATCGAGGAAAGGGCAGTGGTCATTGTTATCATTAGCTTTATTTAAAGTAAGTTCTACAGGATAAATTTCTTTAGTATACATACTGAAGTCGTCATTATTTAGAGCCAATATATCATCCAAATATCTAAAAGTATTGTTAAATTTTTGTATCAAATGTTGTTTTGATTGGTCTTTGCTAATTTTAGTCATAAATTGTAACTCATAAATGATTAAAAGTGATACTGACAATGGAACAGTTGTATAAACATCGACTTTAATAAATTTTGATGTTGTTGAAAACATGGAACAGACTTAGTTTATACTGAACCTCAAAGACAATAAAATCAACTCAAATATGATATTTATGTCTTGTCTTCTGTCTAGGCCAATGGAATACCTATATAAGTGTGTTTGTCTTATAATTTGACAAAATACAAACTGTATCATGTTATCACCAAATACATGTACCCCAGCATAATATTAAAGAAGACACAGTAATGAGTATCTAGCCAAATTTAAAATTGGTGCAAGTCCAGTGCCAAGGGTCAAGACAATGCTTACTACACTTCATGCAAAGCTGACTATGGGGCCCTAATTACTTGACCAAACACATGGAGACAGCTTCCCACCAGAAAGCCCACAACTCTATCAATTCAACACCTTCTTTTACAAACATGTTCAGTAGTGATACTAAAGTTGACAATGTGGCTAAAGCAGAGGTACTTTTTGCAAACTATGTATGATGGCTGATCACTTTATCTTTGAACTATATATGATGGCTGATCACTTTAACTTTGAACTTAAATGATGAATAAATATTTGACCCCCCCCCCCCCCCTTTATCTTCTATTTTACTAAGTAAAAATGGCTATGCAGGTGCTTGAAGGTATGAAATCATTGGGGTTTTTTTAACAAAAAAGGAAGATATGCAGTTTAAACACACACGAAAAAACCATTGCCTACGTCGATAAAAAATCTCCAGTTATGAGGCCCAAACTCCAGCTGAAAATTTCCAAATCTCCAGTTGTGGCTTGACAACTCTGTCACATTTATGGACAAGTGTTAATAAAATGGAACAAAATAACAATTATTCAAACATTGACAATGTGTTGAAAGAACAAAGGCAACAATTAAGTCTTCACCATTTCCGAATTAAAGGTTCAACTATTAAAGAAAGAGATAATTTAGAATGTTCTGAATTAGACAATGATTTGGATGACTCTACAAGAGACCCTGATTGGGCACCTCAAAAACAAGATGAAGAACATGAAAACAATGACAATGCCCAGCAGGACGAGAATGAAATAGTTAAAAGAAATTATAAAAGATACACACAAGAACTAAGAGTAAATAGAGAAAATGGTACACACAATATTGCAGCTAAGCAAAAACGAGCCAAACGAGGTAGAGCAGAGAATGATCAGTGGGAGAAAAACAGAAACAAGAGGCTCCGGAATGGACGGTGAAATGTATTACGGATTAAAGAAAGGTCCTGATGGAAAGTATTCATATTCAGTAGAAAGAGAAAAAACGAACAGTTGGTGAAAGAAATTGCTCAAACCGATGTAAAAAATGTTTATTGTTCAATGAAAATGAGAGGCTAGCTATATTTCATAGTTTTTGGAATAACATGAACTGGGACCAAAAGAAGGTTTTTGTCATTAGTATGGTTGACAAGACTGAAGCGAAACAGAAGAAAGCTGAAAATAGTAGACGGAAATATTCATTCAAATACTTTTTGAAGAAAAATGGACATCGAGTGTTGGTGTGCAAGAAAATGTTTTTGTCTACCTTAGCCATAGGAGAACGGACACTCTACGACTGGTTGATGAAAAGTGGAAATGGTATTCCTGAAAAGCCTAACCAAAGATCATCCATTTGGAAATGCAAGTGCCAAAGAATTCTTGAAATCGTCAAAGATTTACTTAGAACCAACTTTTACCAGCTTTAGTGAACTATACCGCGAATATAACAACTTTTGTTCCAATAGAGGAAAAAACATAATAAGTATCAAAGTTTTTCGAAGGATTTTTGAAAACGAACATTTGTCATTATTTCAACCAAAAAAGGACCAATGTGATATATGTTGTGCTTTTGAGATGAGCAATGTTTCTGAGGAAGAATATAGAAATCATGTAGATCGAAAGGAAAAGGCAAGAGCAGAAAAAGCTTCTGATAAAATTAGGGCACAGACATCTAATGACATAAAAGTAGTGACTCTAGATCTACAGGCGGTACTTTTATGCCCATTACTCAAGGCTAGTGCCTTGTATTATAAGACTAAATTAGGGTGCCACAACTTTACAGTTCATGAAATGGATTCAACACACGTAACATGCTATTTCTGGACTGAAAGTGAAGGAGAACTCACAGCAAATTCTTTTGCATCCTGCCTTAGCGATTTTATAGATAAGCTTGAGGGTGTGAAAGAACTTGTCATCTACAGTGATGGCTGTACATACCAAAACCGAAATTTAACGGTATCAAATACACTTCTTCGCCAAGCCTTTGAAAAAAAGATCACAATCATTCAAAAATATTTAGAAAAAGGACACACACAGATGGAGTGCGATAGCATCCACAGTACTATAGAAAGAAAACTTAGAAACAAACCAATCTACTGTCCGCAGAACTATATAGATCTGATTAAAGATGCAAGGCCACACCAACCCTATGATGTAAAATATATATCATACGAATTCTCTGGAAAGTATAGTGAATTGAAGTACTACTCATCCATCCGCCCAGGAAATAGGGTTTGAGATCCTGTTGTTACGAATATAAGAGTTCTAAAGTACACAGAAGATGGGTCACTTCAGTACAAGTTAGATTTTTCTGACCAATATCAGGACCTCGCAAGAAGATCGAAAGTTGGTCTACCCAGTGTAGATGATACTATTGAAAGACTATATTTATCGCAAGTGCCTATCAAGAAAGCTAAATATCAACACCTACAAGAACTAAAAGCTGTTATTCCAAGAGACTTCCATCCCTTTTATGACAGTTTACCACATAACTGACTTATTTTGAGTGATTCTGAAAGATAAATGAGACTGTGTTGGTTCACAACAATGAAGCTACGAAAGATGTGACTCTCCTTGATAGCTTAAAATGTTTTATTTTTGTACTTTTATTTGTTTTATTTTTGTTTTGTGTCCTTTACAATTTGTTTATAAATGGCTGGGATGTCCATTAATAAAATTTATGATTTTTATTCATGTGAATTTTTGTATCACCAGGTCAAGGAGAGCTATTGCCATTACTTGTCTGAGTCGTCTCGCAACCGTCGTCAGCGTTAGTCGTCTTGTACTGTTCTGCAAAAATCTCTTCTGAAACCATAAGGAAAATTCAAATCAAACTTGACTAGAAATAGGTTTTTTATCCATCAACAAATCGCTGGTAAAATAATCATCAGAGTCGTTCTTGGTATTTAGTAAATTGTGAGTTTTATTGTGTTTCTCATATTGGTACATGATAGCAGTCAAGCTATCCAAAGATATTACCTTTGCCTACACACTCAATGGAATCGGCTGGAAATGTTTAGGAAAGATTTTTTCTTTATTCAAACCAAATAGTTTGATTGAACAAGACTTCTCTAAAGATTTGATGTAATTTATTGAAACTAAAAAATATCGTATATGTGCAAATTGACACACACTGAAAGGATTAAAATGTCGTAAGTCAACTTCTGGCTCTGACAATAAAGGCAGAGGTCCAAGTAATATTTTTCTAAGATCCATACCATTCAGAGAAGGTTAATTCTGATTTTTCCTGTTAAAATATCAAAAATAAAAAAAATAGAAATATTGTTGCTTGTCCTGTAAAATTTGCCAAAACCCGTATACAACATTTTAGAAGCCCAGCGACGATATGTAATAGGATTTTTCTAAAGCTAATTATACCCCTACTGTAGGAATGGGGCTATACTCATGATACTGCACTCACCTTGTATTTAAATCTTTTCATCAATTTTTTTTTGTCACATTTTCTTCAAGCACTTCTGAACAGAATCCAATGACTTCATATTTGGTCAGCAGTTTTATTGGAATGAGTTATAAGTTTCAATATTGTTTTGTAAAATTTTGTTTTTTTGAGCTTGTGGCATTATTTATTATTTTTTCAGATATCATCCATATTAGGGGATGAAACTCAAGTAGAACAAGTGAAAAAAGAAGGAATAAGAAGAGAGAAAAAGTCAATGTATTCTTTGCTACAAGAGGTCTTTGGTAGAGGTAAGTTTTGTGTAGATTTTTCTTACAAGCACAAATGGTCCTTTGGAAACTTTGGAAAGGCACTTGGCAATTGCCACTCAATTGACACAGTTATAGTTACTCTCATTGTCATGAAATTTTGATGATTGGTGGCATTATGGTCCTGGGCATTTTGTTGATGTTTTTTCGTATATTCTTTTTTGTTAGAGTGTAAAATAGACCTACAAGAAGGTTCAATTGATCAGAATTTTATTTGCTGTTACAATCTTAAAATCTTAAATAACAGCATTTAATATGTAATGCATAAGAAGAAATAACAAAAAATTCAAGACTGAGCCAAGCTAAATTGTTTATTATTCAAATTTATGGACATATTTAAATGTCTTAACTTAAGGATTATGTACCCTTGTGTTGATTCAATGCTAAACATATGGACATTTTATAGAAAATACACAGCCTGTCCCATTGTACTCTCATATTTGGCAATTTGGTACTTGATAGATAGAGGATTATTGCATACAGTACTAGCAAACATTTCCTTAAAACAAGTTTATTAATTTAGTTATTTGTGAAAACAAATATAAACATGGAAAACAAA
The DNA here is from genome assembly GCF_963676685.1 of Mytilus edulis. Classification (NCBI taxonomy): domain Eukaryota; kingdom Metazoa; phylum Mollusca; class Bivalvia; order Mytilida; family Mytilidae; genus Mytilus; species Mytilus edulis. Next base: position 44,424,912 of record NC_092348.1, on the reverse strand, counting down.
TATAAACATGGATCAAATCAAGTACACCTTTTAGGGTGCCTTCGACTTTAGTGACAACACTACGTTTTTTGCAACTTAAGACTCAACACTACGTTTTTTGCAACTTAAAAGGTAGTTGAGAACTTTTTGTAAAAAATAAAGACTAGCACGTCATAGAAAAGCAAGTGAGTAATCTATGTTTAAAATTTTATAACTAAAATCTCTGTATTAAAGTCTGTGGATTTTCTATAAAAATCTTAGTTTATTTACCACAAAGTCCACTTTTTCTAATAAATGCAATAAAACAGTAAATAATAATGCTTTGCACAAAGTTTCCCCTGTATATATGTACAAAATGGCCTATCTCTATTATTCATTATATTTCAATTTGTTGTTTTGATACTATTGCAGTTTGAAAAGTTCGTACTAAACTGGCTACAGAAGGGGTCATAAACCTTAACACATTTGAACTAAAATTGATATTAAACTTCATAGCAGAAACATCATATTTCAATATTTTCTTGAGTTATATCCCTTTGATCATTAAAGTCTGAATGCTTACCTTGTCCAGGTAGTATCTACTGGTTTATTTGAAAAAAAATATTTTGATGATTGCTGCATTGGAGTATAATATATTCAATAAAACAAAGAAAATCACACTTTTCTCCAATACTTCTAAACAGAAGGTTTAAAGCAGATTGACAATGATGAGTTTTAACATTAACAGGTGTGTACTTTTTAGATCTATCAGATAACTACTGTCTGTTTTTATGTTTTTACGAGCTTGGTATGCCTTCTACTAAATCACATTTTAAAGCTTATAATCTATACCATGTGCAAATAGTATGCATTCTCATTGTTGAAGGCCATACATTTGCTTATGATTGCTTACAACATCCAATCATTAGAACTTTGGTGAATAGTTGTCATCTCATAGGCAATCATACCACATCTCCTTATTTTTATATTAATTGCCTTATTTCTTTGCAGGTCATCCATTAGGTTGGTTATGTCCGCTGTTCACTGAAGCATCAAAGGAACGGCCATCAAAACAATATATTGTATAAAACATATCAGTTGATATAAGAGAGCATATCGATCAAATAAAATCATCTATTGTATTTCCAATGTACTGCAATGTAAGCTTACAGATGAAAGAGCTCCAATAGACTCATGAGTTGTCAATAAATGGATTCATTAACTCTGGTCATTATTGATAGTTATGCTGTAGGTCACAGACTTCAGTTTTGTTTGGAGTCTTTAAAACACATGCTGCATATTGTATACAGTTTTACTATGGAGGTTTGAAAAATAAGATAAAATGTCAGCCATCAACAGAAATATCAGTAGACTTTTTACATCTGTCTGGTTCAGTTTATCCTGCGCATATGTTACAGGTGAATCCATTTGAAAGTGGTCTTATACTAGAAGTGTTTGTATGGGTCAAAATGTAATCATTGTCTGTGATAGCTTTGGAACATGATTGACATGATCTCCGTAAATGAAAATCATTCCATTAGTGTATGCATCGATATATAAATGAACTTTTTGTACCTAGAAATATGTATGTTCAATATTCAGTGATATCTCTTTAATTTTTCCTATAAGCAGTTGTGTGCCATTGTTAAACTGGATATAATATGAGGCAGGCATTACCTGTAAATGGGGACGAAGTCTGTATGAACTATTTTTTTGTAACTTATAAGTATTTGTTAAAAAAAAGAAACGGAAATACCGTAACGTTTCCTATTTTGGTTCTGTTGTTAGGGATTTTAGTTGTGACGTTATTTAAATAATGACGTCATATGCAATGTATACAAAGAAAAGCTATCATCAGGTAACGTTTTTTCATTTCAAGGAATTATTAAAAATGAAATTGGTATTGCGTGTTCCTTCCTATTTTATACTAGACTGATAAATATATATTTTACTCAAAGTTTCATACAAACGAGACCGGAAAAAGGAAGTACATTGTACATTTCTGCGCCGGTCCGGGATTTCAAAACACGACAAAAAAAATTTGAACGATTTTGAGTACAATGAAAAATTCGGGAAATTTTCCCGAATTTTTTTTTTTTATTGAATTTTCTACTGTTATTGGGGACTTCGTCCCCATATTATTTTCTTTTATTAAATTTGAATATTAATAGATAGATTTAGAAGTAAATTCCAACAGCTAAAAAGAAGATGGTCCTTACTACAAAGTAACAGTCATTGCAAATAGAATCTTTTTTTTATTGTCACAATGTGGAACAATTTTACCAGAATATTTTCTTTAAGCGTGAGAGATGTTTATGAGGGATATTGTCTGCCTTTTCATTTAGGCTTACTTTTGAGTGTTCAGTAGGCAATCACCCATATATACCAGTGATTATTTTCAATTTGTACCAAAAAATATGGCTTTTGGTATAAATATGCATATCCTGTCTCTTAAGCCTCTCTTTTGTCATGTAGATTTTCTCATTGTGTGTTAAATCCTGTTTTTATTTTAGATCTTGTTACTATTTTATGTTATATAGATATTTTTGTTTATATATTCAGGGACTCATTTCACAAAAAAATCTTAAAAACAATTCTGAGGTAAACTATTCAATATAGCATTTGATAAACTTTTGTCTTCAGATTTTTTTTTTTGTGACAAGAATTTTTTGTGAAAAAGCCTCAGAACTACTGAATCGTAAAAACATGAAATGTAATAACAGCAGCAACAGGAGTTATAAATCCATAAATACTTTTATTACAAGAGGTTAGCTCTCTATAGTATTAGATTAAAGAGGAAAATATATTAAAAATTATGACTCGTGTTATTTCTTCCTGTGAGAGAGTTTGAATATGTGTGTATAACTTGCATATAAGTGCTTTTTTCTTTGTAAGAAATTTTATGTTTTGAGTAATTTTGAGTTTGTTGTAAAATTAGCAGTTAGCATTAAGATCCAGTTCAACGTTGAAGTTTTTCATACATCAATTACTGTGTCACACCTTTATGGATTTTAAAAAATGGACAAACATGACAGAAGCTTTTTTGTATAAAAAAAAAAGGAATCCCAATACAAATTTATAATTTTGGAAAAAAAATTTATCAAAGTTTTGAATATTTTTTGTCATTTGTTTTGCATTTTACAAAGTAAGGGATTAAGTTTGTTTTGCAGTTAGAGAAGCTTACAGTCAATGATTTAATTTTTAGACATTGTCAACTTTCATGGAATATTTTGAAACTTGAAAATAAGCTTCTAAAAGTTCAAGGAATAGAAATGTTATCTGATGGGAACAAGTTTTGGGGGTATTTTTACGGTATACAAATGTATCCCTGATAAAGGGACTTAATTTTTGTTATCAATATTACACTTTTTCACTGACAGCAGCAATTGTGAGTGAGAAGCATTGTTTAGTAGAACCCTTAACAGTTTTTTAAGGATTTTCATACTAAGTTTTTTTTATTAACTGATTAGATAGTTTTAATGATGATCATTTTTCATGACTTATTTCATTGTTTTTTTTAATAATATATATCATTGATACATTGTTTTGAATTTGTGTTTTTATACCTTGAATAAAACACAAAAAGTGGAATTATCATTGATTTTTGAGTTTTAAGTTTGTAGTTTCATATTTTGTAACAAATAAATTGAAAATTGACATTTCATAAGAGGTTGAAAAACACATGGTTTGATTTTGAAATCCATTATGATTGAAACTCCATGGGTACAAAATATTTATCAATACTGATACAATGTATCTGTAAATAAACTTCTTGTGCACCTTATTAAATTGTTTTAAAAATAAAATTTATATTTTATGTAAATGCAATAACTGGTGCCAATAATAATGTGTATATATAGACTTATGTATTTATTGTGAAAGTATTTTTGCACTATGATTTTTTACAATAATTTTTGTGATCAATATTTTTACATTATGCTTCTATCAGTACAGTAGAATTAATGCTAATGTAAAGAGTTTTAGTTTGTAGCTGAATGAATCTATTCAAACAATTTCATTTGCTTTTCTATAGATGCATGGTGTTGCATCCAAATTGGGCTTTATACAAGTCAGAAGATTAAATCAACTTATGGATGTACTCGGGTTTAGGAATTGTTGTCAGATGTTTGTACTTCTTGACTTTTGCCCCCAAGATACAGGGTCAAATATTTTGCCCCATATTACACACTTTTATTCATAGGCGACATCATTAGGTCTTCAAAAAGTCATTATCAAAATTAAAGAAGATTATAGATTTATTTTTTCAGATTTGAAACCCAAATAATGCCAATGCTTAATATAAAATACAAGTTAGAGTCAGTCTTCTCCCGACATTTGAAAAAATCTAATATCTCAATATTTTTAAGCTTATTTTGTTCCTTAACTGATAGTCTTCTGGTTTATAGTATCAATATTAAATTCTAGATATATTTATGCCCTTTTTTGGGCATAATGTTTTTCGATCTGTGCAAATGTACGTTCATCCGTCTGTTGGTCCCATTTTAGGTTAAAGTTTTTGGTCAAGGTAGTTTTTGATGATATGATCTTTTTGATATTACTGCCAAATTAGAGAGTTTTGACCCCAATTTCACAGTCCACTGAACATAGAAAATGATAGTGCGAGTCGGCCATTGATGTGATATGGACACATTTTTGTTTTAATTTCACATAACTACATTCTCAAGCAATTTTTAAATGTTAACAATGGATGAACCATAAATTTGAGCATGCATTACCAAATAAATTTACTGTAGGCGCATATTAAGAATTTTTCAAAAACAATTATTTGAATATCAATATAAATTCAAGGTTTCCTCAATCCACAAGATTTGGTCATTATGAAAAAATAAATTAATTGAAAAAACTTCATAAACTTGTTCAAAAATTCAGATTTTATTGTTAACAGATAGTGTAGTTATTTGTTTAATTTGTTTTGTACATTATCAGTATTTTTATTATTGGTTTCATGATCAACTTGAAAACGTTTTCATTTTATATGTTTAATAAATTTTTTAGCTTCAATTTGTATTGTTTCTTTCAAATTTAAAGTGTAATTATACCAGGACTACACTTTATATGGGATTGATTGCTGTTTGCTTACGATCAGGTGAGTGAGTATCCAGTAGCAAGTATTGCTAACCAATACAAGGATTTTTAATTTAGTAGTCAGCTTTTGTTGCTTTATATCAAGTTTACCGTTCATTACATAAATGAGGCTGTTAGTTTTTATTGTTTAAAATGTTTTACATTTGTCATATCAGGGCTTCAGTGACCAAGTGGTCTAAGTAGTTGCTCCACGAAATAACCTTAAAGTGGTATTAAAACATCAACAATCAATGACTTTTATAGCCGACTGTGGTGTCGGCTTTGCTCATTGTTGAAAGCAGTATGGTGACCTATAAATGTTAATTTCTATGTCATTTGGTCCCCTGCTTAGAGTTGTCTCATTGGCAATATAACCACATCTTCTTTTTAGCTTACAAGGCCCAAAGGGCTCCGTGTAAGCTAATGTCATCACTTTCGTCAACATAAACTATTTCAAGAATCTCCTCTGAAACATATCCGCCAAATATTTCAAATTTTAACTGAAAGTTTCCTAGGATATGTAGTTTATAAATTGTATCCGAAGTTTTGAGCCATCAACAAACATGGGGTCAAATGCAGTTTAGGCTTATATCTCAAAAACTAAAGCAATCAAAGCAAATCTGACATAGGGTAAATAGTTAAAAAAAATACCAGGCTTATAATTTAACAATGTTTAATATGACAGACGCATGTTTTATCCACATAAAACTCATCAGTAAAGCTCAGATCAAAATAGTATGTCATGTGTACTATTGTTTGTCTATTTGTCTTTTTCATTTTTAGCCATGGCGTTGTCAGTTTGTTTTAGATTTATGAGTTTGACTGTCCCTTTGGTATCTTTCGTCCCTCTTTTATAAAAGATAATAATAACCCACCAATGCAAATGAGCTATATTTAAATTATCCTGGAGTTTGGTAATATTTTTTTTTTAACTTTTTGCAATGTTTTAACATGTCAATTTCCTAGCAATGCTCTTCAAACAAAACAGATAAATTAATAATCACACATTGTTTCTTTTGTTCTTTTGAGAATATAATAATAATTACAACTATTTTATGATTTGGATTAACAAAAAATATTTAAAGGCATTCATCGCAAAAAAAATATGAAAAATTCCCAAAACCACAGTTACAAGTAAAATTGTCAAATGTTTAGGTTAAACTTTATTGATAACACAAGAAAAATGATAATAGCGAAAGTATTGACATAGCAAAATACATTGATTTAACTGTTTAATACACTCTGTGAATTTATATATTGTTAATTTTGAAATAACACTTGTTTATCCATGAGCAAAAATATAAGATAATAAAACACGAATTCAAAGCATCTGCAGACTATTTTATTATTTTAGAAAATGCTGCACGTAAATGGTACTTTTATGAGTTTAAAATACCAATATCAAGTTAATGCATTTTTTAGGGTTAAAAACAGCAAAAGTAACGTACATTAAAAACCACAAAACCAGCTTTTAAGGGCATACGATACAGTTACAGGGGAGGTAATGACGTTGCTAACGTAAAATGTTATTTTCGCGACGTCAAACTGTGACATATCGGGAAAAGATGCATTTTTCGACTGATTTTTATCATTCAAACTGATTTAATTTGAAAACGAGTGCACGGACCCCTATTTTTTAAAACGACATTTTGTTTCATTTTGCAGGGAGATTATGTGGGACAAATTTTATAAAACTGTAAATAGTGCCTTTTTTTTATATTTGATAAATATACAGCAAAAAATTACGTTTTTTTCTCAATTCATGACCATTTGATAAACATGAGTTATTTCTGAATAAAAAAATGCATAAATTTTTAGGACACTTATAAAATACAGAAATTATAAATTATTCAACAAGAAACAATTTGTGTTTATCTTTTAAAACAAAAAAGTTATGCCTTTCTTTCGAAAAGAAAAATACGGCCACAAATCCGAATTTTGAGCAAATATACAAAATTTCGACCTCACTTAACTCAAAAAGTAGCACATGAAAGTATATTTTTTATTACATATTTGACTTGATCAGACAAAAAAATAGCCTATATGGAAATTTTACAAACTGTAAATACGGGATCAAAACTATCGTATGCCCTTAAATACAAAACGATAAAGGAAAACTCGAACTTTAAAACTTTAACAAATATGAATCAAATGTTATATACAATATTAAAATCAATTTGATGGATGGTTGACTGTGTTATGTCCTGTCTTTTGTCTTTTTGTTTTTAAAATAATGACAGAAAGACATTCATTGCAAATTAATTGTTGACGTTTACTAATTTCTAGATGTAGCAAAGAAAAGGTTAACCACAATTTGAGGGACAATGATAACAAACAATATCGCCCCACCAAGTAGATACATAGGAGGTTTGAAAATGTCATCTTTGAGCTCACATAATTCACCAAGACCATCAATGGTAGCATCATGTTTTGACTTGATAAAGTCGTAATTTGCACATATTGTATTAACCTTTTCATCTGTAATTATTGGCTTGATACCAAAATGCAAAACCACAGCCACCAACAGGACCTGTATCATAATCAGGATTAATAATTTTGAAAAATTGATACACGAAGATGATTTTGGTGGAAGTGGATCTGGCGTTGGACCTTCTTTTGATTCGCTAGACTCCCCTTTGGTTTGATCTGAGTAATCTGGACGTCCTCCAGGATTGTCAACTTTTACCATACTGCTAAAAACCTTCAAACATAAAAGAAAGTTTAAATCCGACAGAAATTTTAAATTGAAGAGATTTGATGTCTAAACAATGACATGAATATATCATTGTAAAGGCTCACAATTATCTTCTTTTGGTGCAAACAAGTCAAATCAGCTGTACTTAAACTAAACAATTGTAAATTTTAAGCGATTTCCGTTGGTTTTTTTTTATATTTATTTCGATATTTTCTCTTTTTCTCTTATCTCTTATTGGTTCAACAGGAAAAAAGTACCTTAACAAAAATGCATGCTTCTTTCGAAGGCAGATTTTGAGCTTAAATGAACGGTGACCTCATTTTGAATTCTATTTTCTATTAAGTATATGATAAAGTTCATTTATAGAATTTTTTTTTAGAGAAATCCTATATATGAAAAACAAATGGATTTATACCCTCGAGCCCCCTTAAAGCAAAATGTTTAAGATATATTTTTTTTCTCAGTATTTTTAAGATAGATGAAAAACGTGTTTTTAATATAACATTTGAGACAGTCTGGAATCATATTTGTTTTACACGATAAATTAAAAACATTTCATTGAGTTTTGTGAATCTTGGACAGCGACTATAAGATTAAGAAATATCATTTATAAAAAAGTTAGATTTTTTCACTATTTTGTATTTTCTTGATAAATGATTCATTTTTGTAAGTCAATAGTTCCCTTTTACAGTGACAGCAGCAGCAATCGTAGGCAAGACGTATAGTTTTTAGAAAATCTTATCTCTTTAGTTTTAATAGTTTTTTGCTTTTCATTTAAATTTGTGTCATTATCACTTTTTTGTATGTTCCATACGTTATTGGACTATCAGTCCCCGAGGGTATCATCAGCTCAGTAGTTAGTGCTTCGGTACTGACATGATTTAACAAACTTTACTAAAATTGTCTGTTTATAAATTTTAAAATTATTATGAAACTAAGGTTTCAACTCTCTCAGGCAAAGTTGGCTTTAGATGAATTTGGCTATTTATTTTTTGACATAAACCTCTTCAACGATTTTTGGTACTTATACATCTTCGGATTTCAAATGTTTGGCTTTGAGCGTTCCTGATGAAGGTAAATCCAGAAAAGCGCTTCGGACGCAATAAATTATAAAACGTGTTGTTTTCCATTTTTTATTGATGGTTTTCAGTGCGTTTCGAATGATGAGTTTGACTATCCATTTGGTTCCTTCCACTTCTCTTTTAATGACTGATGAAATAATATTTTGCTTTCTGCTTAACTTATGGTATTTGTCAAAAGATTATTCTCCTAAATTTGAAACGTTGTTATATCATTTCAATGTTAAATATGTATATATAAATGAATAGTAATCTACCTGAGTCATCAGCTTTAGAATTGCAATGTCTATCTTCGGTATGAGAGAAAACATATAATTTGACTTTTCATCTATATCTTCACAGTAATTTGTTATTCGTGTAAAGCTTGGTAGTGGAATGCCAAGGTGTTCTCTAAATTTCCGTTCTCTTTCCTTTACTTCGTCATTTTCCTTTGCATCAAATTTATCAGCCTTTGTCATTACACCAAATACTGGAATTCCTAAATATGAATATTAGTAGTCTAGAATTATGAGCTCATATATGTAAAAAACAGCTCAGGAAAAAAAAAACATAAGTTTAATCATTGGTTACCGCTGCTAGAGATCCAAAGGTTTTTCTATAAAGCTCCATTAAACTAGAAAAAAAATTAGAAAGATTTCATTAAAATAGAGAACCAATGGATACTGGATGCAAAAAAGGTGGTCGGTTAATGCCATGTCGCGTTTTCGCGTTTTCGCCCTTCATATTGTATAGGACAAAAAACAGTAAAGGCAAAATTGCGAAGTCGAACATGTCGAACATGTCGAAAATGCGAAACACTAAGTCGAAAACGCAAAAACCCGAAACATATTTTGTTTTCCGATTTCGCGTTTTCGCGTTTTGCTTGTTCACAAATGTCCAATAATAGTAAAATTAGTCAATCAGTACTGTTAAAAAATGTCAAACAAAATGACAATATAGGAGAGTCAGCTGCATATCCTATAAACATTATAACCACAATTGACACCTCTCACACATACATTCTTAGAGAAGCTTTTTTTCGCAAGTTTTCATTGTGTTATGATAGTACAATCGTCAAAGTTCATTACTTTCCCTACACATTGTGAAATAAAAATGATAGATATTGGATCAGTTATTATCCAAACCATAAATGTTTAATTAGAATATATTACGATGGACTATTGCTTCATTTGCTTCTGCTATCTATGTTAAAACTGAATGCTGTATAATTTTCTGACAACATAGTACTATTAGAAACAAAATACAAAATCAAATGTTCATTTGTTTATTACATGCACTGTAATTTCAGCTAGTGATATGTTCAGCATTGATTATTTATTAAATTGTATTGCTTTAAATTTAACAGCAAGGCAAATCATCTAAATAAGACGCATTAAGGTTAAACAAGTAGGAGATACTTTGGTAGATATCTTATAAACTATATAAGATATATTATATATATTGGAAGATATCTTATAAACTATATAAGATATATTATATATATTGGAAGATATCTTATAAACTATATAAGATATATTATAAACTATATATTAAGATATATTATAAACTATATATTAAGATATATTATATATAGAATTAAAAACCAATTGTTCAGAGAACAATTGAAGGTCTTTCCATATCAAAGAAATTTTGATAAGAAGATAGTTGTTCATACTGATACGATAAATAATGGTTTAATCATATTTTTAAGTGATATAAAGGAGACAATATGCTACTTCCGGTGAAATGAATGTCACTTCCGGTCTAATATGATAGCTTCTTTCACACTGATTCCAAAAATATATAGTTTCTATATACTTTTGTATTAAAAATGGGAGATACATGGTCACTTCCGGTTTGTTGGAAGTCATTTTTAGTCTTCAGTAATAAGTTTATGTATCTATATGACAAAATATATGGATTCTGAGTACTTTTATACGAAAAAATTGCAAAAAAGGTTACTTCCGGTTTTCTCAAGGTCACTTCCGGTAGTCATTTTTCAAGGTCATTTGTCATCCAACCTTTTGCACAAGGTCAAATGCCATTAAAATGGACTTAGTTGAAGTTATAATCAAATAACCTCATATCAAGACATTTCAGGGGCACTAACTCCTATTAGATGCTATTTAATTGTATCAGACCAAATGTAACATATCTTCATAACTATATAGCAATCATTTTGCACTTGTTCTTTAATATGTACCTTTTCAAGGGTTGGAGAAAATGCAAACACATGGAAAATTCCGAATTTAGAACTTGACCTTGACCTTTGACCTTGACCCCATTTTCTAATAAAGGGCCTAGGGATCTCAAATAAATACATTCCAGGGTTATACGGTTGACGGTTTATTAGTTAATAACACATATTGAGAAAATAATTTTGTAAAGGTAGATAACTCCTATAAAATTTCATCGAATCGCTTCGATCCAAATAAGCCAAATTTTCCTTAGGATGTAACGAACAATTTGTAAAAAGAATTTTGTCGCTATCTTTTTTTGTTACGAAGGAGATGCACTCTGATGATAAACAGTGAATAGGGAGATAACTCTTACAAAGAAAAGTGTTCGGCTTAGCAGGGTTAAATGTAAAAGCGCATAAACTGTACGATACAATATGAAAAATATCTAAGCGACATATTGTGAAACAAACATTTGTCGCAATATCAAAATTAGGCGGAAGAAAAAAAAAAAAAAAAAATAATAATAATCAGAAGAAATACAATAGGTCTTTCCACAGAAAGGTGGAAAGACCTAATAATACATGGAAAAATCTGTATCGCATGCTGTATCACCACGAGAAACCAATATCAGTCCCGCAGCTGAAGGTCCCGAGGGCTGATATTGGTCGAGTGGTGATACAGCATGCGATACGGATTTTGCCATGTATTATTCTGTTTATCATATATTTTAATATAATCAGATTTATGGGATATCCATTTTTTGTTTTAAATCGTCTGAAATTATAAGCTAGCAAATACCCATTGGATGTCTTCTCTATGGCACATTCCCTATCACCATTCTCAATTCTATTATGATTTTCCTGTATTTTCCAGCTGACTTGTTTTTTTATAGACATCCTTTTTTGCTTAATATCCACATCGTAATACCCCCTATAATCTTATTACATTCTCAATATATGTTAAAGACCATGTATTAAAATGCATCCACTAACGATACTGTCCTATTATTTCAACTAAAATAAACATTTATCAAATAAATATAAGATGTAGAAATGTTTAAAGTTTTATTGTTTATTTGGCGATGATATCATTCATGATCATTTTAATTAGCTAAAGAGATGAACAGCAAGACAAATATTTCTTGAAAAATATGCTATCTACATGTATTCTAACCAAAATTTAAACCGTAAAGATTAGCATTTGTGTTCAATCTATCGGGTAATGAAAACAAACTTCAAGAAAATTAATTATGACCAAATAAACAATAAAACTGCATATATTTCTACATCTTATTGTGTCTTTTTTTTATATATAAAAATCGCTCGTAAAGTTACTGGGTAATAACTTTTGGAAAAAAATATCGATTTTAGTTGAAATGATAGGACACATTTTTTTTTAGTGGGAACTCATTTTTTTCCTTTGTCAGGAAATACAGCAACTGAACGTCATAGGTCAAACGTCATTCCAGGTATGCGATACGGGTTTTGCTATGCAATACGGGGTATGCGATACGGGTTTAGTCATGCGATACGGGGTATGCGATACAGGGTAGGTGATACAGACTGGAAAAAGAACCTTTATTTAGATATTCAAAATTGCTGTATTTTGTACTAAACATATGATAAAAACTATATAAGATATCTTACAAACTAAATAAGATACCTTATAAAATATATGAGATATCATATGAAATATATGTAATCTGATATAAAGTAATATAAGATAAAAAAAAAATATTTATAAGAATATATATATATCATAAACTTTATAAGTAATCTTAGATTGTTTATAAGATTTCATATATATCATATAAGATACAAATGTATTTTATATATTATATGAGATATTTTACATTATCACACATTTTGTACTGATATGTACGTTTTTGCATGGCCAATAATAGCCGGAAGTCAAGGTTGGTTATCAGCCCTCGTGGCCATTATCGATATCAGCCCACGAAATCCATATCGAGCCCCCGAGTTTAACTTTTGGTAACCTGTCAATCAAAAACTGTTTGTAAACAAGTTGTCATCCGAAGCAGCTAGACGATCAGGAGGGGTTTCTCACAGATCAAATGACGATGCAAGTAAATTCATACAAAAAAATGAAAAATGAGAACACAATGAAAAGAAATTTAGAAAGTTACGAATCTGCTCAAGTAGAAAAATGTAAAAACAAACAGTGGAAATCACAAAAGTTTCCGTAAAATTTTGATGTCATAAAGAATTTAGAATATATTTGACGCCAGAATGGAAAAGTGATTGTTGTATGACATCGAAAGTTCAAGAGGAACATATTTCCAAATCATAGTAGCGATATGGTGTATTCCTCCTCAGCATTAATTTGAAATGTAACACTTTAAGTCGTTTATTATTTACAATTCTGAGAATTAATATATTTATTGTTAATTATTTGTTAAACTTTTCACAAAACTTTGTTTAATTACTGTGATACGAACTTTGTTAACTCACTGTGATACATTTTTTTTCTTCGTTAAATATTTGTTTTGAATTTTTGTTGAAAATATCAAACATAATTTGGTATATATGCTATCTTTTTTCTCTTGCTTGAAAACATGTGATAAATAGATTATAACATGTCATTTTCCATATGGTCCGTGGTATCAGCCCACGACCCATATCAAGCCCTCTGGCTTGATACGGGAGTCTAGGGCTGATACCAGGGCCAATATGGAAAATGCCATGTAATAATCTATATTATCACATATTTTGTACTGATATTGACGTTTTTGCATGGCCAATAATAGCCGGAAGTCAAGGTTGGTTATCAGCCCTCGGGGCCGATATCGATATCAGCCCTCGAAATCCATATCAAGCCCCCGAGTTTAACTTCCGGTAAACTGTCAATCAAAGACTATTTGTAAACAAGTTGAACACAATGAAAAGAAATTTAGAAAGTTACGAATCTGCTGTAGAAGAAAAAAGTAGAAATCAACAGTGAAAATCACAAAAGTTCCCGTAAAATTTTGACGTCATAAAGAATTTATAAAATATATGACGCCACACTGGAATGAGTAGCGATATAGGATTCTTCTTAAGCATTTTTAACATTTGTAATGTAACATTTTAAAGTCGTTTAATATTTGCAATTCTTAGAATTAATATATTTATTGTTAATCATTTCTGAAACTTTTCACAAAACGTTGTTTACCTACTGTGATACGAACTTTTTTAAACTCACAGTGATACATTTTTTATTTTATTTTCGTTAAATATCTTTTTGATTTTTGATGAAATATCAAACATAATTTGGTGTAAGCTATTTGTTTTCTCTTGCTTAAAAATATGTGATAAATAGATTATTACATGTCATTTTTCATATGGTCCCTGGTATCAGCCCACGACCCATATCAAGCCCTCGGGCTAAAGCCCTCTGGCTTGATATGGGAGTCTAGGGCTGATACCAGGGCAATATGAAAAATGCCATGTAATAATCTATAAATAATAGCATGACGTCAGAATAAATAGAAAAAAGCCTGCCATACTAATAAGTCATAATGTTGTGATAAATATATCCTATATAAGACAGTTAAAGATATATATTTAGGATATAGAGGAATTAAAAAAGTTGGAACTTGAAACATATCGCACACTATGGTATGCCCGTATGCAGCTTGTTGTCATATATAAAGAAATTATGACTTGTAGTTCTACAGAAAAATGTGACACAATAAATTTGACAGACATTTACAGGACAATACGTTGTAAGCAACCAGGAACAATGAATTCGAAGGATCTGAAAACATTATGATCACTATAATATTATCATATGCTAATTGGTGTCATGCATGTATACATTGTATTAAGAATATAATAATTGGAAAAATATGACAGTAATGTGTTATTGACGAACGGAAGAACACCTGAAATCGGGTGGTATAAAAACAAATAATATAAGCCAAAATAATATCCACTACCACTCTAGAGGCTATTTGGAAAAGCAAATATTCCCTTGTTGTCTTTTTAGAATGTTATATTTATATCAAATTATGTGGTACTTCTATGACGTTTAAAAAGGAATATTCCGTTAAAAAAAGGATTACATTGTAAATGCTATCAAAAAATTAAAACCACAACAATATCGTACTCCGAGGAAAATTCGAAACGAACAGTCCCTTATCAAATGTCAAAATCAAAAGCTCAAACACATCAAACGAATTGATAGCAACTGTCATATTCCTGACTTGGAACAGGCATTTTATTACGTCAACAATGGTGGAATAAACCTGGTCTCAATTCGATTGATGTGTTTGAGCTTTTGATATTGCCATTTAATTGATTTTCCTTTTTTGAATTTTCCTCGGAGTTCAGTAATTCTTTGATTTTCATTTTTCGCATAAAATTCCATTATATTGACAACGATGTGTGAACAAAACAAACAGACATAATAGGTTAAATTGTCAAAATAAGCATGATAAGGGTACAAAAGTCAACATTGTGTTATAATCTGAATCACTTGTAAAACAAACAAATATGTCAAAAGGAAAAGTAAAAGGACTCTGAAAATACATAGGTCGGAATGGAAACCAACAAAAGGATAGTTAAATTCTAACTCAAAATGTAAAGTTACAATACATGATATACCACGTTTTAGGGTAAATCAATCTTACATACACCAGTATCAACAGTTTCTGAAAACTCACCTCTGATATCGTTCGCAGCCTTACTCACACATTCCATCAGATGTATCGGGAGAGGAGCCTTAGGATCTAATGAACAAACAAATATAATTCGATCCACTACAAGATATTCATTACGTGTGTAATATTTTCTCTTTGCTCCATTTGTGCCATCATTACTGAGGCAATCTAAAACATCTTTAATTTTTTCATATTCAGTTAATCTTCCATAGAAAACCATATTGAGTAGTTCCTTGTTGACAGGGGTGTTTGAATCCTCAAAACCACTCATGTCAATAAATGTTGGCATCAAAATTTCATCTTCTTCATTGTTTTGACCTTTTCTTGTGTAGTACCTTTCTTTCTTGAAACTGAAATTATACATTGGTTGCCCATTTACTTACACCTCATTAGTTCTGTAAATAACAAAATGTAGCTAAATGACTTTTATATGCGTTTCTCTCATCTTGTTGATAGTCATCTGATTTAAAATAATCATGTAAAATAAAATTTGATACTTTAATTTTATTATTTTTAATATGATATGGATGTGAAAATTTAAACATCAAGTTACAAAATAAATCGTGTATTGATTTTTTGTTACTAATATTTGTTTGTGAACGCAAATATGAAAAGCTAAATAATCTTGATGGTAACAGAACCTCAGAAACATTGATATATAACCTAGACGTAGGTACTACTTTTTGGTTATAGTTCATTTGAACACGGTCTGTTGTCTTAAGGTAGCACAATACAAAGATTTTATAACTCCAACTCCCAAGTTTTAAAATGTTGTAACTTTCTTAATAATGCTTGAAAATTTATAAAAGTGGTAGTTTTGGATAGCTAACAGATTACTCTTTCAAATTAATGCAATGTTAGCATTATGCAAAAATTATGTAACCAATTATAATGTTAACTGTGTCTAAAATATTTTTCACCAAATTTCCACTTTCAAATGAAATTAGCTTCTGCATAGGTATCCCTAGAGGGTTGATTTTATTATATGTTGTTCCTATGGCCATTATCTACAAAAGAGTGTCTCAGATTTCAGATAGAATGTATAAAACAAATTTTACATCTAATCAAACGTTATCTTCTTTTATGTGGTTAGGATGTTTACACTAATTAGAGATTTATGAGAGAATGGAATACCATAAGAACAATTTGAGACACCCTTTTGAAGCCCATGATGTGTTAATAGAGATTTAGTTAAAATTTTCTGTATAGTTAAAGAAATGATAGAGCTAAATTCATTCAAATGAACTGACCCAGATTTTGCCCCTTATTACATAATGATTGCATAATAAAAATGTTGCAACCATTTAAAAAAGATTAATCTTTATCTTTCTATATATGCCTCTTTTATTATTTTCTATGCATTCATAAGAAAGTTACAGCATTTTAAAGGTTAGTGATTGGAAGTAAAAAAATCTTTGTATTGTGCTACCTTAAAGCTAAACAAGATGAAGATTGTTGGTCATACACAACTGTTAGTTTATAACCGAAGAACAACATGTGACTTCTAACACCCGATTTGTACAAACTAAATTCAGTTGTACAGTCATAAGGTTTATGATATCCAGACAATCGTTGAAATAAAAATAAATGATTCCTCACGAAATTAATTGCAATTTACTCTTAAACTTCTAATTTCAAATTGAACGTTCCAGTGTGGTACACAAACCAACTAGTGATCAATTGTGTATATTTTACTATTAGATATCCACGATAAATGTTTACAATTGAGTCGAAAGTCTAACATTTGGATATCTAACTAAAGGATCATCTCGAAATTTTGAATTAAATGAACGATTTACACGGCACATCAATACCTCTATTACATATGAATTGTTGGCTTTTGAGAGTTGTTACAATAGAAGTAGTACTTTTTCCCCTTAAAATACTGGTTTACAGGTCAGTGAAACATGTTTTTTAAATTTTAAATCTAAGCCGTTGCACTACAAGGGCATGCTAGAATTGAAATACTTGACTCTTCCTTTATAAATTTCCATTTTTCTTTAAATCCTCGGAATTTATGTTTTGTTTATGTGTGGTGTGTATTTTGTTTTCATAGTTATCCAATCTTGGTCTTATTTTTTACGTCGTGTCTATGTGGATCAGATAATTCCATCTTATCTGTTTCGCTAAATCGTCATGTGTATTTAACTTGAGATATCAACGTGATAATCAAACCTAAATGGCGACTACAAATAAAAGACGAAAAAGCATTAAAAACTAACGTCTGAGCAACACGAATCCCAATATAAAGCAGGAGAGCCTGGTTGCAGGGTCTTCGAAATATTGTAGAAGAGGTCTGCGTCTTGTCTCTCTGCTATATGAGGAGCATTAAAAATTAATGTTATTCTGAGTAACGATATTCGTTACATACTCGTCACATGACACTGGACACTTAAATCATAAATGTATATATATAGTGGTCATTATGCATAAAATTGAGAATGGAAATTGGGAATGTGCCAAAGAGACAACAACCCGACCATAGAAAAAAAAACAACAGCAGAAGGTCACCAACAGGTCTTCAATGTAGCGAGAAATTCCCGCACCCGGAGGCGTCCTTCAGCTGGCCCCTAAACAAATATATACTAGTTCAGTGATAATGAACGCCATACTAATTTCCAAATTGTACACAAGAAACTAAAAATAAAATAATACAAGACTAACAAAGGCCAGAGGCTCCTGACTTGGGACAGGCGCACAAATGCGGCGGGGTTAAACATGTTTGTGAGATCTAAACCCTCCCCCTATACCTCTAGCCAATGTAGAAAAGTAAACGCATAACAATACGCACATTAAAATTCAGTTCAAGAGAAGTCCGAGTCTGATGTCAGAAGATGTAACCAAAGAAAATAAACAAAATGACAATAATACATAAATAACTACAGACTACTAGCAGTTAACTGACATGCCAGCTCCAGACTTCAATTAAACTGACTGAAAGATTATGATTTCATCATATGAACATCAGGAACAATCCTTCCCGTTAGGGGTTTAGTATCATACCATCATAACATATATGAGAAGAACATAACCCGTGTCATGCCAACAACTGGTTTTTTAATAAATGTGTTTAGTTCCGATGCAAAGACCATATAAGGGAATCAATATTAACGCCAAAATATGCAATCTTTAATGACCTGACACATGTGACAATAGTATCGGAAATATATCCCTTCTTAATAAGTCTATTCAAAGGTTTTGTTAGTTTTTGAGGTGAATACTGACACCTTTGTGCTTTATAAAGAATATTTCCATTGTCAATTGAACATTATACTAGTTATGGTCTAGAGACATTTTTTTTTTAAACGTCACAACTCCACGCTCTACATACCTGACGAGACGCTGTGTAACTTGTATGTCATTTGTACCGAAGGATCCATAATTAGCCACCCGATTCCAGCTTTCATCACTAAAACTAGCAAATATTGTGTTTAGAAGAGATGATTTTCCACATCCAGGTGGTCCAATTATAGCGATATTCAGAGGACGTTTGCCCGAAGATATTGTTCCTACTGTGTTTTGGCATTTTTTTATTAACAGCTGTTTAGCAGCCCAGCCCTTTTTCTTTGTATTATCTACTCCCAGTTGATTATCCATCTCTAAATCACTAAGATCTGAATCTTCTGCCTTTTGAGGTGTTTCCCTATCTAGTGCAGACATCTGAAAAAAAAGAGAAGATAGGCATCCGAAAATTATAAGACTATTGCCAACATGTTAAACGACGAACGGACAAATAGAAAATGTTTGCTTTACTTCTCATCATCCAACATAATATTTAGAATAGTAGGCATATTAATTATCCGTGATATAAAAAAAAGATGAATGTTCTATAAAAATAGAGTAGTCTAACACAACATACATTTAATGACACTCCCTTCAAGGACTTTAAATTGAAAATGGAAATGGGGAATTAATTAATTAATTAGCACATTAAGATATTGGTTATATTGGGCTAAATTGGCTATACATTTTTAAAAAGAGGGACGAAATAAACCAGAGGGACATTCAAACTCTTAAATCGAAAATAAACAAACAACGCCTGGCTAAAAATGAAAAAGATAAACTTTATCATATACTTAATAGGAAAATAAAATTAAAAAATGGTGTCACCGTTCATTTAAGCTCGCATTCTGCATTCGACAGAAGCATGCATTTTAGTTAAGGTACTTGCTTTCTGTTGAACTAATAGGAGAAATATAGGTAATATCAAAATTAAAAGTAGTCATATACGTTCGTAGACAATTCCTACGGTTAGGAAATGGTCTGGAGATGTCAGCCACAGTTAAGTGCGTCCCGTAACATTCGGGGAAAGTCAGCCCATTTTGTCCATTCTGATTTCAATCATGACTATGTCGTAACTGATTCTGATGAATCGGATTAAAATCGTAACAATGTTCTGTGTTTTTTTGACGTTGTCTGCTGGAAAAATAGGATTGAAAGATACATTTAGATACCAGAGGGACAGTCAAATTTATAGATTGAAAATAAACCGGAAAAATATGTCAGTGTTTTTTTGCCAATTGAGTCCAGATTGCATTCAGATCTTGCCGAATACCGAAACCGTTCCGAAATAATCCAGTTATTAATAATAAATTCGGCAATGATACCCACGGCAGAGTCCCGACAATTACAGAACACAATACGACAATGTCCAGACGAAGCCTTGTTCTATAAGGAACAGCAAACTTCGATAGGATTGCGTTCTGACAGTATCGGATCATCCCAAATATGGCGACAGTTTTCTAATGCGGGGTTCACACATAGCCGATTATTGCTCCCGTTTGAGATCAGACAGCGATCTTAAGACACGAAAAGTGAAAAAAGTCAGATTACTATCTTCAATTATCTAGAATGTCCTATCATTGTCTGAACGCAGTCGTTTGAGTTCGTAACAGATTCCTACGGGTCGGGAATGGTCCGGATAGTTCGGTGAAGCACCCCCCCCCCCCCCCCCCCCCCCCAGTTAGCTGCGTCCCGTTAAAATTCAGGGAAACTCGAATTACAAGCGTGACTTTGTCGTGACAGATTCTGATGTATCGGATCAAAATTCTCAAAATGTTCAGTGTTGTTTGGACGGTGTCCGGTGGAAGGGGAATGATCTGGAGAAACTTTAGATTGCAGTTTTTCTGCCGATTGAGTCCAGATAGCATCCAGATCTTGTCGATTGCTAACTGTCTTTGCCGAAACCGTGCCAGAGCAGTCCCGATAGCAATGATACCCACGTCAGAGTGCCGACAATTACAAAATACAATACGACTGAGACCCGATAAAGCCGTTTGCAATACGGTAGAGCGGACCATGATAGGATTATGTTCCGACATTAAATGATCATCCCGAGTATGCCGACAGTTTTTGAACGGATAACTTCCGTCAGCATCAGTTCACTGGCTGGTCACTGTCTGATCTCTGTCGGATTACATTCGGTAGAATCGGGACACAGTCATTACAGACCCGGTTGAATGTTACCATGCAAAAGATACAAATTGGATAAGAAGCGGATTGCGAACGGAATTATCTGGATTAATTCGCTCGGAAACGGTTGAATGTCGACGCTTCCTGAAAAATATCTGATTGTTTTCGTGATTATTTTTTTATTTTTACATATTTTAATTAAAGTTTGAGTTTCCAACAACGATTCACAGAATCTTGATCAGACTTTTGACAAATTTTAATCGGGAATTGTCCTGTCAAGGACGGCAGTAAAAATCGTGAATGTGTGACCCCAGCTTAAAGGATATTTTCCGTCAGCGACGTTTCACTAGCTGGTCACTGTCTGATGTCTGTCGGATGACATTCAGTTAAATTGGGACGATGTAGAGACAAATATGGTCGTTTTGTAACATGGGAAAGATATAAATTGGAATATGATCGGATTGGGAACGGGATAAGAGGGATAAATTCGGTTGGAAACTACTGAATACGGACGCTTCCTGAGAAATAGCTGATTGTTTACGTGAATAAAAAAAAATCATTTTTAATTAAATTTTGAATTTCCAGCCACGATTCACAGGAAATTAATAAGACTTTTCAAAAATATTTATCGGGAATGATCATGTAAAGGACGGAAAAATATTCGTGAATGTGTGACCCCAGCATCAAACACTTTTTACGATCCTATACCAGATATGTCACTTTCCAATTGTTATACTTGGCCACTTTCACAACTTTTTTCGCGACATGTTTACAGAAAAACTGTCGAATTTTATATACTTTTAAATATAAGATGACATACGTGATTGGCATTTTATTGATCACTTTGTCTAGCTCAAATGCAGAATTTCAATACTGGTATTTATGATAAGTTTATTTACAACCACTGGGTCGATGCCACTACTGGTGAAGTATTTATTCCATGAGGATACCACCAGCCCAGCATTCAGCACTTCAGCCTGTGCTTACAGAAGTTGTCATTGATATCATCATAATTATAAAATAACTGTTATCAAATTCAAAGTTTTTGAAATACTAAGACTTTTCTACCCCAGGAATAGATTACCTTAGCTGGCTTTAGTAAAAATATATGAAATTTTGTGTCATCAATGCTCTTTAACTTCGAGTTTTATTTAACTTCATTGATTTAAGCGTCACTGCTGAGTCTTTTAATTTATAGAAGAAACGTTCGCCTGCCTCAAATGCAGAATTTTAATCCTGGTATCTATGATGAGTTTATATAAACAATTTTTGTCCCAAATGAAAAAAAATATCAGTTGCCCATCTATTATACAGTAGTTACAAATTATTAACTAATCCAACAAGCTGTTATAAAGCCTACTGACGATTTTGGCGAGGCAAAGTTATTTGTAGATCTTTTCTTTTTGATTTCTTGTTATCTTATAATATAATTATCATGAAACCATTGGTAAAATACGTTTTTAAGGGCAATAACTCCTACAAACAAATTGTCTTATGGTTTATATGAAATGGAAAAAATGAAAATATCATCACTGGTAACATTTTGCCCTTGTAAGATTTTATCAATTAATTATCGTTTTTTTAAAATAATGGACAAAACTTGCATTTTAATCTGGTGTTCTTTATCGGCCATGTCGGCTATGTTCGTGATGTTGGTTCCAAGGCAGGGTCATCACACAATTTTAAACTAAATGTCCGAATGATGATTGTAGACAAGTCTGCGTAAACGATGGCCCAGTTTCAAAGGAGGTGATCTTTTTAAAAGTTTACGAATGAAGAAAGACGACAGACAACGGACGTCAAGTGACAGAAAAAGCTGATAAGGAACATGAAGGAAGCAATATTTATAAGATATTCTACTTGTTTCCGTCAGATCTCAAAGACGCTTTTGTCCAAATCTACATTTTACGAAGGATTAAAAAAGTTAATGATGTCATTGTTTCAAATATATTTAACTACAGTCAGTAACAAAATTGTTACCACAAACTGAATTTAAATGTTCAGAAATTTAGGATCGCCCTCTCGATTCCGTGACAAATATCTACCCTAGTGGTAAGTCTTACATACTGAACTTATTTAAACCAGAACCATAAAGGACAATTAATTATTTCAATTAATTATTAAAGTGAACACTATGAAATATGCTATATTTGTTCTGTATATATAAGAACTTTAAATTTACAAAACATAAGGCGATTAAATAAAATTGGCAGTTATTATTTAGTTTAACCCAAACATGTACCTCATCTATTTAAATGCGTCGATCTAAAGAATAACGTCATTCAATCAACATAATGAGGCTTAAGTTATTTTGTCTATTCATTCACTATACTTCATTTTTCTACCTACAAAACATTACATGCTTATGTAAGATTTCCTTTATGATTGTCATAACTAGTTCCTTGATAATTGATATGATTCTGTTTGGTAAATGATCTGAATCGTTACCTTTAGGTTAATATAAACCTTTTAGGTAATAATGTCAATGCTGACACCACAAAACTTCCACTGAGTACAGACAAACCTATGCGTTGTGGAAAAGTTTGAACGTTGTTGCTGAATCGACATATTTTTTTAAGGTAAAATTAAAACCTTTTTAGGATTTTGAGTATCATGTTTTAATCCTTTAGAAGATGAAAAAATGAAAATTAAAAAAAAAACACCTGCTTTCATTTATATAGGTATATTAAAGATTTTCTTTCCATTAACAAAACAAACTTTTCTGATTGGGCCCATTAATAGTCCTGAACTAGAGATTACAGACGCAATATAAACAACTTGCGTTGCTTCATGTTTAGACATAATATATCCCTGAAATTGACCACAGCGGTCATCTCAATACCAGAGTCCATGACAAACGATATGATTTCAATTTTGAAATGATAAATTGTCCTCACCCTAGCATCAATTTACCGACTTCATCCACGTATGAAGTATACATTTCTCAACTCATACATGTACGATATTAAGAAGCTTGCAGCTGCTACTCATAATTTGTAAAAAGTCATCAGTGTATGAGCAAAAAATCAATGAGCCAGGATTTTGTGAAAGAACTTTTCCTCTATTTCTCAAAAAGTTCATTGGAGAGTACCAAGACCTAATAAGGATATATTTTAACGGTCTACTCAGATACACCATTTGAATCATCTGTCGTAGTACATATGTCTATCATCTCTTTAGTGGTCATGTCAATCAATACCAAACAATTAATACATGAGGGGATCATTTCAAATAAATTTCACAAATAATTTTATTTTGATGTATCATATAGCAACGGGGGAAAATGTTCCCCAAAATCTAAGAAAGTTTTTATTTTTTTATTTTCTGTACTCATAATACTTTTAAAGTTGAAAACTGTCTTATTTGCATAAAAGGTTATGAAATACCTTGATACTAAAGTAGAAGACACATTGATTTGCGTGTAAATTGTCTTCGTCTTCATCGAGAAAAAAAGTGCGTCATAACTCTTTAATTTCTACATAGCAGTAACATTGTCGTATACAAAAACAGTTAACTTACTATTCATAGAAAACTCTGACTTCCTCTTTTCCTTTATTTGTGTTGAGAAATTTCTGCTGACTAATAATCTGTATGTTCAACTTTCGGTATGAAGAAAAACGGGGTTTTCCGATCCACAGGGAAATCCTGATTGGACAGGAACAATCCACCCTTAAATCAATGGAAACTCATCCTTTTTGTGTTCATACAATGTATTTTATAGTATTGACCGTACGACGAAAGACCATCTATAACTCAGAATCCATATGGTATTAACAATACTGAAACACAATCATGTTGAAAGACATCACAATGTCAATAAACGATTTTCAACAAGAGGCACGACTATTATTCCATGTCGACATGTCACTTATTCGCCTTGAGACAGCCATATATCCTATATGAATACATTTTATAAATATCTTGAAGATCTTATTAAGTTTAAACGACAATCTGCTTAGGTATACCTGTGTAAGATTGTTGAAAATGTACAACTTCTATATTAAGATTTGTTTAAATATAGTTTGCAACTTTAACTATTTTGTATTTTATGCACTGTTGTTTGTCTGTTTGTCTGTTTGTCTTTTTCTTTTTTGCTTTTGCGTTGTCAGTTTATTTTCGACTTAGGAATTTGAATGTACCTTTTGTATTTTGCGCCGCTCTTAGTCGTCTTTTATAATGATATCCATGTTACTTGTGTGGACGAGGCGCGTTGTTGGCGTATTGAATTTTAAACCTGATGCCTTTTGTTATCTATTGATCATGTGTTTCTTTGTCTAATACGTTCTCCTATTTATTTGTATTGTAGTCCTGTAATATTATGTTGTCATTTCAATGTTATATTTAACATTGCCATTAAAGTGCGAGACTTGGCATGCCACAAAACCAGGTTCAACCCACCATTTCTATTTTTAAAAATGTCCTGTACCAAGTCAGGAAAATGGCCATTGTTATATTATAGTTCATTTCTGTGTGTGTAACATTTTAACGTTGAGTCGTTTGTTTTCTCTTATATTTGAGTGTGAATTCACATTACTATAAAACGCGTCACGGTACAATTCTATCCCAATTTCATGTATTTGGTTTTGATGTTATATTTGTTATTCTCATCGGATTTTGTCTAATGCTTAGTCCGTTTCTGTGTATGTTACATTTTAATGTTGTGTCGTTGTTCTCCTCTTATATTTAATGCGTTTCCCTCAGTTTTAGTTTGTTACCCCAATTTTGTTTTTTGTCCATAGATTTACGAGCTTTGAACAGCGGTATACTACTGCCTTTATTTAATTCATTGTTCGCTTTAACGTTTCACAGATGACACCTGATATGTTCTAATTGTAACAACGTTACCACAATTTCCGGTTTTTGGTGGGGTTCGTGTTGCTCAGTCTTGAGTTTTTTGTTTTGTGTTTTGTATACTGTTGTTTGTTTGTCTTTTGATTGTTTGTTTTTTCGTTGTTTTTGTGCCATAGCGTTGTCAGTTTTTTTTTCGACTAATGAGTTTGAATATTCCTTGAATATTCCGTTTCTATCTTTCGCCTCTCTATTAAAATCTTATTTTCTAAATTTCAATATTCAGATATAAGCATTTTTAGATGTATCAAATTTTCGCTCGGAGTTTATTTCAATTTTGATGGATTGGGTTAGTAAAAGAATCAAAATTCAAACCTGTAACGTTTTAACATCGTAGTTAGTCCACATCAATTTGATTCCTTGTTCGACGGACCCGCCCGCACCTATTTTTTTCAAAACAGAATTTTTTTATTTTTTTTATATTCCCGCTTACCGCATCCGGGAATGTAATCATGTCCATTTCCCGCACCGTTTTTTTTTTTTGTAAATATTATAAAAAGAACAAAAAATTGGTTACTTTCCCCCGCCGACCGTGCAAGGGCTGTATAGCCAGTCAAGGTCGTTAAAAACTTCCATTTGTTACTTTCCCCCTTACTTATATTCCCTATTAAAAAATGTTCGTTTTTAGAATAAAGTAAAAAGAACTTCTGAAGGACTTGCCTTCAACTGCAATTATATTGTATGCTGGCAAAACAAAACTATCCATAGCCGCTGCATGTTTATGCACCTGTCCTGATTGATTCAGGGGCCTGTCGTTCAGCAGTTATGGTTTGTTGATGTTGTTCATTGGTATTTTCCCGTTTGCATATACATGATATATAAATTTGATCGTTGGTTTTCCTCTTCGAATTGTGTACGCTAATAATTTTGGGGTCCTTTATAGCCTGCTGTTTGGTCTGTATCAAAGCCCTGTGTACAAGGCCGTACTTTGACCTGTGTTTGTTATTATCAATATCAGTTTGAGAACAACCCTCCCTCAGACAAGGGGTCATTTTACTGATGTAGAAAAGAAAATAGAAATACCAAGGATTTGTATAGTTCTTCTATACAAAACCTTTGAAAACTTAGAATTTTGTACTCAAAAAGAGGAGAGTTACATCATATTTTAAACAACTTTTTCTAAAAGAGGGGTCCACTTATTTTGAATAATATTAAACTGTTAAAGTAAATGTGTTAACATGGTTAAAGTCCAGGAATATTACAAAATTCTTGGACATGTTTTGACCATTTAATACCAGATAGATATATAGTTCTTTGAGAAAATATGAGCCTTTTGTACAAACAAATATATTATAACTTATATTGATCCCTCATAAAACATGTAAAAGGGATATTTATAACATTAAGGGGTTGTCCCCAAACTGATTATGACTTGGAAGGAGAATTGTCTCATTGTCAGTCACACATACATAACCCAGATTTAATTATTTCTTGGTGAACAGGGAAAAAATACTTCAGAAATTAAAGAAATGTCAAAGTTCAAGTGATAAATCAAGCTTTAATATTGTCAAAACCTACTATTTTATGTTTACAAAAAAAAATTATAATCGCTCGCCTTTACTTTTCAAGCTTCGCCTCAAAAATTTGCAAATTAAATATTTTTTTATTAAAATTTTCAAATCGCTCGCTCGCCCCAAATTTTGGAGTCCAAAAATCCGTAGAACAAGAAATTAAATTGATGTGGCCTTATCTTTTGCTTTATAGATCGATCACAAATAGTACGCTGTACTCGAAAATATTAGACCTCTCGCAATGCAGCAGTGTCACATTGTTCATATCTATTTATCAATGAAATGCACGCATGCAACTACCGCAAATTCGCGTAAAAAGATTTACAAAAACTTAATATTGCACAATGAATAATGAAGATGGGGTCAAGGTCAGATATGTGATACCTGCCAGACAAATATGTACACCTTCTAATTATTCTATACACAAAATATAGTTGACCTATTGCTTATTGTACTTGAAAATAGGGACCAAACCAAAATAACTAAATTAACATTGACCATCATGATCAATAAATCATAAAAATGAGGTGACGGTTAGAATAAACTTGCAAAATTGACAATCATTCTATACTCCAAATATAGTTGATCTACTGCTTATAGCATCCGAGAAATGGACCTAATCATGTAACTATAACTTTAATCACTGATCAATGAAATGTAGTCGATGTCGGTTGAACTCTGTATAATGAATATGTAGATCTTGCATGGAACCCATATGCTTAATATAGTTATCCTATTACTCATGATATGAGTAGTAGAAAACGAGAGTGCCCTCCACTATTACAGCAAATTCCAACGAGTATGAAGCTTCATGTAGATTCTTTGGTTAGCTGCCTTGCTAGCTGAACCATGAAATGATTATTAGGTAAGGTAAACAAGCCTTTGGGTGGAGTCAATAGTTAAAAAGAGAACCAATCAGAACTAGTGACAGAATATAAACATTGTAAAACTAGTTTTACAAGTCAGTTTAAAAATAAGTTTTCAATCTAAATTTAAAATTTATTGATAACATGTTGAAGGTGTGTTTGATTTGCCAATTTTATTTCAAGAGTTTTTTTTAGAAAAGGTATTTTTGTTATACAATTTTTAGCATAGAAAAGAAGGAACGAAAGATACCAGAGGGACAGTCAAAGATATATATTACTCACTTGATTTTCTATGATGTGACTAGCATTAATTGTTTACAAGAAGTCCTAAAGAGCCTTCATTTGTTTTTTAAAAGTCACAAAAGTCGAGCGCACCCTGGAAGGTGTACTTGAATTTGTCCATATTTACATTTGTTTTAAACAATATCTAATAAACTTGTTTTAAGGAAATCATTGCTAGCACTGCTTGCAATCCTCCATCTATCAAACATCAAAATTGCCAACTACGAGAGTACAAGGGGAATGCTGTGGATTTTCTATAAAATTTCCATTTGTTTAGCATTGAATAAAACACTAAATGTTATCATCCTTGAACAAAACATAAACCGTAAATCTGCTTCTAATTTATTGTAATACAAAGAATTTTTTAATTCTTTATGAAATAAAATTTAATTTGCAAAGTTGTTTAGGTAAACATGTTTGTATGAAACATGCATATTATAAACAATTAAGCCATTGATATGAGTGTTTTCATTGGATGATGAATTAGTGCTATGCTCCTCCCAATTTTAAGGTAATAATCATTTCATGGTTGAGTTAACAAGGAAGCTAACCAAAGAATCTACCTGTAGCTTCATACTCGCTGAAATCTGCTGTCAAAGTGTGAAGCATGTGGAGTTGTCTAATGCCCTCTAATCTTCTTAAAAAGTAAAATCACAAAAATACTGAACTAAGAGGAAAATCAATGCGGAAAGTCCATAATCACATGGCAAAATCAAATAAGTAATCCAGCTTATGGTACGATTTAAAGCATCTTATGGTGCAACTTTAAGCACATTATTATGCTATCAATCGGATTAAGATAATCCTTATCTTTTAAACTAGGTTATTTATCCTCAATGATTTGTTCCCCCTTTTAATCCTGATTAGAGTAAACAATTGCTAATTATAATCTACATGTATTTGTTTTCGGATTAGAGAAACGACTCTTAATTGATATCCTAGATTAGAGGAATCCCTTTTGATAATTAACCAATTGTTGGCAGATAATTAAAATCCATTTGTTTTCGAACTTAATAAGCGGATCTTTTGTTTGAATAAAAGAAATTAATTGTAACGGAAGGAGAGACAGACTTTTATTTTTTATTTTTACAGGAAATACCACAGATTGCAAGAATTAAAAGAAGAAATATTAACGAACCGCTAACTGTATTTTCTTTCAAACTAGTTGAGATAAGGATCATAGTTAAAATGAAAAAAGTTTTTCTTTCTTTTTCTTTGTAAATTCTTGATATTATTTTTTTTCTTTTCTCAATTAGTTTGTTTAAAAATAAAACACCTCGTTGTCTCATCTATATACAGTTTCTTTAAACACAAAATAATAACACATTTCATTTGTTAATCATTTATTTAGAATATTCTAGATTGTATTTGTTTTTAGTTAAAACATTAAAATTGTAACAATCTTTTTCTCTTTTTTTTTATTGTGAATGTACTGTTTATGTCTCGTTGCACATACATACATACATACTATGTCCGCCATGTTGGATTTTATCGGAAGTAGTGTTATTAAGACATATAATCTATATCATTTATCCAAAAGTAGTAAATACCAAAGGTTTGTACTAAATATTATGATGGTAACATGTAATTAACCCCTTTTCACATACCAGCCTTCGATATTGGGCTGATTTAAGTTTGATGTCCGCCATTTTGAATTTTACCGGAAGTGAGAAATTTGTTTCAAATGCCCCCCTTTCTGAAATAAAAAGATATAGTTGAGGAAGGTCTATGCGAAATTTCATGCTTGTAGCAAGATGTGCACATTTTTTCACAAAGCCGCCGTAATACTAAGCCCATTGCATGGCATAATCCTCGAATGAATCCATTACTATTTGGAATTTGTTTTTCCAATTGCTAGATTTAAGCTTACGATAATTCGGACCTTTGGATAACACATTTCGCGGGAGAGTGTTATTGACAATCTTGAGGGCACGATAATAATATGGCGTGCGGTTTATATGTGAATTGGGAACTAGCACAAGGGCAATCTGGAGTTTTGTTTAGATTTAACGTCAATATTGAGATCCTGCAAAACATGTTTTTAGTTGAAAATTTTAGCTGCATTTAGTTTGGTAAAGGTATAAGAATGATTGATACAGACTGATTAGTACAAGCTAAATATGCCAAAAGCAATAGTTAATGCTTTTGGCGTATTTAGCCTGTACCACTCATGTGTAAAAGTCATTACATAAACTGCTTGACAAATGAATTAGGTATTAATAATTTACTTGGAAACTCAACATATACCCTTATCTAAGAGGAAATCCTGGATAATCATAGGTCTGTTCTATGTTCCTTTTGGAATTTCAACCAAAGATGAAGAGCTGGATCTTCCATCACGGATTAGATACCTTAACTACGTAATTTTTATTTTATTTTGATTTTGGCGATTTCTCCGAGCTCTTTTGCGTTAAATCTTTTTGTTAACCATCCGAATAAGAATAAAAGTTCTGTATTTTTTTTTCAATGCAAGTTTTATAACAATAAAATCAGCATAGCTCTTGCAATTTAATAGGATCAGAAGAATGGGAAAAATGACATTACCCAAATTTGTAATTGATCAAAGTTTAGTGGTAATAAGCAGTGTGTATAAGTTCCATAACATTCATTCGAGGCAAACTCATGTAAGAGAAAACACAAGTGCACAGGCTTAAATGGATGCCTTCTTTACAAACCATTGATATTACGTTGATAGTCCTAAATATACACATTTACTACAACTATCACATCAATTTAACATGATCCAAGAAAATATGGTCAAGGTCAGATAAACCAAACAGGAAATACCTGTATATATACCTACCAATCATTACATGCTTTAAATATAGTTGTCCTTTGGCATATAACATCTAAGAACAAAACTATAACAGGGTAACTTAAGATTAAAAAATGAACCATGAAAATGAGGTCATGGTCAGATGATTATTGCCTGACAGACATATACATGATATTACAATCATTCCATATACCATATAGTTGACCTATTCATGCTATTGTTAATAGTATAATAAAAACAGACCTAAAAACAATAAATTGTTATCACAGAGATTTGTCTCTCCTTTTTGTAATTTTGATTAATGCAAATCTTGAAATTTGAAAAAAACAATACTTAAACACGCAAGTAATACAAATATTCAAAGTCGATGAACTATGACTGAAGATACATGGCTGAACAATCTCCATGCAAATGTGCTAATGTTAATACAATTGCATACCAAATACCATTGACTTATTATAAGTAGTTCCCTGTAAACAAACCTAAACACACACATAAACTTGTAAACTATGTAACAGTTCAAAGTCAATGACCAATGATGAGGGGCTGAGGCTTTTATAATCTGCAAAGAAATAAGACTTGCAAATGCCTATAAATTTACATACCAAATATCATTGACTTGACATTAGCAGTTCATCTTAAACTGATCTGATCACAAACTTATACATTCAAACAAAGCAGATGTTTCAAAGTCAATAGACCATGACTGAGAGGGACAGGGCCACATAATCTCCATGGACATGAGATGTGACTATGCTTTTATAACTGCATACAAAATATCATTGAGCTACCACTTTTAGTTCACCATAAACTAGACCTAATATAAAACTAATACATTGTTGACGCTGCCGCAAACAGCATACCTCTGTCTCGGTGTTTGACGCCGTGAAGGCGAGAAAAAAATCTAACATTGAGTTATGAAACGTAGAATGAGGTCAATGTCAATTAATGTAGGGTTCGTGTTGCTTATTCTTTAGTTTTCTATGTTGTGTCATGTGTACTATTGTTTGTCTGTTTGTCTTTTTCATTTTTAGCAAAGGCGTTGTCAGTTTATTTTCGATTTATGAGTTTGACTGTCCCTCTGGTATCTATCGTCCCTCTTTTAAAAATACCACACTGACATGTACATCATACAATATTTACAAGCCAAATATAGTTGAACTATTGCATACAGTAATAAATCAACACAAAAAGACTTAACTTAAAACACATGAAACATGAAAATAAGGTCAAGCTTAGATGACACCTGCCAGATAGACATGTTCACCTTACAATCATTCCATACAACTAATTTAGTAGACCTATTGCATACAGTATCACTGAACAAGTACACATTTTTGTTTAGGGGCCAGCTGAAGCACGACTCCGGATGCGGGATTTTCTCGCTACATTGAAGACCAATCGGTGGCCTTCGTCTGTTTTCTGATAAAAAAATCTTCACTACAACCACTGAACCATGAAAATGAAGTCAAAGTCAGATGACACCTGCCAGCTGGACAGGTACACCTTACAATCATTCCATGTACTAAATATAGTAGACCATTGCTTATAGTATCAAGGATAAGGACTTTTAAACCACAAAACCTTAACCTTGTTCACTAATTAATGAAATGAGATCGAAGTCAAGTGAAACTGTCTGAAAGGCATGAAGACCCTGCAAGGTACATTTCGTCATAATAAGATAGAAATGAAGAATATTAAAAATTTATTTCTGAAGGTAAAACCCTATTGAAGTAGAAACAATACCAACAATTAAAATTTATTAAGTAAATGCTGTTAGATTTATAACGAAAAAACAATGCATAAAATTATACAAAACATCTCAACAGGTAAATATTGTTACACAGTCAATATAGAAATAAATATTAAAATTATTAAACTTAAATACATAACAATTGTTTATCAATTCAATGCTCTTTTTTTTAAACACAAATATTAAAATAGTTAACATTTTTAAATTATATAAATCATGAAATTATCCATACAAAAATATTATTTAAAATGCCTTCCAGGAAATATTGCTCACAATAATGCCAGCATAATTCATTATTGCACTGATCAGAAATTATAGATACTTTCATTTACCTTCCAATAACCTTCGCCTTCCAATAACCTTCTAAACAAAATGACTTAAGAAAAAAAAACACCAAATGGACTTATGTTTTTTTATATTACCATTACTCAACTCAATTATCTTTGCAAAACGACACATCTTTTTTTTGTATACGCTGTAGTTCCTATTTTTGACCAAATCTGAGTATGTTGACATGTGTATAAAATTGAAGTGACAATTATGATCAATTATGTAGATATTGGTACATATTGTATCATCTTCTTCAACAAGCAATAAAACAATTATAAATTTGCCTGAAATGCAGAGCTTAACTAATTTTGAAATTTGAATTTGAGGAGGACAAATAATGAGCTTTTTACATTCTGAGCCCTAGCATTTTGATTACTGACAAGCACATACAACAACATTTTCTTTATCTTTAAGGCACATACATCTTATCTTTTAATAAATTACATTAGTAAAACACAATATTTGACTTATTATAATGAGCATGTTATTCATTTGAATTATAGTAAATAAGAATGTGTCCATAGTACAAGGATGCCCCACTCGCACTATCATGCTCTATGTTCAGTGGACCATGAAATTGGGAAAAAAATCTTTTATTTGCTAAGTTTCAAGTTGTTTGGACTTAAACTTCATCATGAACTACCTTGACCAAAAACTTTAACCTGAAGCAGGACGGATGAACGAACGGAAGAAGGGATGAATGCACAAACGCACAAATGAACGGACCCACAGACCAGAAAACATAATGCCCCTCTACTATTGTAGGTGGGGCATAACAACAAAGAATACTTCCTAAAAAAAACAATAAAAGTAAAAAAAGATGAGAAATCTTCTTCAGTTGTATCAATATATTTAAATGCGACCATACCAACTCTGAGATATTACTTTACATTTGTACACATGTATCATTAGCATAATTAGGGATTTGTAATTTGCACAAAAACCCATATACTTTACAGAATTTACAAACAATAAGGGATCTTTTATATAAAAAGTTGGTTAACATGTTATGAGGTTCTGTGTTATTTACACACAAAAAAGCAATGATAAGAAGACTCATAACACCTACTTTTCACAAGAAAGTAATTGACACCATTGAATGGTTTTTTTTTCTAAACAGTGAGAGAAATATTTTTAATTTTGAACATTAAATCTTGTATACAATCTAAACAGACATAACTATATAAGATAAGATATGCAATATATATTTTGTTATGTAAAGTAAACAACAAGAATTCACTTACTAAAATGATTAATTCAGATTATGACAAATTCAAACTTGATGAATGAATAAATAACTGTCAGATTAATTAATGTCCAGTTGCAAATTATGTGCATATTCAGGGAGAAAATATATGCATTTGATAAGATTATTTATCCTGCTTTTTATTTAATTGACACATGAGCCAGCTTTTAATAATTTAATTCAAATGGTAACTAAATCCACAGGAATACAATGTTTCTGCACCCAGACATTTTATTCTGAATCTGTGCTGACCAGCAATTCCTCTTTTACTTCTTAAAATGTTTTCACACAAACAGAGAAACAGCATATTCAATTTGAAAATCAATGAAAAAACAAAGGTATATACAATGAGGACCTGGTTATTAAATTCTGCTTAAAAATAATAAAGAATGGCTACATTATATTTACAAATACATGACAGAACAAAAGACTGATAACTTTGAGCTTAGTGAAACGATAAGAATAACATTCCAACCTTCTGATGCCAACATAAAAAAATGCCAAAGTATCATGAATACTGAGCAAAATGTGAAATAATTATGTATTTAAATTGCAGTATGTAAACTTGGACGTAACTTTTTACCTGTACTTTAAAGTAAAGCATTTCAACCTTGCTTTCAATTCATCTTTTTCAGGAGAACATGACTAGAAACATTTAACTTTATGAAAAGGAGATTAATTATATACATGTACTGCTAAGAAACTTCCAAGGATACTTCATAAAGGTATTAATAGTTTTAAATATTAATGCATTAATAAGAGAAATCCATTCATTGTTAATTGCTAAAAGTATAGCTGAAATATCTAACTTACGAGGTAACAAATTACAATGGTTAATTTTTCTGAAAATCAAGGGCAACATAAATTCTCCCTGGAGCAAAGTGGGGAGTTCTAAGGAGACATAGTCACTCACTTCGCCTAGTGTGGTGACCCCTGAATTATTCTATAACTAAGAACAGTTTGATAACTGCACTGTACATGCTGTACTGGGAGACAACTCTAGGCTATAAGAGCACAAGTTTTAAATGGAATCATTAAACATATAAAAATTGTATAATACATATACTATCATGACTATAGATATAAAAAAAATTAAGAAATTAGTATCACATTTTAACTTTACCCATATAACCTTATAGTTTTGTCTAGTTCATCAACATATAATTGATTGATTGGTTGGTGTTTAAAACATCTTCTAACACTATTGTGCTGGTTCTTGATGGTAATTTTTAATAATCAGTTCAATAAGCATGATAAGTAAACAAAATTATAGTAAATAAATATCATTCATGTCATTTCATCATTTCATTTCATAATAATTATATAGCATGTATATATGTATCATAAGATTTTTTTTTTTATATATATTCTATTTCTCAAGAAAAATGCAACATTCATAAATACATGTGCTTCCCACAACAAAATCACAACAATGCATTGGAAAACAAACAAACAACTTGACATTACTAGTTATTTAATTGTTAAATAATATAAAGTAATTATAAGAATCATTTTTCAATTTCATTTTAGGATAATTAAAAAGCATTGATCATGTGCAACCTGTAGTCAGGTAGTGAAGCACTGCAAACAAAATGTGATTCATGACATAAATTCAATGCTTTTACAACCCAATAATATAGTAAAAAGAAGATTTTAATTCAATTCAAAAATAAAAATTGTTTTATGTGATTGCTAAGAAATTTAGAAACAAATTGCAAATCATAAGTTATTGGAATTTTAATGTCCAATTATGGATTTATAAGGTTGAACACTTATTTTCAAGAACTCTTTCAAATACATCTATACATTTACTCCAGTAAATAATGATTATATTAAACATGTTCTATAAGGCATATTGCAGAACATTGTTTTTACAGCTTTTGTCATCTTTATTTGTAGTCATATGGCCATCACAAACATTTGAGCTAAAAACTATATTTTTTAAGACGGTTTGAGCCAAGGCTCCATGTTGAACGCAGTACATTGACCTAAAATGGTTTACTTTTATAAATTGTTATTCGGATGGAGAGTTGTCTCATTGGCACTCATACCACATCTTCCTATATCTATATTATATGTTCAGGCATATAGATACGGTGTTGATTATTGCTTCCATAGGTTGTTTATTTTAAACCAGATGATAGGTTTAACAAATGATCAAGAATATTTTGGCTAAACTTTTTAAAAGATTGGAATTTTATTTTGCGATATATCTGCCATATTTCAGCACCAAGGAGACATTTCAATAACTATTGTAAATTAAGTAATAATTGCAATACTTTTTAAAATTGTAAAATTGCTAATGGATTATGTTTCCCAAAAATTTGAAAAATTTGCATTTCAAAATTTTGATAGTTTATCTCCGCAGCGTTTCCTGTAATTACAAATTAGTAAGCTCATGTTTTAATCATTACTCAACAATCCCAGAAATAGTGCACCCTGAATCTAAATTTAAAATATACTTACTATATGCATTGATTAATAGATGATTCATGGCTTTTTATTGGTCTTCAGATTAGTTCAAAACAAATGGCCATTTTGTTTCAACAGGTGTTGAAAAAATAAAACTTCAAGTCTTAAGAATTTTCTTTGTCAACCCTTTTAAACATATTGTAAGCTTTTTAAAAAATCCCGGAAAAATCATCATTCAAATTCGCTAATTTCTATTTTTTGGCTAAGAAAGAATAAAGCACAATTGGAAGAACAACAATAACAAACACTATCCCCCCACCCAATAGATAAATTGGAGGTTTCAAAATGTCCACTTTATTGTCACATAGCTCATTGAGGCCATCAATGGTAGCATCATGTTTTGACTTGATGAAATCGTAGTTTGCACAGATTGTGTTGAGTTTTTCCTCTGTTATAACTGGTTTCATGCAAAAATGCAGAAGTACTGCCATAAACAGCACTTGGATGGTGATCAGAAGCAATAAGCTTGCAAAGCCAAGTCCGGATGATGCTGGTTGTCTATTTCCTGAGGATGGTCTTATTCGTGGTGGAACTGGCTTTGCCCCTTCTTTAGTTTCACCTGGAATTTCTGTTTCTGGAGAGAGATATTCTAGACGAGCTTCAGCGTTTGTTACTTCTAATGCATTACTGAAAACCTGTAAAATAAAATGATTGCTTATGTATAATTCATGTACTTCTTTTCCAACTTATGAAATTCAAGCATTTAGTCTAGTTCTTCATTTTAATCTCTGAATCCTTAATAAAAATTACCTGTTGAATTTATTGTAAATTTGTCTGTCCTGAACATTCATAAATATTTGCAACTGGATGTTGAGCAATCAATCAATCAATCAATCAATCAATAACTTAAAGCTTCCAGTGATTTCAAGTACTCTCAAATCTGCATGCATTTGTAATTCCTAAGCAGGTAGGGATTTTACAGTCGATTTGATTTGATTTTTTTTGATATTTTTGGTGTTTTAATGTCACTTTTAAGCACCGCATTTAGGCTATTTCGTGGCAGCCAGTTTGGTTTTTTTTTGGTGGAGGAAGCCAGAGTGCCAGGAGAAAACCAATGACCTTTGATAGGAAAACTGACAATCCTAGTCACGATTGGAGTCCAGTGCACCTGTATGAGTGGAGTTTAAACTTGCAACCCCAGTATTGACTCAGGTTAGTAATTACAGTAGTAACTTCTTACATCACTCAGGCACCGAAGCCCCTTTTTTACACTCAATAATATTATGATAAAAAAATATGAATTTCTTGAATTTTGTGGTAATAGTAGGAATAGAACAGAACTTCTGCATTATGCATCATGATTGATGTTTGATGTCTAGCCAAAAGGATAGTATTATTATATCAATGTATATAGGGATCATGTTTACGTTCCCATTTTATTAAATGAATGATTATCGATATGTGTACTATCAATTTTTGATTTTCCTTTTTGAATTTTCCTCGGAGTTCAGTATTTTTGTGTTTTTACTTTTCACATATATATCAACTATCCTCAATCAGAAAGGAAAAGATCTATACGAAAATACCAAACAGAATGTATTGCTTGATTAAATAACACTAACCTGTGTCATTAGTTTAAGAACACGAACATCAATCTGTGGTATGACAGAAAACATATAAGCCATCTTTTTATCAATATCTTCACAATAATTCTTAATCCTGGCAAAGCGATTATTTGGTATTCCAAGATGTTTTCTGAATTCTGTTTCTCTTTTCTCAACTTCTGCATTGTTTCTTCCATTGAACTTGTCAGATTTTGTCATAACACCAAATATTGGAATGCCTGAATATGCAATTTTACAATGTAATTAACATGATTAATATTTATAATACCACATTTATATAAAAATATGTCCAAATTTCATAACATTCTTCTTTAACATATATATGAACTAGTATATATATTTGTTTAGAAGCCAGCTGAAGGATCTAACTCCCACGGGTGCGGGAGTTTCTTGCTGCATTGAAGACTATAAATGCATGGTGTCCTTCTGCTGTTGTCTGTTCTATGGTCGGGTTACTCAGTTCTCTTTGACACATTCCCCATTTCCATTCTCAATTTTATTATATGAACATGATATAGGTTTGACAGATATGACAGAGATATATGATGTATAAAAATTTTAAACTAAGTTTGCATCTCAGTCCCATTTATCAATAAAAGAACTTAAATGTTGACACCACTGACGAAACTAAGTATATAGCTTCGACAACAAATATTTTTTTATTAATATATTAATGCGCTTAACAAATAAGTTATACATTTTAAGTTAAACTTGAATTAAGCAGTCACTCATGGGAATTAACAAAAGTGACCGCTCAAGAAAGGTTACATTTCAAATTAGGTTCAATCTGATCAGACATTGCAAATTGTTTCTGTATTTTAAATTGGAAGAGTTATGGTTCTTGATTGAATGCAAACAGATTTCAATTCTCATTTGAACTTGATATCAAACATAAAATATATATACATTTTTCATTATGATCAAGGCGTTTATATTTTGGTTGTTAACAACATGTTATTGGCAATTGTAAAAACAAATCTGTGCAAACACTTTGGTTACTGCTGACCACGTTAGACAAGTGACTTCTGTAAAGATTAAATTAAAGAGAAAATGTTTGGGAGGGTCTGGAAGAAGCTGTAAGAGTCATGTGATTGATGAAACCAGCTGACCATTAAGGCAGGTTTGACTAAATATATTAAGGTGACCTTGTAGATCAGCTTTGCTACGTACCTCTTAAACCATGTGCTACCTCACTCACACATGCCATTAACTGTGTTGGAAGGGTAGTCATAGGATCTCCTGAACATACAAATATAATTCGGTCTATCACTAAATATTCTTTGCCCTGACTATATCTTGTCTTTAAACCATTTAAGCCATAATTTTGGTAGTGGGTTAAAACATCAGATAATTTTTCAAATTCTTTCATCCTTCCATAAAAAATAATCTTGAGAAGCTCTCTCGTAAACTCATCGTTCTGGTCTTCAAAGCCTTTCATATCAATAAACGTTGGCATTAAGACTTCATCATCCTCTTCATTGTTTGGTCCCTCCCTGGAGTAGTATTTCTCTTTTTTAAAACTGAAACAAAACATAATACAAACATTACGTCATTCAATATATGAGCTGCGTCAGGTAGAAATCTTTCTTGTGGAAATGAATATCAAAACTTCTATTAACTTATTTCAGGTTGAATAAAATATCTACTGTGTATGTGAATTGTGTCTATTGAAAATTTAGTTGATATTATTTAGAACCCTACAAAACAGACCAAAATTCATCTTTTACTTCGATCAGCTTTATATGACCGCAGAGGTCGAACCCTGAACAGTTGGGGCAAGTATGGACACAACATTTAAGCTTGATACAGCTCTGAATTTGAATTGTGATTAAATGGTTGACACAACATAGGTTTCTGACTCAGAATGAATGTGGTCTAAGAACTTAAACTTAAAAACTTAAAAATTTTAAATTGGACCTTTACCTATTATGGTCCATATATCCAAAATCTAAATACATGGTTAGATTCAGCATATCATAGAACCCAAAGAATTCAATTTTTTATGAAATCAAATAATATTCAACTTTAGACCTCAATGAGGACCAATTTGGTAACCGGGCCCAAATATTAAAAATCTAAATACTTGGTTAAATTCAGCATATTGAAGAACCCTATATATTCAATTTTTGTTGAAATCAAACAAAGTTAAATTTTGGACCCCGATTTGGACCAACTTGAAAACTGGGCCCATAATCAAAAAACTAAGTACATGCATATATTTAGCATATCAAAGAACCCCAAGAATTCAATTTTTGTTAAAATCAAACTACATCTAAGTTTAATTTTGGACCCTTTGGACCTTAATAATGTAGACCAATTTGAAAACAAGACCAAAAATTAAGAATCTAAATACACTGTCAGATTTGGCATATCAAAGAACCCCACTAATTCATTTTTTGATGAAATCAAACAAAGTTTAATTTTGGACCCTTATTCCTAAACTGTTGGGACCAAAACTCCCAAAATCAATCCCAACCTTCCTTTTAATTTGTGGTCATAAACCTTGTGTTAAAATTTCATAGATTTCTATTTACTTATACTAAAGTCATTGTGCAAAAACCAAGAAAAATGCTTATTAGGGACCTTTTTTGGCCCCTAATTCCTAAACTGTTGGGACCAAAACTCCTAAAATCAATCCCAACCTTTCTTTTATGGTCATAAACCTTATGTTAAAATTTCATAGATTTCTGTTTACTTCTACTAACGTTTTTGTGCGAAAACCAAGAAAAATGCTTATTTGGGCCCTTTTTGGCCCCTAATTCCTAAATTGTTGGGACCAAAACTCCCAAAATCAATCCCAACCTTCCTTTTATGGTCATAAACCTTATGTTAAAATTTCATAGATTTCTGTTTACTTCTATTAAAGTTATTGTGCGAAATCCAAGAAAAATGCTTATTTGGGCCCTTTTTGGCACCAAATTCCTAAAATGTTGGGACCAAAACTCCCAAAATCAATCCCAACCTTTCTTTTATGGTCATAAACCTTATGTTAAAATTTCATAGATTTCTATTAACTTTTACTAAAGTTATAGTGCGAAAACCAAATGTCTTCGGACGATGACGACGAGGACGACGCTAACGTCATACCAATATACGACCAAAAAATTTTCAATTTTTGTGGTCATATAAAAACAATCAAACACTTATACATGAATATGACTTGCATTATGTTGATTTTTATCTGACCCAGCTGATATATATTGGAGCTGCTATACTCCCCCTTCTTTTTTTTTTTTTATTATGACATTTTGATGACAACTACATGTATATAACTTGATTATAAATATGGTACAAGAATTGTATGTGTGAGATCACTTACATTTAAATTATCTGTATACTTTTTTTTCTTCCCCAAGGGGTATTATCATCATGATCATGATTATACATGCTATACTAAAACAAACATAGTTGATGATGTATCATTATTGATTCTAATAGAAATTTCATTAAAAGGCACAATAATGCAATTTCCAACAAGAAGCTGTCACAACGACAGCAAACCGGATTTATTAACATTTATTTGTGTCCTGGCAATATCACAAGTACCATTACTGATGAATGGTGCAAGTGAAAATCATCAATATCAAATTTGACCTTCATTTTGTCATCAGTATCAACATATTAAAATTTGAAAAGCTTAGATTGAATGGTTCATGAGAAAATGCACGGACACGACTGGAAACACCATTTTTCAATCTTTGAAGAACCATAACTCCTGAACGGTAAAATTCAAAATCGTCATTATTGAACTTGACCTCCATTTTGTCTTCATTAACAACATATTAAAATTTGGGAAGCTTTGGTAGAACAGTTCATGTGTAAATGCACGGACATGACTGGAAACTCCATTTTTCAATCTTTTAAGAACCATAACTCCTGAACGGTAAAAGTCAAATCTTCATTATTGAACTTGACCTCCATTTTGTCATCAGTAACAACATATTAAAATTTTAAAAGCTTTGGTTGAATGGTTCATGAGTTAATGCACGGACAACATTTGATTGCCGCCCACCCGCACGACCGACTGCCCGGCCGCCCTCCGTACATCCTCAAATCAATTACCGACATTTTTGTCACAAAAATCAGGTTAATAAAAATGAAATCCCAAAAATAGTTGAACACAAAACATATAGATGTAAAAGTGCTTACAATATAATTTTTGGTATGAATTGTATTCTTGTAATTATAATATTATAAATATTTTTATTCATCAACAGGAATTCTATTTTTGTAGAAAAAAAAATGTACAAAAAAGAATGGAAAAAGACAATAAAAGAGTATAACCGGTAACCTCGATGATATCATGCTGACAAAACTCAAAGCTACCCAAAACTAGTATTTTAAACTGAAATATCCTGTACGAAATGTGACGTCTGTATAATTTGACACGACAACCTGGCGTAAAAACCATACTTTATCCGGGCGGCATTGCAGTTTTTAAGGAATGCATGTTGGTGGAAACCAGGCGGAAATCAAGCTTACAATGTAACTGAGGTAGAAATCAGGCGTAAAATTAGGCCTAATATTTAAATGAGTACTCCTGGTCCTCATAAAAGCAGGCGTAATATGCAAATCAGTCAGCCTGGTCAATAAATAAACCAGGCGTAATATCCTTACATAACACTACACTTATATTTTAAATCAGTGTATTAACCTAGCTGGGTACTTTTGTGTATTTGATACACACTTCTGTACTGTTGCTTTAGTTTCTCCTTGTTTGACCAAACACATTAAATATTAACTAACCATTGAAGTAGCTAATATACAAATAAATACATTTTTGACAGGCACTGGCTCAAACAAGTTAAATTCTAAATAAGAATTATATATGACAATTAATTTTTCTTGAAATAAAAAAAGCATTTTAACTAAGTTGTTTTTGAAAATTAATGTCCTATGACCTAAAATATTGATGATAATATTGTAAAGTATTTTAATGTTATTATCCAAGGATAAAAGTTTTTGGATTTCAAAATTTATACTGTTAAAACTTACTAAATAATAGTAACATTCTCACATAATTATTATTACCATGTTTACTACTTTCCTTTTATTTCACAATTTTCATTAATCAATATGATTCCATAAAAATTTTCCAATTTCAAATTCTTCCAAAAAGCACAAAACAAGCTAATTATCCCTGAATGTATGAAGCTGCCATAATTGTCCAACTCTTGCAAACTAAATGAAAGAGCAAAATTTAAAAAAAAATCCATGAATCCTTTAAACAAAACATTATGGGTATTATGATTTACGCCATACCAACAGTTTTACACTGTAACAAAATTTACACCTTGCTTATTTCAATTCATGCCAGAACGTTTACCACTTTTTTCTACGCCTGTAACATGTGTAAGGACTACAAATTTACCTTTCCTGCTCTCTTACGCCTGGATCTAGACACGTCACTTAACCACTTACGCCTGGTTTACGCCTTATTTCCAGGCGTAATATGCCTTATAATTTTGTATGTAGGTTGTGACAAGAGAACATACAAACATGATAGACTAGAAAACATAATGCCCTTCTACTGTTCTAGTTGGACATAAAATGCATGGCAAATGTCATAAATACTATATCTCAAATTAAATTCAAAGGATGCAGTCTTGACTTCAATGTCAAACGAAATAAATAGGAAATTTGCCTATGATGCCCTTAAGGGACATAACTCAAGAATTGTAAAAGTGATGCCACCCAAATTTGTACTTGATCTGAGTTTTGTGGTACTAAGCACTGTGTACTCATTTTATAACATATATAACATATATAAGTTGAGGCAAACTTAAGTTAAGGATTGGAAACAAAAAATTCATCAAAATTCCAATGTTAAAATAAAATAAATGGGGAATTTGCCCATGAAACAAAGATGATGCCTCCTCTGAGGAGTCCTCTCCATCTCTCACTTGCGTTAAAAAGGGACGTCTCAAGTATTGTAAAAGTGACACGAACTAAATTTCAAAACTTGATCTGCATTTGTACTTATTAGCATTTTGCATGAGGTTCATGACATTTGATTGAGGCAAACTCAGTTTAGAGAACAGAAATAATAATTCAGCAAATTTCCATTTTAAAAAGGGCATTATAACTCTAGAATGGCAA
Organism: Mytilus edulis; assembly: GCF_963676685.1. Classification (NCBI taxonomy): domain Eukaryota; kingdom Metazoa; phylum Mollusca; class Bivalvia; order Mytilida; family Mytilidae; genus Mytilus; species Mytilus edulis. Next base: position 44,380,116 of record NC_092348.1, on the reverse strand, counting down.
AAGTGAAACCATCAAAATTCGTACAAGACCTTTTATTTCTGGTAATTAACACAATATTTGGTTGAGGCAAACAAAGAAAAAGAACAGAATCCAAATATTCAGAAATTTTCCAATTTGTAAAGGGACATAACTCTAGAACAGTGAAAATGAGACCACCAAAATTCAAACTCGATCTGTGCTTTGTGGTAATAAGTTTCTTTACATTTGGCATATTAAAGAGAAGGAAAACTAATTTTGACGTACATATGAACAGACGTTTAAGGGTAAAACTTAATGCCCCATCCACTACAGCGAGAATTTAGATTTATAAACTGCATTGTACTGAATCGTGTTCGACTATAATACCTGATCAAATTTTGTGAAATCTGTTTCCCCAATCCACCATGGCTTCCATGTGCTGCTAGTTCTTTCCATTTTTCATCACTAAAGCTGGCAAATATAGTATTAAGAAGAGATGATTTTCCACATCCATGTGAACCAATAATTGCAATATTCAATGGATGTTTCCCACTGGATATCGTACCAACCTCTTTTTGACAAATTTTAATCAACTTCTGTTTGTCATCCCAGCCTTTTTTCTTCGTAGAATCTATCTCAAGGAGGCTACCTATTTCTATATCACTGTCTGAATCTTCTGTCTTTGAAACTGGCCCTCTTGAACCTTCATAGGTATCACTTAATTCAGCCATCTATAAATATACATAATCGAAAAATCAGATAATCTTGCAACCTGGCTTTTGTTGGCTTTAATATTGATTCACTTGTAGGGTCTTTGCATCAGATCTACACATTTATTTAAAAAACAGTTGTTGGCATTACACGGGTTATGTTCTTCTCATATATTTTATGATACATGTAGTATGATACTAAAACCCCTAACAGGAGGGATTGTGCTTGATATTCATATGATGAAGACATAATCTTTCAATCAGTTTAATTGAGGTCTGGTCAGCTGGCCTGTCAGTTAACTGCTAGTAGTCTCATGTTATTTATGTATTATTGTCATTTTATTTATTTTGTTTTGTTACATCTTCTGACATTTTGTCTGACATCAGACTCGGACTTCTCTTGAACTGAATTTTAATGTGCGTATTGTTATGCGTTTACTTTTCTACATTGGCTAGAGGTATAGGAGGAGGGTTGAGATCTCATAAACATGTTTAACCATGTTAACCCCGCTGCAATTTTGCGCCTGTCCCAAGTCAGGAGCCTCTGGCATTTGTTAGTCTTGTATGATTTTTGTCGAGCCTTCGACTTTAGTCGAAAAAGCGAGACTAAGCGATCCACATTCCGTCGTCGTCGCTGTCGTCAGCGGAAGGCGTCCACAAATATTCACTCTGTGGTTAAAGTTTTTGAAATTTTAATAACTTTCTTTAACTATACAGGATTTCTACCAAACTTGGACAGAAGTTTGTTTATGATCATAAGATAGTATCCAGAAGTAAATTTTGTAAAAAGATAACTCCATTTTTTTTACTGTATTTTACTTTAAAATGGACTTAGATTTTCTTCCAGTTAACATTACATATATACAGTCTGCAGTTAGAGTTTTCAAAACATTTATTAGATTTTAACTATCCTAAATTTTTACCAAACTTGGACAGAAGCTTCTTACAATCATAAGATAGTATCAAGAGGAATATTTTTATTGATTTTTTTCCTCATTTTTGTTGAGCCTGAGATTTACAGCAAAAGTAGGCGAGACACTGGGTTCCGCGCAACCCTTACAAATTTTTAATTTTAGTTTCTTGTGTATAATTTGGAGTTTAGTATATATATATGACATCCATTATCACTGTACTATAGTACATACATATTTTTTAAGGCAGTCTTCACGATGAACTTTTAAATCTACAGTCCCAGAGCTCAATTTTTGAAAATTTTAAGTTAGATTCTGTTGGCCTGTAGATATGATTTTTACAGGCCCGAGAGCAATTTTACAAGCCTTACAGGGCTGCCTGGGCTGCCACTCAGCGTGAAGACTGTTAAGGGGCCAGCTGAAGGACACCTACGGGTGCAGGAGTTTCTCGCTACATTGAAGACCCATTGGTGGCCTTTGGCTGTTGTCTGCTCTATGGTCGGGTTGTTGTTTCTATTCTCAATTTTATTTTAAATATTCCTTGAGTTTTATATGTTGAATGTGCTCTGTATTTAATATTCATATATATGCTGCTTGAAATGATTGTATGTGCTGTTAATGTAAATAAGTCTAGTCATTTTATGAATTTATATAGTAGTCGACTTAAATGAGCCCTAAAAGTCTATGTGTAATTTTTACTTTTTCGAACTCATACTTCTTTAGTTCTACTAATTTTTTCCCAATTTTCAATTTCTATGTTTGATTGAAAACCTGACACTAAATAAAGATTATACTTACTCACTTCACAATAAGTTATAGTTATTGACCAAATGAGCAAGTCAGTATATATCATTTAATCTGCATGGATGACCTTAATTAACCAGATCGATGTAGGAGTTCAGGTTAAAGTGTCATTCCGAGCTGTGCAGATTAATTGATATATATACCTAAATTGCTACATGATTTTTCTTACAGGTGTGGATAGTAAACTGCACATTGACAGAAACAAGTGCCTGTGCTATAAGGTTACGGGGTAATATGAATAAATATTTTTTTTTTGTCATCTGCTTGACTAGAACATTTCTTTCCTCAAATTGGGTACCAGTATCAGATTATATATTTTTTTTGTAAAAAAAAACCCATAACATATGGATAGTCGACCTTTCAATGAATAGAAAAGTGCCCGTATTGGCATGATTTGCATGAATCGTGGTATAAAGTATTATGTAAACACTTACTATTTAAAAACTTTAAGGTGACATCATAAGGAATTGAAAAATATGGCCATGTTTACACCTCAAAATTTACTATGTGGATAGACAAACTGGTACATCTAGGAAAGTTTTAAGGCATGGTAGGAACTACCTGTATAAATATATAATATCTGTATGTTGTCGGAATTTCGAAAATTAAAAACTAACCTGGTTTTTGATGTCCAGTTTTTTCCAGTCTGCAGAAGATAGCAAAATAAACAAACACACAAGTTTCATTTGATAAGTCTACTCATTTACACAGTTTATTAATCACCTATTGTCTGCAGATGTCAATTGTCCATCTATTTTATTCAAGATTTGATTGTCCATTTAAATCAATACTTCTCACAACATGTATTATATGAGGGGAGATTCTCAAACCTCTTTCCCAACTTTGTTTATTTTGTTACCTTCTGCAGGAACGAAAAAAAAAACTGGATAGCCAGATGGCAAAATCTAGTAAAAGGTCATAATTTTCAAAAACATAAAATGCATTTAAAATTTATACTTCTAGTTCCTGCCATCAATCCTTAAAACTTTTGCAGGTGCAAAGGTTTGTCTGTACTCAGAGTAGCATTTGTGGTGTAAATACGGTATCAGGTCTGTTTGCCCAATACACTTTCGCACCCTACACGTTCCCACCTCGCACGTTTGCAACCAAGATCCGTTTGCACTCTACACATAATAGCACCAAATTTTAATTCAAATTCCAGTTGAATAATTGGAAAATCATGATTCTTGTTTTAAATTGCTTTAAATTGGTGTACAAATTTAATACTGAATGTATTTATAGCTTGGTATGAGTAAAACATTGCAAATTTTAAATGAAAAACACAAAAGATAATTGTTTTTAACAGCTTCGTTCCTTTGATCTGAAACAATGAAACAATAAAATATAGCAATACACTATTCATGCTATTATAACCAAAACATGATAAAACTTATTCAAAACACAAAAGAATATGTAGTCAGAATCTCACTTCATTTTGAAACAAGTCATTATGAAACAAAGTTATAACAATACACTAACCCAAACATGATCAACATGATCAAGGGTTATTTAACACAAAATAAAAAATTGACAGAATCCCACTTTATTTAGAAAGGATTGCTATTTTTTTTAACAATACACTATCCAAAACATGATTTAGATTTATTCAACACAAAAAAAATGCTGTCTCACTTTATTTTGAGACAAATGAATGACAACAACTATACTTTTAAGCATACATTTGCCAAAACTTGATTACAAAGTATATTAAACACAAAACCAATTAATATTGGACGCGAACATGTAGGGTGCGAACAGTGAAAGGGGGTGAACATGAGTGGGTGCGAACGTGAATAGGCGCGAACGGACCCGCATTCTGAAAATACGCATGTACAAGAATTTGATCGGTCTTTAATGCGCATGCGCTAGTAATTGTCCATATACAGCGATTACTTTTACTATAGATTTGTATGGGCAAATAGTTTTTATACCCGTATTACTTTAAGTTAACATTTGAATTTCTTCTTCGCGTGGTTAAATATAGTTCCTTTAAGGTTTGAACTCTTTAATGATGTAAATTAAATAAGATATTTTAAACCTCCGTCACTTTTGATTTAAAATTTGCAACCATAAATAGCAAAGTAGCCCTTTTAATGTATACAGAGAAGGCACTGTTTTGCGAACCCCTGACATCTGTTTGCTTCAATAAAAAATAGTATTCGTTATTTTCTTATTTTTGCGTGGATATCTTAATAATCTCCAAAGACAGGAAGGAAATAAAATGGTATTTTTGTCTAAAAATAAATTTTTGTAATTCTCCCGTCTTTTTATGGTTGAAAATTGAAAATTGTCATGGAAAAGAGAATTTTACACACTTGGATACGAAGTCATCGGAAAAACACTTATAATTTTACGAATTAGTATGATTATATATCTTTTAAGATTCTGATATACAATATAAAGGAGTAGGTCCGGTCAAGGACCGATTTTGGCCTCAAATTTCAGGTTCATCTGACGAAAGATTTTGATCACTTTTTAAACACTTAAGTGTCTATTTTATTTGAATTAATTAGTTTATGTGAAAGATTTTAACAGATTTAGTCATTAAAAACGATCCGATTCAAGCTCAAATATGAAAAATCTTCCTAATATGCTGGAAAATGTCACTTTTCAGATGGTTTTTGGTAAAAATGAAAGTGGCCGCATCCGTGTTCATCCTCAACCTTTATATATGTTATGTATTATCATAAAATACAACTTACATTTCAATATTAAGGATGAACACGAATGCGGCCACTTTCGTTTTACACGAAAACCATCTAAAATTTAACTAAAATGCTAGAATAATGAGGATTTCAGTAATTTAGCCTGACTTAATGGTGCTAGTACCGGATATATGTGCATAGTATTGTCAGAAACAGCCCATATTTATGTAGCAGAAGCATTCTACTGTCCAATAAATAACTAAAGGTTTACATTTTAACAATTTTGTAAAACTTCTATATTTTGAGGCCAAAAAGGGGTCTTACTGAACCTACTCCTTTGAAGATATATACAGGTTTACTCTACATGTGACATTAAAGTAGAAATACTTGCAATACACAAGGTATACGTTTTTTGTGTATTTCCCCTTTTCAATCATGATAGAGGATAAAGTATACAAAGGAATCATTAATATTATGTTGAAAAGTGAACTTCCAACAATTAACAATCTCAATATATTTTCATTACAATGACAAAAATAAATTTGCTGGAAGCTTCCGAGAAAAAATGACAAAAGACTGGTGTAACGAATGCATGTCGAAATTAAAATCCTCCTTCGGATTTTAATTGAATAAAAGAATAAGCTTCAATCGTGACCATGCATAAACATCCATTGGATAAGGTTCTTTGGTTGCACCAGTTATATTTTTAACAGAAAAAATGGCTATGATTTTTTAAATTATTAAAATTTCAATAATTATTATTTCATAATTTTTCCATAACCGTAAGCTAACTAACAACAGTGAAATATACTACAATTGTAGTATTATGTCTCTTGTAGTATGTCTCTGCTAGCAATAATGATTTATCTTCCCTGAAAAAAAACCCACATATTAAACATCCCGATACCATGGATACTGAGTGGGACAGTAGTATGATAAAGTTTGAAATATGTTTTAACAGAAATATTTACTAATCAACTTTTTAACAACTACATGTACTGCATAAACCTACACACCCCGGGATACGAATATTGATTTGTGTGATTCGATCAAGTATCTTTGATTGTTCTCTACAGGGAGTGATGCGTGCATAAATATTATTAATTTTTCACACTTTTCTTATCATTTCAAGTTGAACGCTTTCAGAGTTTTATCTTTGACAAGTTTTTGATTTGCATGGCCATGTCTAAGTTAGCTGCATGTATTTTGGAAAATACCCCGTGTTTACTAAATACTTTGTCATAGTTGAGATCCGTTACATATATTCCTTTAGAAATAAACATTATTATGAAATAATCCTTAAAACGAATATAAAAATAAATTAAAAAAATACTCAAAACTGTAATATATTTGGAAAAGTTTAATTCTTAAAAATCACACAATGGATTGTTACTTTACATGCTTTACTTGAATACACAACGACTAAAATAATAAAATATCGCAGCATGGAGGTTTACATCTATTGTGTCAAATAAAAGATACATGTATGCAACCTTTTAAAAGGTTTTACCATGAAAATCAAGTTATATTAACATTTGAAACCAGGAAGAGTTTAACCAAACAAATTGAAGTCAACAGGGCCGAATTTGTGTCCCTAGTAGTAGATGTTGTAAGAGACCAATATAACAAACAATATAATGAAATTATGTCCAGAATTGCAATATTTAAACAGTGACACTATAGATTGGTTTTGATAATAAGAATTGGATCTCTGTTTTAGAATCTACTATACTTTATGCAATATCATAATTTAATTTAAAAGATAAAATAAAAAAAAGGCCCAAGTGAGATAAAATAAACATACATTTTGTAGCTTCTGGAAGAACATGAAGAAGTACAAATTGACTTTTCTTCCCTTTACACATGTTTTCCTCATTATAAACTTAGAGACAATGTAGACTTATAAGTCAATCTTTTGTTAAGTGTCCATATTTAAACAACTGTCTTGCTTGAAGAACGGACAAATCACATTTTTTTCATTGACCAAATGCATGTTTATGTTAGGTTGACGTTATTTTCAACTGAGACCAATTGCATGCAATCCCATCATGCATGCATGTTGCTTTGTTTTAACCAAGCTAGTTTTTTTAAAATAAATAAGGCCGTTATATTTCTGGTTTGAATTGTTTTACATTGTCATTTCGGGGCCTTTTATAGCTGACTATAATTTCTGCAATTGTTTAGTCATGATACAGTCTTTCGAATCAATTTGTACGTGTCTGCTAAATGTAAAATTAAATTAGAAAAAAAAATCTGAATGAAAATTTTTAGGATTAATGTATCTGTATAACATTGACAATATCCCTAAATGATTGTGATGCGTTCAAAGCGCTTTTCTGTATTTACCCTTATCAATATCCAAAGTTATAACACACCATACAATTAATTGGTTAAAGGTGTCTTCTTAAAACTGAGGAATATATAAAGTATCAGTATGATGACCATAAAATCAGTAGGACGTCATCGTTTACGAAGCAGTAACATAAAGGTGTTAATTCTGTTTATTTATGTTTACCTTACTATCTTTACATATAAAACATGTTAAAGATCATAAACTGGAAATAGATATTCAACAAAATTTGATTACATAACACTTTTTATTTATTTTTACCTCATGTATCGAAGAAGTGAAATCGATTTTGTTTTATTCTAAACTTGCAAAACTTAATAGATTTTATAGGTGCATTTCGCAATTGCTGTTGTAAAGATGAAAAAAGAAACAAACTTTTCACCAAATTCGTTAATAGTTAAATTGAGTTAATATGAGTTTAGAATTTTTCTCTGTACCGATGTAATGCATTGTCTGTATGAGATTCAAAACATATTTACTAAGTCCTTCAACCAGACATGGCAAAATACAATGTTTTAGGTGGACAGATTTATTTCTTTTTTTGTCTTTTTTTTGGTCTTATAAAATCAAATACTTTTCATTTTCTTAACAGAATTTGCATGTTGGGAAAAGTGTTCAAAGATAAGAAAGAAGTATGTTACACAATAATTACGCATCTGGTATAATAAAAACTAATTGAAATTATTTATATTATATATAAACCGTAATAATCCTAATTTGATTCGAAACTCGGTTTTCTATTAAGATGACAAATTATTATTGTACTATTGGAAATAAGCATGGACATCGATCGTCAAACATTCAAAACCCGTTGTGATCTGATATTTAATTATTCATGTACACAAGTTGGTGTGCAAAAATCTTGTTTCACTTTATAAGAAAATTGAGTTACCTCCCCTTTTTTAGTACAAGTTGTCTTTCTTGACCGAACTAATAGTTCAGAATGGCCATGTTAGCCAAAAGGTAATCAAACGATGAACCTAGCTTATACGTTATAGGTCCAAATAATTATGACGTCTTGAAAGGCTATTTTAAATTTTCACTTTGACGCCTTCCTGTCGATGTAAGCAAAGAAAACTAGAGGCTCTAAAGAGCCTGTGTCGCTCACCTTGGTCTATGTGAATATTAAACAAAGGAAGCAGATGGATTCATGACAAAATTGTGTTTTGGTGATGTTGATGTGTTTGTACATCTTACTTTACTAAACAGTCTTGCTGCTTACAATTATCTCCATCTATAATGAACTTGGCCCAGTAGTTTTACATGTAGTGAAAAATGTTAATAAAAATTTACAAATTTTATGAAAATTGTTAAAAATTTACTATAAAGGATAATAACTCCTTAGGGGGTCAATTGACCATTTTGGTCATGTTGACTTATTTGTAAATCTTACTTTGCTGAACATTATTGCTGTTTACAGTTTATCTCTATCTATAATAATATTCAAGATAATAACCAAAAACAGCAAAATTTCCTTAAAATTACCAAATTCAGGGGCAGCAACCTAACAACGGGTTGTCCAGTTCATCTGTAAATTTCAGGGCAGATAAATTTTGACCTGATAATCAATTTTACCCCCATGTCAGATTTGCTCTAAATGCTTTGGCTTTTGAGTTATAAGCCAAAAACTGCATTTTACCCCCATGTTCTATTTTTAGCCATGGCGGCCATCTTGGTTGGTTGGCCGGGTCACCGGACATATTTTTTAAACCAGATACCCCAACGATGATTGTGGCCAAGTTTGGTTTAATTTGGCCCAGTAGTTTCAGAGTCTGAGAAGATTTTTGTAAAAGTTAACGACGACGGACGACGGACGACGGACGACGGACGCAAAGTGATGGGAAAAGCTCACTTGGCACTTTGGGCCAGATGAGCTAAAAATGTAATAGCCTTTCAAGATGTCTTAATTAATTAGACTAAATGAACCTTAAAAACCAAATCAACAGTTCGACTGGATGTCATAAAGTTATGACATGACAACTCTTTTTAGAAGTATACCATAAAACTCACTATTGACAGCAAACTTTTAAGCCTATATAGTTTTCCCTAATAGTAATACTAAATGAAAATGACTACCAAACAAAAAGTTCGATGACAGCTCTCGGTATTTACTTTCGTTTTCACAGTCAACAAATACAGGGCAATTTCTGATTGGACACTCGAGAATATCTGGTCTCGGTCCTATACAACTTGTTTTGCTACTTTCGTCCCAATAAAGTCGCCTCACTGACATGTAGACATTTACGAAAACCGGTTACCCGACAAAATATAGTCTTCTGCCTCTTTTTTTCTGTTATACTAAGTGGTCTTAAACTATGGAAAGCCAACGGGGTCAAAATTCTTAATTCGTGACTTGTCAATTCGTAACTTGTAGTTGTGTAATTTCTAAATTGTTAATTCGTAAATTGTTAATTTGTAACTTGTTACTGTGAAATTCATAATGCTTAATTCGTAAATTGTCAATTCGTAACTTGCACCTTTGTAGTTTCAACATTCTTAATCGGTAAATTGTCAGTTTGTTACTTGTAACTGTGCAATTTCATAATGAGGGGGAGGACAGGGGGGTACCCTTCTCCCTTCTCCCACCCCTCTTCTCCTTTCTCCTACCCCCATTCTCCTTTCTCCCATTAGAATAAAACATCTCCTTTTGAGATATTTTTTCTTGAAATATTAGACATTTTTTTAAAAGGCGAGATATTTTTTTTTTTCTCTTTTCTCCAATTTTTTCTCCTTTCTCCCAGCCTTCCTCTCCTTTCTCCTACCCCCTTTCTCCTTTCTCCCACCCCATTTCTCCTTTCTCTTACCCCCTTTCTCCCTGTCTCCCTTACCCCTGTCCTCCCCCTCCATAATGCTTCATTCGTAAATTGTCAATTTGTAACTTGTATCTTTGTAAATTCAACATTCTTCATTCGTTAATTGTCAATTTGTAACTTGAAGATTTCAAAATTCTTTATCGGTAAATTGTCTTTTTGTACATTGATGTTTTGTAACTTGTAACATGTCGATTCGTGAATTGTCGATGTGTGAAATGTCGAAGTGTTAAATGTCATCGTTATGCTAACGATCATTATGACGACAGGTGGCGCTCGGTTTTCTTGTTTCTACAGACTCATATCTTTGTTTCTACAGACGACTGCAGGTGGCGCTGTGTTCTAGAACGGAAACCACATCAATTCTGGTTCAATTCTGAACACTTCTAAACAACCAAGGTAATTACTGTTTCTACTTATCCTGAAATGCGGATTATTTGGTGGTGACCAGTCCCGTAGCCATGAGGGGGTTATTTTGACTCTCAAACTCGACTTTAACAGTGACAATTCGAACGGAACGTTGACTTTAACAGTGGCTTATTTGTTTACCAGGTCCCCTTGCTACTGGTATGGTGACTGAGGACAAAGGAAATTATGACAGTTCTATATTTATAAACATGTATTCTGTAGTATTGAGGCCTTCTTTTGTTAACCCTCAAATGCAGAAGCCTACTTTTATTTAAAAGAGGGACGAAAGATTATACCAAATGGACAGTCAAACTCATAAATCTAAAATAAACTAACAACGCCATGGCTAAAAATGAAAAAAAGACAAACAGACAAACAATAGTACACATGACACAACGTAGAAAACTAAAGAATAAACAACACGAACCCCACCAAAAACTAGGGGTGATCTCAGGTGCTCCGGAAGGGTAAGTAGATCCTGCTCTACATGTGGCACCCGTCGTGTTGCTTATGTGGTAACACATTTTTAACTTTACCAGCTGTTTACTCAACAAGATGTCATATGCAGCCACATGCTTGAAATTTCATCCTATGATAAAAAATGTGTTGCAGAAAAAAGTCACACAGGGGACTGAAACAGTATATTCCTCCACCCTTCGGAGGTTTAGTGCATAGGTAGGAGTTGTGAGGGTGGTCATGAAGCCCCTCATTATGAAAAGCTCTGGATCTGCCACTGTAGTGGGTAAGACAAGGTTTTACTGTCAATGTAAAACACTAATTTATATACATTTGTAGTATAGCAATTTTCATTGACAGAGTTGAACTTAGTCTGACCCACTAAACAAGCCCATGTGCACAGGGTTAGCCCCATATTGCTCTGATGTCAGTCCATTGAACCACAGCACTGTCAGCACCAGCTGTGTCTGGCCAAAAAAACTGTTGGGCAATTATTCTCCTGACCTTGACTCCCCTTAACCACAGTTTCAGTCTTTCAGGGCACCTACTCCTGGGATCCTTCACTATCCCACCCACTCAGACTCCTCACATTGTCACCAAAATGAGCTTTTACAGGCCCTCTCCTGTTCCCACGGTTTACCTAAATTTGCAACAAAATAATATCTTACAGATTGTTGATAATTTTTTACTATACAGTCAGGGGTGCTACTTATACAAGTAATTTCATTATCACCTATTTAAGTGATTTTGGTGTTTTCTTTGATCTTCAAATGCTAATTTCATTGATTTTCCATATTTTCTTGGACAGTAAGTTAGTGCGCTAAGGCTTTTAAAAATACCCTTGGGAATTGTTCTGTAATAAAATATTTTGGGAATTGTTCTGTAATCAAATATTCATTAACTACTCTTACTAGATCAGATTAAGGTCAACAATATTAGGTGACCTGATAAGTTTTCTTTAGAATTAGAACAATTTATTTTAAGGTTATGTCCTGATCTACAAATGATTCCAGTTTTTGCATATATTCAAACAGATGACAATTTATGCATGTACATCCATGTACATAGTTGTTTTTTCAATAGAATTCTGGGCTTTTTACCAATAAAAAAATCAAGCTTGTGGGAAATATATTCCAAAAATGTTATAAACACTTATTGAAGTGATTAAATTTTAACTTCTCAAATTACTTGTTTCAGTGATTTTGAAAAGTCTGTGCAAACATTTTAAATATTTCTCAGCTAAAATCACAAAGAACAATGAAGAAGAGATTTTGAATTCACTTGTTTAAGTATCACCCCTGACTGCTACATGTACATGTACATGTATATGAAATGAGCTCTAAAGTAAAATTAGGGTACAAGCATAATCCTGATTACAACTGTCTAGGTATACTATTTTACTTGTTCATAGTCTGACAACAGATTTACTAAGTGAAAGATTAAATAGAAACCAGGATACTGTGGATTCGTTATTATTCGTTGGATACCAATTTTCGTGGCTTTAGTGGGTGAATGTGAACCATGAAATTAAATGTTCAACTAATAACAAATTTTTCTATAGGCTTATATGCAGACTTCGGCAAAACCACAAAATTAAATATCCATGAACATGGAAATTTTCCCTAATCCATGAAAATTGGTACCCACGAAAATGAATGAATCCATAGTATTACGTTTAAATTGAATATTACATGTATTACATGGTATTAGCACACTACATTTTGTACATCATTAATCTATTTTGAGCATGTACCTTCACAACATTAACATTAGACACCTTTATTTTTCATGTTTGTAGTTATTTTTTTTGTTCAACCATGAATGAAGAACACGAAGAAGGGATAATTCAAGAAATGAAACTTCTGATCAGATGGCTAGCAAAATCATAACTTTAAAGAATTGCATTGAAAGCAAAAGGACATACAGTCTTAAAAGAGATGTGGAAGTTGCATTGGGAATGATAAGTACATTATCCACACTAATCAACATTGATGATGTGCTGGCTGAAGTTTCATGTGCAGTAGACTTAATACAAAAAAGTGAAAGTATATCATCAAATAATCAGTGTCTATCTAATTTAGCAGCAAATTGTACATTCAATGAACTGAAGGGGAGACCCTCATTCGACATATCAGAAGACATTTTAGAATATTTCGTAGAGGAAGATTTTAAGATTGCTGATATTGCAAACATGTTGTGTGTCAGTGTGTCTACAGTGAAACGCAGGTTGAGGGACTACAATATCAAATTATCAGAACGTTACAGCGCGATCCCTGATGACGAACTACATGAACTTGTAAAAAACATTCAAACTGAATTTCCTGAAGCAGGATACCAAACCATTAGGTCCATATTATCAAGTAAGGGACATAAAATACAGAGGCAAAGAGTACGCAATGCTGTGAAAGCAGTAGATCCAGATGGTGTGGCATTTAGAAGGCTTTTTTTGAGTGTCCATAGGATCCAAAGAAGGACATACAATGTTAGAGCACCAAGATCACTCTGGCATATTGATGGAAACCACAAACTTATTCGGTAAAATCATATAAATATTATTCCTGCTACACTCATTTGCAATAAATATACATGAAACCAAGTCAGGAGCCTCTGGCCTTTGTTAGTATTGTATTATTTTAACATGTTTAACTTTTAGTTTCTTGTGTACAATTTGGAGTTTAGTATGGCCTTCATTATCACTGAACTTCATGTAGTATATATTTGTTTAGGGGCCGGCTGAAGGACGCCTCCGGGCGCGTGAATTTCTTGTTGCATTTGAAGACCTGTTGGTGACCTTCTGCTGTTGTCTGCTCTATGGTCGGGTTATTGTCTCTTTGGCACATTCCCCATTTCCATTCTCAATTTTATGATATATATATATAAGTAGTATTTGATATAAATATCATGAAATATAATCCCAACAAATTTATATATTTTCTAAAGTTTAATTGCTTGTTTATTTAGGAGCAAATTTTTGTTTGTTTTAAAATATATAACAACAGAGTGTGTGTACGTGGGTTCAATTCCCACCCTAGGCATTTATTTATATCAGCTGGTGCAAAGCGGGCAGTTTAGCTTAGTGGCCCCACACTAACTCTGTTGTTCCTCTGTCAAAAAATTCATGTGGCCACCACCAGCTCTTCCTATCTTTCTTTTTTTCTTTTTGAAGACCTTGTACAACACAATCATGACAATCAGGGTATAATTGTGAAAAGAAAGCTATGATGTAATTTTTGGTTATTGTAAATTATACTCCAGCATGTCCAGTTGCATTCCCATCTACAATTGTACAGCTGTACATTTAGGTAATGAATGTCAAATGATACATACATACCATAAGAAAGAGACAAACTATGTAACTGCTGCTTACCTATTTTTTTTATTATGCTAAACAGAAAAGGAACTCAATACTAAAATAAGAATAAATATAATTTTGAATTATATGTATGAGGTTAAAAAGTTATAAATGTCAGCACACTTAAATATTTCAAAAACAAAGTCATAAATATATTACTTTCAAAGCATATGGTTATGCTGAGAAGTACTGAAATTCAGAAATTAATACGAGGTTTTAATTTTGCGAAAAATGAGACAGAGTTGTAAACTCGCATTTTGAAATATTTTATATGAATTAAACATGATTTTTCTCAAAATCGTAAAAATTAAAATCGTATTTTAGTCTTAAATGACAAAATCGCAATAATTAATGCACGCAATAATTTCTGAATTTACAGTACCGACATGTACATGTGTCCTTAGTTCCAATCGAAAATTTTCAAGAAGAAAATAAATAATTGTATCAAATTACCTTAAATACAAAAAAAAAAACTGTAAGTAGGATATGTCTCAAGATCACCAGTGATTCTTGGTCCTGAGAGCATCTTGTTTTCCTTTCTTATCAAAAAGACTTTAAAGTATATTATTCTTTTCATTGCATTGGTTTTACAATAAGTTGTCAGTTGCCTGTATATTTCACTTCATTTTAAAATTATAGATGGAGATTTGTAATTCATGGTGGGATAGATGGATATTCCAGAATACCAGTGTTTCTTGCTGTCAACACTGATAATAAAGCTGTGACAGTCTTTAAAGCATTTGAAAAGGCAGTGGAAACATGGGGATTACCAGAAAGAGTGCGGTCTGATAAAGGTGGTGAAAATGTGAAAGTAGCAGAATATATGCTGATGGTTAGAGGAAATAGTAGTTTTATTGCTGGCAGGAGTGTACACAATCAAAGGTATTATAGTAAATAATGAGATATAATCTAATGATTGCATAATTTAACAGTTTAATTGATTTCCACTTAGTAAAGTCAATGGCCACATAAAAATGAAAAACACAATGCTAGCTCTGAATTTCGTTCTAAATCAATATTAATAGGAAAGACAAGAGGTAAACTTTTTGTATCAATTGGCATGCATTCCATCACAGTATTTCTAGTCATTTTATCCTCACAACAAAATGGGGGATCAAGTTTTATCTCAACTCTCCAATTCAACTTTTAATGTTTTTCAGGACAAGACGGCATGGGTGCATTCTTTTTTTAATGATTTTTTAAAAGTGAAGTTTCTCAAAATTTATTTATAGTTGGACATTGATATTTTATAAAGGGAATACTGTCACCGGATTAGTTCAGTCTGCATAGTAAGCCACTAGTCCTATGCCCCAGACTAGTAAAATTTCGTTCAGACTAGTAAGTTTTTTACAAAAATTTGTTTGGCCCAATAAGAATAATGTCAGAATATTGGTCTTTAGAGTACTAGTAGGTGAAATAGTTTTTAGTTCAGACTGTTAATTTTGCCACATTCCATTCTGAGGAAAAAATGTTAATGGACCCTATTCTTGTTTAATTCATGACGTCCAAGCATTTGAATTTCTGGTCTCACTCATGTCTGCGATAAAGAGTTATCAGCAATTTGTACAATTCCCTTTGATCTTACTGCCACATATTTTTAAGATCATTGGTAGGACAAGATACTTGAAAATATTAGACAATGATATCAGGTATCAATCCATGTCCATTTATCAATGAAATGCATGTGACTTCTTGCTTTGTTTTCTTGCTGATAAAGGTCATACACTGAAATGCCTCAATTTCTTTACTATCTATTGATATTATGTTGATAGTCTTTAATATAAAGCTTTACTACAACTATCACATAAACTTAACATGATCCAATATAATGAGGTCAAGGTTAGATAAACCCAAATGAGAAATACATGTACACCTTACTATAATTCTATACACTGAATACAGTTGGTATATTGTGTATAGTTTCTAAGAAACTTACTCAACAAAGAAATCTAAATTTTCAAGATTGACCAATGAGCCATCCATGAAAATGACAGCCAGTTAAGATGAACCATGTCAGGAAGACACATACACCTTACACATAATCTATACATTTAATACAGTGGACCTTTATTGCTAATACATGTAATAGTATCTAAGAAACAAACTTTACCATAAAAACTTAACATTGACCAATGAACCATGAAAATGAGGTCAATGTCAGATGATACCTGCCAGTCAGTCAGATACAGCTTACAATCCTTCTATACAACAAATATAGTTGATCTTTTGCTTAATATAAGAAATAAAGACCAACACACAAAAACTTTATATGAACCATAAAAAGGAGGGGGGTCAATTAAAACCTACAAGACTCAGACATGAACATCATAAAGTATTTACATACAACAAATGTAGTTGACTTACTAGTATTGCATATAGTATCTGGGACATGAACTTGACCACCAAAACTTATTCTTCTTCACTGATCCATGAAAGTAGGTCGAGGTCAGGTGAAAAATGTCTGACAGGCATAAGAACCATACAAGTAACCCACACACCAAAATGTATATAGCGATCCCATTACTCATAATATAACTTAAAAGGGTCAAAAATTCTTATTTTTTTTTCAAGTAGCCACTGAACCATGAAAATGAGGTCAAGAAGACTTGAAATTTGCACGTAATTAGTTAACAGTCAATTTAGTATTATCCAAAATAGTCTAGCACCATATTTGATAATCTAATATAGCGACTACAATGTATTTGAAATTAAAAGTTGAAAAAACTTTAAGATAAAAAAAATAGAAATCTTTGTTTAATCAAAGATCATTTGTTGAGTCTCAGTGGTTATGAAGGGTTTTGGGAGACATGATTTACACTGTGGTTGACAATAAGTCCTAGTTTTGTTTGTTTTTCAGGATAGAGCGTCTTTGGAGAGAAATTTGGAGTGGTTGTGTGTCATTTTATTATCAGCTGTTTTACCATATGGAGGAGCATGCAATTTTAGATGTCACAAATGAAGATCACTTGAAAGTACTACACATCATATTCAAACCAAGGATTCAAGATCATTTGGACAGCTTTGCACAAGCTTTAATAAGAAGACCCCTTAGGTCAGAAGGCTCTCAGACACCAATGCAGCTGTGGATTAAAGGTCAAACATTAGATCCATATTGGGAATCACAAAATGAGGTATTAAAATTGTTAACCTTTTGGTTATAAATTATCTTAGGGCAATTCCATAAACAATGTCTCCTTCGAACAGAACATCACAGGAGTAAAGGGTACCAATAACACATTGAAAGTAAGGCGAAATGTTTATGTTAAATATATATAATTTCTTAAGTGCATCCACAGCAACATAATACAAATCAATGGTGTTCCTTTTTTGTTTAACACAAATTGGCATCACCTTGTTTTTAAGAATTTTATGATCAGTGATGTGTAAAAAAAAAAAAACGAGGGAGTATATAAACAGCTTAAGGATTATGATGGGTAATTCATTAACAGTTAGAAACCCAACAGATGTATGGGTTCAGGTAAGTGGGCTTTATTTTATTCAACATGTGCAGGACTGCAAAAGAAAACAAAATCACAATGAATATATATATATATATAAGACTGACAAAGGCACCATAATCCCTTTTTGGTGCAAGTGTCAGTTAAAAAACTTTACATAGACCCACATCCTCATCATTTTGGAAAACTCAATGTTTATATTTTATTTTTTGTAGGCAAATTTGGAATTAGAAACTTACGGGATTGATTATGATGGCCCAGTTGGACATGAGTTTGATTCAGTGGACATACCTTTAAACAACATCCCATTACCTGAAGAGTGCATGCGTTTGATTGAGGAAAATACAGATAAAGACCCGAACAGTTGCATAAATTTGTTTGTAAATGTGATAAATCTTTTGATAAATCTGTAAAAGGACAACTAAGTCATAAAATTTCAACTTGAAGTGCTGTGTTAAAAATTAAGAAGAAATATGTGAGCCAACTCTCACCAGTGATATCTTACATGCTACATTTAGGTCCTCAGTAAACAGGAAGTTTAGTTGCAATAGAACTGTAAAAGTATCCATTGTGACATTATACATTTTGTTTCTCATAAGGATTCAGTGCAAAAGTTGGCAACCATTGTAAATTTTTGTTTTGCTAAAAACAACACTAACTGTTTAACATTAAATTTCGAGTGAATCCCTTTGTCAATGAGGAGTTCAGGGATGTTAATTCTTGAAAATTGATCAATCATTATCTTCAAAGTGGCAACTTTTATTTACCAATCAGCAACATTATTGTAAATGCTTGTGTATGATATTATTTTGATCACATTTACAAAGTTTGATCAATTTGATCAAAAGAAGATGAAAATGTGGTTTACCTTTTAAGTTTCAGTGCAAAAATTGAAATTGTTTAACAGCTCAAAAATAATAAATTTTGTTCAGCATCATGAAACATATGTATTTTCTTACTTTAACTTCATTGGTTTTGCTCCTTGAGAAGAAACATCTGGAAAATTGACCCAATTGAATCAAAGTCCCCTGGTGGCCATGTTTTATGTCAAAATGGAACAAAGTAACAAAACTTGTGTGGGATCTCATAGTAACTATTGTTCCAAACTTAGTTAAAATTCTATTCAGTAATTCTCACTGTGACATTGACCTTTGACCTTGTAATCAAAAGGTATTGGAGATCTTGATATAGAATACCTATATAAAAAAAAGATGCAAGATGCTCATTAAGAGATTTTTGACAAATCAACAAGTCCAAGACCTTTAACAAACCCAATTTGATTGGACAACATGAATACCTTTCAACTAATCAGATTTCAGAATAAGAGGTCATAACAGGTCAGTGCAATAGACTGCACACAGGTGCAATAGAACAATAACTTCCAGTGCAATAGACCATGGAACAAAAAATGGCAGAAAAATAGCAAATAATATAGAAATATTATAAAACAGTAAAATACTCTTTATTAGGAAATAAATGTATTTATAACATCAATGCATCAAATGTGGTAAAATAAACTGGTGTACCACAAGCTCTATCCTTGGCCCTCTGTAATTTATTTTACATAAATGATTTACCACTGTACATAGAAAAAATCATTAAAAGTTTTATATGCATATGAATCTTAGATGTTTCAGATAAGAATATAAAGACCATAGATAATGGAAAACTTCTTGGTGAATATATCAACAAAAAACTAAATTGGAATATATGGAAATTGATAAAAATGTTGTGTACAATATCAAATGGAATGAACTTATTAGAAAAAATAAGGAAGGATTTACCTATGCATGTACATATAATTTATTTTAATGCTAATATTCAACCATTGCTTGATTACACTTGCAACATATGGGGAAGTTGTTATGAAAAATTGAATACAAACACTATTAAGGTGGTACCCCCACTTTCACTGAAATCAATTTGGCTCCTTTAATTTTCATAAAATTTTGGTAAAGTATTTTATTTACAAAATACAAAAATTTCAAAATTTCAAATAATTTGAACCAACCAATTTATCAGAAAAATCACACTGGTTAACTTATATAGAAGTTTGACAAACACTCTTTTTTATTATAAAGAAGCTACTATTTCCTTAACAATGCAACATAATTAAAACGTTTATCTGATTTTACAGAGTTACCTTCCTGTAGTGTTAGGTACCACCTTAAGTTATTAAAGAAATCTGCTTGGGTTCTAAAAGAAGCTAATATAATGACATCCTTCAGTTTATTGTTTAAAAGTTTAAACTGGTTAAAAATGGTAAATATTAATTTAATATTGAAACCCTTTACTTGTATTGCAATCATAAAAGGATACGGTTCATAACTTTTTACAAGAAAACAATCATTTTACTGATTATCAAAATTATAATGTACATTCAGCAGATGAAAACCTATAAAATCTCCCTCCTCATTTTTTTTTTTACAGAAAACACTAAAATATTCTTTTTTCTAAAATATAAAACAGTTTAAATACCAAATGAAGTACAGATGAATAATACACTTGTATTTTTAAAATTAAAATAATAAATATTTTTTATAAGTGCAATGAATAATATATTATTAATATGCTTTTTTATTGATATCTGTAAACCATTGTATATTGTGTACATATCATTATAATATTTTCAACTAATGGGATTATCTGCTTGAAATAAAAATTATAAATTTATACATGTATACTTTTATTACATATATAGATATAAAGCTGAAACAAAAAGTTTAAACATATCTCTATAAGAACAGTTTATATTGTTCTAACACTGTAGACAACAACAGAGAAAATTGCTTAGTATCAAAATCAGGTGCTCGAACAATCATGGTGCATTAACAATCATGTACCTAATTTTCATAAGTGAGGTACAAAACATCAGTTTATGGTATATCAAAATTAGATGCAGTAACCATAACATTGTTAAATGATAGAGAATACATAAGAACCGTGACCTGTCATTCATAAGGCAATATTACTAGACATCCTCTTTGAAAAAGGAGGTTTCTTTTTTTTAAACAGATTTATTCCAATATTGCTTAAAGCCAATAATATTTCATTTCAAACTTTGCACTACTGTACATTAAACTATACATAACAAAAAAAAATTCTGTACTTTAACAACTAAACATAAAATATATGATTATCAATTCTCTATAACCTGACATACAATAAAACATGTCTTGGCTATATATATTCAAACAACTAAACTTACACAAACAATGATTAGCATCCGAAAAAAAGTAATACCTTATTCTTACCAACTCTCAAGGACATCACTAGCTTTACTTCTATTTTACATATTTCTCCTCAAATGAATTAATCGATAAGCAGAATATATTTCATACCCTTTGTATGTGGATCATTAAAGTTGTGATAATGTAATAACTAAACTATTTCATGAAAGATTGAAAAAAGAGATTATTCAATGCAGTGAATAATTATGATTGATCTTTTCTTTAATAAAAATATAGTTTAAATTGATAAAAATCAAAATTTTTAAAATGTATCCAGCTTTAAATTTCTGAAATGATGATCTATAATATATTTATAAATATATAATACATGTATATGTTACAGTGAATTTGTATAATCAGGGATTATGTAGAATCCCTGATTTTTCTGGGAATATGTAGAATCACTAAAATCATTAGTAATTATATATAATCCCTGAAAATGACCAGTGATTTTACATAATCACTGAACATTTTAATAATTATTCTACAAATTCCCTAATATTTTTTTCAGGGATTATGAATAATTTAAGGATCCTTTGTTTGATAAAAAAGAATAATACATATAGATTAATCATCATTTTTTACTTTCATTTCATAAACTGTTTAGTTTAAACATATTTTATTTGCTGAATTAAAGCAAAATTGATTAGACACAAGTAAATCATACTTTTATATTCCTTGTATATGAAATAATTTTGCTTTTAAGCACAGAGGATGATCTTAAAGATACAACCAACTGAAGGTTTAGAGATAAAGTTGAACACTTTCAAAATTAATATTATCAAGATTCACTTTAAAGCGATAACTTTACATGTACAAACAAATGTATTGTTTGTTTATTAAAAGCCAGAGTCCAATGGATATTCATGTTCTATTTGTAAATCCACAGAGCATGTTATTTGTGGTACATGGAAAACAAATGGTGGTGACGATTATGGAACATCTAGGTTTTTTTTTTCTTCAAATGAACAAGAAATTTAAACAGAGAGAACTTACGCTTCTAAATGTATAGAAAAACTAAGGATTGACAATTAAAACAAAAGTTTAGAGGAAGCTGGCATTTGGTGTAATATTCTCTTAGCATGATTCCACAGGGTAAAAAAGGAAAGGGGATACCAAAAAGAATGATAATTGTTTACCAAAATTCTGAAAAAGGACTGGCCAAAAAACATGGTTTCTTGCTCGAACCAGTTCGGTGTTGCTAATCCCCCCCTTTTTTTTTGGGGGGGGGGGGGGGTATGTACAGATGTTTTTACTGAACACTTTATTTCTCTTAAGCGGGTCATAAAATCTGATTCGATATGTGAATGAAAATGTTTCTAAAATGTGGATATTGTGGTAATAACAGATGTGAGGCATTTATTTTAATATATGTGTTTAACATTTTAATTTATTCCATATTGGTATTATTTTAGTAGGTTTCTCTATATGAAATGGATTTTGAATAAAAAAAGCATATTCACCTGAGAAAGTGTTATTCACCGCGCTAAACGTCACGCGTTTTTTCATGCAAACGTTATGGTAAAATGTTTCATGTAAAAAAAAAAAATTGGTATATGTTTGTCATTAGATACATTTTCTTCTCTCGGACTATGGAATAAAACAATTACTGTCTTTTGTTTCGGTAAATATGGGGTTTTATTGACTTTTGAAAAACTGATATTCAATTCGGCCGTCGGCCTTAGTGAATATATTTTTTTCAAAAGTCAATAAAACCGCATATTTACCTCATCAAAAGATAGTAATTGTATAATATCGTGCCTATCATTTAAAAAAAATAGGGTTATCATTTTGATGTTTTGTGCTTAACATTTTGCAGTTTATGTTTATACAGTGTAATGCTGTTTTATTATGATCATTTATAGCATAAATTATTTGACTTTTATTCATTTTCTTTATAAATTAAAACTATTTTTTTCATTTCAGTTATTATGTATAATCCCTGACTTTTTTCCTAGTAATTATACATAATCATTGAAAATTTTAGTGATTATATATAATCCCTAAACTGGACAGTGATTCTACATAATCCCTGAAAATTTCAGGGATTCTACATAATCACTGATTATACAAATTCACTGTAACATATATACATGTTATATATATATACATATTTGACCCTGTAAAAACACAACTTTAACAAGAATGTGTCCAAAGTACACGGATGTCCCAATCACTATATTATTTTCTGTTTAGTCAACCGTAAAATTGTGGTAAAAAATCTAATTCAAAGTAGAAAGATCATATCCTAGGGAACATGTGTACAAAGATTTGAGTTGATTGGACTTCAACTTCTTTAAATAGTTCCTTGACAAAAAACTTTAACTATTACCTACAAGGGCACCAAGCCATGTCTATACTCCATTACATAGGGGGCTGCAAATATATGTCCTAATTACTATATATGACATATGCAGATACAAGTATTTGATGAAAAATATTGTCTGGTGAAATAAAAATATTTCAATTCTATTATATTTTCTCAGAAATAACACTTTTTTAAATGGCAGCAACTCTAGATCTGATTCAACTTTAATTGTAATCTTAATTGTCAGTTGTTGTTAGTGTCTGTTCAAACTTTCAGGAAAAGTGAAAAAGGGGGAACACAAAGAAGTGTGAACAGTATTTAGCTGTATTAGAATACTGCATTTAACTATAAGTTACCCATAATGATACAAGTCCCTCCTTAATCCTCTATTTAATAATTAACACATCAATACTCACTTGATACAACTCTGAATTTGGATTGTGATTAAAGATTATAAATTGCATAGTTTACAGATCACTATCTCTATGTCAGGCTTTCTTTTTTAGCAGGCTTGTCAAAAACAGGGCTATTTGGATGCCATTTTAACCCTTTTAAACCGGATTTTTGTGACAAAAATGTCGGTTATTGATATGGGGATGTACGGCGGGCGGGCGGCAATCAAATGTTGTCCGTGCATTAACTCATGAACCGTTCAACCAAGCTTTAAAAATTTTAATATGTTGATACTGACAACTTAACAAAGGTCAAGTTCAATAATGACGATTTTGACTTTTATGGTTCAGGAGTTATGGTTCTTGAAAGATTGAAAAATGGAGTTTCCAGTCATCTCCGTGCATTTTCTCATGAACCATTCAACCAAAGCTTTTGAAATTTTTATATGTTGTTACTGATGACAAAATAGAGGTCAAGTTTAATAATGACGATTTTGACTTTTACCATTATAACGGAGTTATGGTTCTTGAAAGATCATAAAATGGCGTTTCCATTCACGTTGTTGCATTTACTCATGAACCATTCAATCTAAGCTTTTCAAATTTTATTATGTTGGTACTGACTACAAAATGGAGGTCAAAATTGATATTGACAATTTTCACTTTCACCATTCATCAGTAATGGTTCTTGTGATATTGCCAGGACACAAATAAATGTTATTAAATCCGGTTTTCTGTCGTTGTGACAGCCTCTTGTTTAAAAATTATCTTCAATAAAGTGAAAACTGTCTAATTGACCTCAATTCAAGCATCAGTAGCAACACATAAAATTAAAAAAATCAGTTTGAAATGTACTTGTTAAAATAAATTGCAACAGAAAGAAGGATGCTATTTTTTAAATTTTTCAACTACAATTTTCTGAAAGTTGAAAGAAAAAATTGTCAATATCAACCTCACCTTTATTTATCATATCAAAATTGAAAAAGATTATGGTTCATAAGGAAAAAAATGAAACAATTCACAACTGTTCTTTTAACATTGTTCAGAAGAGACAATGCCCAAAAACACATTATAACTAGGATTGTTTGAATGAATGAAATAAAGTTTTTATTTTTTAATCTTTTCAAATATTGTTTTAAATATGCTGATTCAGAGATTCAGGACTTGAACCATTGAAATTAATGTAAATTCCTCAAGTTTAGCTTCTAAGCCATTGTATTTCAATGAAACTTGACATTAATTGTTTAGCTTGATAAAAGGAATCTCCAAAATGCTTGTTTTTCTTAGTGCTAGTTTAAGTTTTATGATTTAACCATTTTTTTTTTTTTTCATTCACAAAACTCTTATATGCCTGGATAAAACAATCCCTTGGCAACATTCAGTTCGTCAGTGTTGTGTCAAATATATAATCCCAATTCAAAATCAGAGCGGTATCAAGCTTGAATGCAGTGTATATGCTTGCCACATTTATCATGTTTATTACAGTTCAACCACTGTGGGTGTATTAAGCTGCAAAATTTTAGATGTGGACCATTATTATTAACTTTGCCCTAATGTAATCCAAAATCTTTCTGAGAAACAGCAAATATATATGGCAAGCCGTTTTGCTATTTATTCTTACTTCAAGATATCTCATAAACTTTATAAGATATCTTATATAGTTTATAAGATATCTTATATAGTTTATAAGATATCTTATATAGTTTATAAGATATCTCATATAATTTATAAGATATCTCATATAATTTATCAGATATCTTATATAATTGTCTTTATAAAATATTTCATAAACTTATAAACTATATAAGATATCTTATAAACTATATAAGACATCTTATATATAAATTCTTTATAAGATATCTCATATACTTTATAAGATATCTTATAAACTTTAGAAGATATCTTATAAAATATATAAGATATCTCATAAAAATGAAATTATATAAGATATCTCATAAAAATGAAATTATATAAGATATCTTATATATTATACAAAATATCTTATATAGTTTATAAGATATCTCATAAAGTTTGTTAGATATCTCCTAAAGTTTATAAGATATCTCCTAAAGTTTATAAGATATCTCCTAAAGTTTATAAGATATCTTATACAGTTTATAAGATATCTTATATAGTTTATTAGATATCTTATATAGTTTATAAGATATCTTATATAATTCTCTTTATAAGATATCTCATACACTATATAAGATATCTTATAAACTATATAAGATATGTTATAAACTATATAAGATATGTTATAAACTATATAAGATATGTTATAAACTATATAAGATATCTTATATAAAAGTTGTTTATAAGATATCTCATATACTTTATAAGATATCTTATAAACTTTAGGAGATATCTAGATATCTTATAAAAATGAAATTATATAAGATATCTTATATATTAAAGGAGATATCTTATATATTATATAAGATATCTTATATATAATTGGAGATATCTTGAAATTCGAATAAATAGTAAAACGGCTTGCCATAAATATAGTTAGTATAAATTTAAATTAAAATTATCATTTCATGTCAAATCCATCAGTCCCCACTATGATGTTCAGTAGATGATTCTCCAATGTTTGGTAATTTTGATTTTGAGAGATCTGTCTTATTGTGATTGATGGAGCACATGTGTTAACTGATGACAGATTTTCACTCTGGTGATCAAACTCTATTATACCAAAGTCTATGTCTGTTGGTAGACCCTCACTTCCGACAAATGCCTGCAGAACATTCTTCATGCTGACATTGGTGTCCTTCTTTTCTTCATCTATATCTAAATTTATCCAGTTACTTGTGATCCTCTGACCTGTTAAATGTAAAAAGTTCCCTCAATTTATTTTCTAATTGTATAATGTTATATTTAATCATATCAGTATTAAAAATATATATTTACCATTTAATAGAAGTGCATTGGAAGGTCCATTATCTTTTGGGGTATTTTTTTTTAATCGATGTACTGAATACAATAAGTGAAAATAATTACAGCTTACAAATTAACCAGTTATACAGTATTTTTTCTTGTAACTTGGATAACTCAAAACATTGACCATGTGGTTTTAAAGGAACATTCTAATCTTGTTTCTCATTGGTTTCAGAAAGAATTGTGAAATCCCTACTTAAACATATTTTTCACAGCAAAATCAAAACCCATGCATTCATACATTTATCAACTCAAATAGTACCTATATGCAGCAACATTTTTTAATATATTAAAACACTGTTTAATTATACTGTTATATATTCCATGTTAATTTAACATTGTTTTGAAGTGTTATACAAAAAAACAAACATTTGCTACATGTATTTGGTGATCAGTTTCTTTTAGAAAATTTAAAATAAAGCAAGACATACAATGAGAATAAAAGCACCTTTTTTTTACTACATAGTTTAGTTAATCTAAGGTTTTACCTCAAACTAATTGCAACCCATTGATATAAACAATTACAGATAATTTCCTAATGCATGTGGAGCAACAACTTTGTTTAGATTGCTTGCTTTGTATATTGTAAAATTGTAATTGGTATAACGTGCAATCAAAAAAACATAATATTTTCAGGTTTAATTATGCCTATATATATTGTTTAAAGATGTCAATGTTAATTACAAAGCTTAAACTAACATTTATACAAACAGAGCAAGCAAACCAACCAAAGTTTTACTTGACAAACATTAGGATATTAGCTGTAGTCAATTACTTCTAATATATTTCCTAGTTAAAGTTACAACCCAATGATATATTTGACGTATCACAAAAGGGACCCATTCCAGCGGAACACATGTATATATTCCTTCATATAAGAAGAGACCCCCCCCCCCCATTTCGTATTGTTATTTCCTTTTGGCATTGTGAAGTAAATTATCAATTCATTTTTACGGAAGGACAATTTCAAATGACAAAAGATACTTGTGAATTAGATAGACAGAGCATAAAATTTTAGCTGCCATTTTTACACAAGAGGCCATATTAAACTTTTTTGTTGATCTTTCTCTGCTATACATTAGTGCTGCTTACAGTTTATATCTATCTATAATAATATTCAAGATAATAAAAAACTGCTTAATATCGTTAAAACAACCAATTTGGTGACAGCTTTCCAAAAATGTGTTGTTCTATTTGTCTGAAAATTTCAGGGTTGATACATTTTGACCAAATTAAACCATTGGACCCCATAACCGATTTGCTCTAAAAGCAAAATAGTTTTTGAAATATAAGCAAAAAGGTGCATCTGACCCCTATGTTTCATTTTTAGCCATGGTGGCCTTGTTTTTTGTCGATGGATTAAAACTTTGAATACAGAAGCTTGTATAAATGCCATCAATAAGACTTAAACTTACGTTCCACCTTTTTCAAAAACTGTCCAAAGTTATACACAATTACTTCTTCTTTTTCTTTCTTTTCTTTTTCTGAAGAATAGGATGGCTTGAAAAAGTCCATTACTTCACTGTACGAGATATCAGAGGGTTCCAAACACTTTCTACTATCCGTTGGGTGCTTTCTACACAACTCCAGAACTCCTAGGAGTTTAAAACCTGAAAAAAGTAAAAATAACTGAGAAACAATCAGTTAGTGCTACCCAATTCCTTGTGCTTATCATAAAGTGAATAAGTGTGCACATTTATAACAGACCAGGTGTTGATAGATCAAAATACATGAATGGACCTGCATTACTGCCATCTGGTCACTGCTTATAATAGTTAAAAATAACATTTTAAATAAATTCATGTTATACAAATAAGACATTAAAACTTTCACCACCTTTTATTTCATAGAATTACAATGTTGTTTTAAATTGTAAACATAAAATGCTCCACAGAACATAGCCTATAATGAGTTTGAACCCTGAACAGTTGGGGTAAGCTTGGAAACAATACTCAATCAAAAAATGATGAACTCCCCACCTCCCCCTATTGTTTTTCCACCCTCAAACTCTATCTCACCTTTTGTGGTATGTTACCTTATAGTACA
The DNA here is from genome assembly GCF_963676685.1 of Mytilus edulis. Taxonomy (NCBI): domain Eukaryota; kingdom Metazoa; phylum Mollusca; class Bivalvia; order Mytilida; family Mytilidae; genus Mytilus; species Mytilus edulis. Next base: position 44,351,338 of record NC_092348.1, on the reverse strand, counting down.
GTACAAGTTCAGAGAAATGCACATACAGTGATACTCATACACAATTTATTGTTTGGAAACCAGAAATCTGATTGATTTTGTTCCCTTGTTCTTGAATGTTTTGGTTAATAATCCCAGCCTTCCCTTTGTGATATGGTACCTTGCATTACAATTTCAGAGAGATCAGTATTCTGTACACTTCAACACAATTTGAATCTGAAACCAGATGCTCCGCAGGGCACAACTTTATATGACTGCAGATGTTGGAAATAAATAAATTTTAAAGCTTCGGGTTGTTGTCTCTTTGACACATTCCCCATTTTCATTCTCAATTTTATTGAACATTTAGGGCATTTACTCCAAAACGTAGGCCCAGCCTTCCCTATATAATATGGAAAATTGTGGTATATTTCAGAAAGATCCGTTACACTCACACACAAGATATTGTCTAATAAAGCATCTGCGAAAGTTTAGTCAAATATTGATATCAGAAATTAGTATTTACCCTCTATAAACTGTAGAAGTGATGGCAACCATTTGAAAAAAATAAAATGGTTCTGCATGGCTCTTACAGCCTCTTCTTTTGTGTCTTGGTTCAATGCCTTCCTGAAACCGGAACAATCTAACAGCTCAGCATATTTTTCTGTGATGTCATATTTATTTTCTGCATTTACAGTATCAATCTATAATGTACAAAATGTTCATAATTAAGTAATACATTAAATTTAAACCAGGTGCTCCGCAGGGCGCAGCTTTATACGACCGCAGAGGTCGAACCCTGAACAGTTGGGGCAAGTATGGACAAAACATTCAAGCATGATACAGCTCTGAATTTGGATTGTGATCAAATTTTTGACATTACATGGTTTTTTTTTACACAAAACAAATGCCAAGATTTTACAAATCAATTAAAGATTTCTTCTTCAAACTTTTTAAATCTAAAATTAAATAGTTGACACAGCATAGGTTTCTGACACAGAATGAATGTGGTCTAATGAACTTAAAAGTTTTTTTTTGCCTTTGAGCAATTCACTATGCTGTTGAATATTAATCCTCTCAAAAAAATGTTTGAAGAAATTTTCTTTTTATTTATGAAATCTGAAATGAGAAAAATTTAACCCCCCCCCCCCCTTTTTTTTCACATCCCCGTTTCCCTTTTTCAAAACTGATATCAATTGAAATTTCTAATGGAGTTTGCAACAATAACTACTCATTTAAATACATCATAAAATATCAAGATGTAAAAAAACTGCTTGTTATCACTGAATGGTAAAGATTATTTAAATTTATCAGTTGGTAGTAAAAAGTGTATATACATTGTATATTGTATATAACAAAGATTTAAGTTGATTCTGGACAAAGAAAGATAACTCCAATTAAAAAAAATTCTTGCTATTGCACAATAGGATATTTCTTGCTTACTATTCTGGACAAAGAAAGATAACTCTAATTAAAAAAAAATTTGCTATTTCACAATATTGTGCAATTAGATATTTCTTGCCATTGCACAATACTGTGCAATTGAAAAGACTTGCTATTGCACAATACTTAATATAATAATTTTAGATCCTGATTTGGACCAACTTGAAAACTGGGCCCATAATCAAAAATCTAAGTACATGTTTAGATTCAGCATATCAAAGAGGCCCAAGAATTCAATTTTTGTTAAAATCAAACTTAGTTTAATTTTCATGATTTTGGACCCTTTGGACTTTAATGTAGAATTTGAAATTTGAAAACAGGACCAAAAATGAAGAATCTACATACACAGTTAGATTTGGCATATCAAAGAACCCCAAGGATTCAATTTTTGATGAAATCAAACAAAGTTTAATTTTGGACCCTTTGGACCTTAATGTAGACCAATTTGAAAACGGGACCAAAAGTTGAGAATCTACATATACAGTTAGATTCGGCATATCAAAGAACCCCAATTATTCAATTTTGATGAAATCAAACAAAGTTTAATTTTGGACCCTTTGGGCCCCTTTTTCCTAAACTGTTGGGACCCAAACTCCCAAAATCAATACCAACCTTCCTTTTATGGTCATAAGCCTTGTGTTTAAATTTCATAGATTTGTATTTACTTATACTAACGTATACTAACGAAAACCAAGAAAAATGCTTATTTGGGTCCCTTTTTGGCCCCTAATTCCTAAACTGTTGGGTCCTAAACTCCCAAAATCAATACCAACCTTCCTTTTGTGGTCATAAACATTGTGTTTAAATTTCATAGATTTCTATTTACTTAACTTAAGGTTATTGTGCAAAAACCAAGAAAAATGCTTATTTGGGCCCTTTATTGGCCCCTTATTCCTAAACTATTGAAACCAAAACTCCCAAAATCAATCCCAATCTTTCTTTTGTGGTCATAAACCTTGTGTCAAAATTTCATAGATTTCTATTAACATAAACTAAAGTTATGGTGCGAAAACCAAGAAAATGCTTATTTGGGCCCTTTTTGGCCCCTAATTCCTAAAATGTTGTGACCAAAACTCCCAAAATCAATACCAACCTTCCTTTTATGGTCATAAACCTTGTGTTAAAATTTCATAGATTTCTATTCACTTTTACTACAGTTAGAGTGCGAAAACTAAAAGTATTCGGACGCCGGACGACGACGACGACGACGACGCCGACGCCAACGTGATAGCAATATACGACGAAATTTTTTTCAAAATTTGCGGTCGTATAAAAATAAACAGGGAAGTTATTCAATCATTCACCAAAGTTTAATGAAACTGCTCAAAACACTTTAAAGATATTGTCTGAAAAATAAGAAATCCTCCCTTTTTTGTTAATAAAATACTCAGAAACGTTAAATCTGTAAGTAATAAAAAAAAATAACGGTTTTCCCGGAACTCAGTGTCTCGCCTACTATTGCTGCTAATTGCAAGCTCAGCAAAAATGAGGGAAAACAATAAAAAAAATAATTGTCGATACTATCTTTTGATCGTAAGACACTTCTGTCCAGATTTGGTAAAATTCAGGATAGGAAGTCAAGTAAACAGGCATATACAAATTTGCTTTTTCTGACTGAGCTCTGAATCAAATATCAAATAACTCTCTTTCCTAGTAGACAAAATCAAAACTGTAATTTTTTTTTCATGTAAATGAAGTAGATAAATTTCAAACTATTGGCAAACGGGGGTGACTGCAATGAAGATCTAAATTTATTAATGGAGAATGTGTCCATGAGACAGAGATGATACCCCCACTTATAAATGAAGAGCAATAATGATGAAGCTATTCATATTTGTACTAGATCTGAGTTTGTGGTAATAATAATTGTCTATATAAGCCTAATAACATTTTGTTGAAGCAATTTGAGTAAGAGAATGGAAACAGAAAATTTTCCATTTTTAAAGGGGCATAACCCTAGAACAGTTAAAGTGATGCCACCAAAATTCAAACTTGATCTGAATAATGTGGTTCCAAGCATTGTGTATAAGTGTCATACCATTTGATTAAGGCAAAATAAAGTTAAGAGAACAGAAACCGACTTTGTGACTTGAGGACAGACATATGAAGGGGAAAACTTGCAGACGGAAAATGGTAAAACTTAATGGCCCCTTCACTATGATAAGGGTATAAAAATAGTCTACACTTTACAACTCAACATGATCAAGCTCTAGACTAAATATAAAATCCTTTTCCTAAAAGCTAAGAAATCCTTGATAAATAGGGAAATCTTTTGATTGGACAGGATGGAAGGAATGACCATCAGAGGCCAGATGTTACGAATCCTGCTTTTGCCTTTCGCAGAAGCTCAGGTTGTTTTTTCCTTGTCTGCAATTCAACTATAATCAAAATTGATAAGCCCAGGGTCCTTCTTATATGTAACAGTATTCAAATTAAAGTCAAGGTCAAGTCATTTTGATGTTCTCAATTTAACCTTTGATTTGAATTCCAACTGGTACATGATAATCTATAAAGATCTTTTGCATTCAGTAAATGTAAAAAGTCATATCAGAAACTGATTTTGTTGTCTTACCTCTTTGATAGCTTCAATAACATCATCTCTACTAATCATCTCAAGTTGAGTTAGTGTGCATTCAGGCTGTATGCCTTCTAATATGTAGTTAACCAGGTAATTGTTAATGCATTTTGGACCTGGATGTCCATTTATAATAGCTAAGGAAGACATTCTGCCTACATACATGTAATGTTTTTTTTCCAACAGTTCTGAATTAAGTGAGAATCCTCCATTTTCAAAAACTGGAGTGTTTCTAAAAAGAAGAGAAAAAAATTCACGACATGGTCCTCCAGCATCAACTCCTTCTTCACCAATGAAATCTATCTTTAGTTGCCTTAGCCACTCATCTTCATTTGCAGATTCCATTTCTGCCATGGCTGTCTTTATGAAAAGTCTTCTTATCACTGGAATCTCCCACACATCTACAGCATCCTTCCTGATTCTCATGACTTCATCTTGAAATGATCTAAATGATTGAAATAAAGGTGTAATTTTTGTAATTTTTGTATTTTATTGATGTTTCCTAACCCTGAATTTTGTACCTTTTTAAATTTTCCTAAATGGAAGGAAGAGTCATAGATGTATGCTTTAAAGGATGTTACAATTTACAGTTGTTACACCTTATAAATCTACAATAATCTTTATATAATATTTAGGTGGAAAAGGGTAAAGTGTTATTTGATAAAGTTGATTGTTTTCTTAAATATATATTTTAAATATAAACTAGAGGCTCTTAAGAGCCTGTGTCGATCACCTTGGTCTATGTGCATATAAAACAAATCTAGATAAATTCATGACAAATTTGGTGATGGTGATGTGTTTGTAGATCTCACTTCACTGAACCATTCTTGTTGCTACAATTATCTCTATACATCTATGTATAATGAACTTGGCCCAGTAATTACAGTGGAAAATATTTTGGGAAAATTTATGAAAATTTACAAAAAATTATGAAAATTGTTCAAAATTTACTATAAAGAGCAATAACTCCTTAAGGGGTCAACTGATAATTTTGGTCATGTTGACTTATTTGTAGATTTTACTTTGCTGAACATTATTGATGATTACAGTTTGTCTCTATCTATAATAATATTCAAGATAATAACCAATATCTGCAAAATTTCCTTAAAATTACTAATTCAGGGGCAGCAACCCAACAACAGGTTGTTCGATCTGTCTGAAAATTTCAGAGCAGATAGACCTTGACCTGATAAACAATTTAACCCCGTCAGATTTGCTCTAAATGTTTTGGTTTCAAAGATATAAGCCAAAATCTATATTTTACCCCTATGTACTATTTTTAGCCATGGTAGCCATCTTGGTTGTTTGGCTGGGTCATCTGACACACTTTTTAAACTCCTTTGGGTAAATTTGGTCCAGTAGTTTCAGAGGAGAAGATTTTTGTAAAAGTTTACGGACGATAGACACCGGACAACGACGGACGCCAAGTGATTAGAAAAGCTCACTTGACCTTTCAGGTCAGTTGAGTTAAAAAGATGTAGTATGATTGCTAATGAGACAACTCTCCATAAGTAGGTAACTGTACAGCCTTCAACAATGAGTGTAGCCCATACCATTTTCAGATATAAAAACCCCAAAATGACAATGTAAAACAATTCAATCGAGAAAGCTAACAGGCTTATTTATATAAAAAATGAACTAAATACAAATATGTAACACATAAACAAACTTATTTACTTAATTACGAGCTCCTAACTTGGGACAGGCACATACATATATAATGTGGTGGGGTTAACCATTTTAGTGGGATCCCTACTCTCCCCCTAACCTGGGACAGTGGTATAACAGTACAACATAAGAACAAACTAGGGAAAATCAGTTGAAAAAGGCTTAAAAATTCATCAGATGGACAAAAATAAAAGTATTTGTCCTTATGATTAACTGTACATATCAAATGCCCAGGGTCTTCTACTTATGAAATGAAAACTGGTAGTGAATGTCCTGTATTATCCCATGGGCCAATACTGCTTTTTTCTATATTGGCCCTGTTTTTTTTCGTATTGGACCTGTTGGAAGAGCAATATTAAATATTGATTTATATCGACAGTGGAACATTTTCAGTATTGCACATGCTAATTTATCCGTGTTAATACATCATTTAATATATTTCAATAAGAAGATGTGATATGAGTATCAATAAGACAACTCTCTATGCAAGTCACATTTTTCCAAAGTCAACAATTATACATCAAAATACATCCTTCAACAAGGAGCCTTAACTCACACAAAACAGCAAGCTCTAATTTGGACATATTTTTTTATATACCGGTACCTGGTTATCAAATCAACATCTGCTACATCAGACTTAGCAGCTTTCTTATCTGTACTTTCACCACAAACACTAGCATGTGTCTCAATGTATGCATTAGGGAACATTTGCAAGCATATTGGACAATAACTATAGCCCCTGTAAATATATTTATTAATGATTTTTCAATTAACATTTTAACTTGTTATATAATGTAAATTCTAAAATTATTAGATGATCTATTCATGCAAAATATTTAAAGGGTTGAAATCGCAATAAATGGAACTCACAGACCTGTAACTTGTCATGGTCAAACATTATCAAATCAATATATTAAAGCACGTAAAAAAGGGTGAAAATTTGATAAATACACATGTGATTAATTTATCTCCAAGTGCCATAACTCCATTAATCAAAGCATCATGGATGTTGTCATTTACCCAATGTTATAGCTTGTCTGACATATCTTCTGACCATACATTGGTGACCTTCTGCTGTTGTCTGCTCTATGGTCAGGTTGATGTCTCTTTGAAACATTCCCCATTTCCACTTAATTTTATTTCAATAAATATTATGTTATTTTATTTCTGTAATCTCTATTCTATTACCAAAAGAAACTTGATTGCTTCCCTCTATTTTCATCAGACGACATATGACAGGTTCTATATGTATATGTATATATTTTTTATGTCAGTTTAATGCTAATGCATCCACAGTGAACTTTCTTTGCTAGCATTCAATCACCAATTGATGCTGTTGAAGGTTAAAATACAATTTTACAGTTCCCTGTTTAAAGACAGACCAATTCTATTTGATAATACAATCAATTGTAGAAAAAAATTGCATGCCATCAATTTTCTGATTTATAATCAAAGCCAGGCAAATCAAAAATACTTATGTTTCGTTCAATCAAATATTCCAAATATCAGAAATAGAAAGAAAAGTTCTTTTTGGTATTAAATTTTCAATAGGTATTAGAAATAAATAATTCACTCTTGCATTTCTGTCTGTAAAATCCCCCTTTCCAAATTGAAAAAATATGTAATAAAATGTAAAATAAATAAGCTAAAATACCACAAACATTCAAAAAATTATGCCTTGAAATTTAATATTGTGTTACATATTTTCTTCGCATAACATTGATCTAAGACCAGACAGGAGCTAGACTCTTAGCAGGTAAAAAAACATTAGTAATTTTGTAAGGGGGTGTGTAGTTACCATGCCTTTCCTAATACCCATGAACTATGTAAAAGGATTGAAACAGATGTACTCTTGGCCTGTCTTAAATATGAAATAACAAGATAAAAAGTTGAAAAACTAAAATAAATAATGTGAACACAGGTGTGCCTCACTTGTCCTTTTTAAGTATAAGGTACCATAAAGCAGGTTATTTTAGCAGGGTGATATTTTCACTTCATTGTAGGGGATATTTGAAAATCAGGAATAAATTTTAAAATATTCTGTTTTAAGAATCCTCCCAAAGAAAAACCACCTAAATTTTTCGAATATTTTGTTGCCCCCAAATAGTACACCTGCCAAAAAAAAACAGTCTAATACAGTATATAAATATATATACGTACTAAAATGATCCTAAATGCCTCTTTTTTTTTTTTTAAGAATTCTGCAAATGAAAGACTTTGAAAGACAAGTGATGGCTATACCTATGGCTCACATCAGCAACATTATTTAACCTAACACAACACAATTTAATGCGTACTTATATATTTGCACTTCATCATGGTTATTGTCTTGTTGATGCTGTTTAAAAGTATTACAGAATATATGAAAAAAAACATTGCAAAAAATAACCTGTCATTAAAAAATCAAACTAAGATAAATGTCTTGAATGCAAATCTTAATTAACAAATAAATTTAAGAGCATTTAAAGGCAAGTACTCATATGAAGATTGACACTTTACTAACTATCATGACTATATCAGTAAAATTTTACTTTTAAATAGATGCTTTGCTGGTCATTTATATGATAAAAAAACTTTATTTATCTAGATTTGTTATAACTAAATTCATAAAAGACATAACTGAAAAAAAAATGTTTCTCTCTTCAATGTTATAGTCATGACTATTGTCAATAATGATAAAACGGTAAAATTGGATAATTAGGGGCAATAACTCAATTAAAAATTTGTCTAACAGTTTTGACATACATGGAGATAAATTGGTAGATGTTATTATTCTGAACATTTTGGCTCCTTTCAGATTTTTTCTATTTATAACTGTTCAAAGAATAATAGTCAAAACTTGCATATGACTGCTATGTTCTATTTTCAGTCAAGTCGCTTTGTTAGTTACAAGGCTGGTCATGGGACACATGTTTTAAACAAGATACCCCAATGAAACTCATGGGTTTGATTAAGTTTGTCTCTGCAGTTTCAGAGGAGAAGACTTTTATGAAAAATGACAATAATTTTATACGAAAAATTGATAAAATATGACTGTAAAGGGCAATAACTCCTTATAGGGCATAAATTGACAATTTTGTTCATGTTTTACTTGCTGGTAGATCTTACATGGTATTATTACTGCTTACAACTTATTTCTACCTATATCAATATTCAAGATAATAGCCAAAAACTGCAATATTTTCTTAAAATTACTAATTTAGGAGCAGTTACCCATGTTTGCACATTTCAATGAAAATCTAATGTCACAGTACCCAATTGCACCTCTTCAATAAAAATAGCTGTGGAAATCTAACAATTTTTCTTCGAGACTAAACACTTGATATTTTTATGATTTGAAATTATTCAAAAAGGTGCAGTTTGGGTCCGTCATGTTACACCAATTGTTATCTGGTATTACAAAATTCATTTATAAAGATGGAGGGAAAACCTTTAGAAAATAATAAATTAATGATGTTGACATACACAGGCAAATTTGCATACTGGTAGCTGAGAAACCTGGGATATTTTCCTCGACTTTTTTGGCTGGTCTTCAGACAGGTATGTTGGACTGACAGGATCAACAACATGTGCAAGGCACTGAAAAATAATTATAGTCTTCAATAACATGATAATTGTATACATTTATTATACAAATAAAAACTTATATAAATATTACTGAAGCATTTTCTAGTTCCTGTTAAAGAGAATTATTATAAAACATTTAATTAAAAAAGTATTCCAGAAAGATGGTTTTTGACAAAAGAAACATTTCAAGCTTTGAATATCAATTTCAAATCAAGCCATGGTTGGAAATAGCATAATTAACAAAAATCATTGTTCCAACTTGGTAAATTTATTCAAATGTATTTTGTATATGTTATTCTTGAATATGTTAAAACATGGGAGGAATATAAGTCTTCATTTAAACAAAACCATGTAAATCTATAAGCAACATGCAGAATGATCGTAAAGCAAAAGAGTTCTTTATGTACAATAATTGGAACAAACATGAAGTAAAACTTGCAATGATGTGAGATTTCTTTTTTTCATGTTAAAGGCTTCACTGTGACTTTGAGATGAAGAACAGCAAAAGTGCTTTTTGTTTTTTTTGCTATGAATGCACTTATTTTGTGCCATGGATGGATACCATTTAAGGAATGACTGTAATATTTTTTCTGTCTATGAAGAAATAACATAAAAAATTTGGTGCACACTGAATAACGTGCGTAGCGGGTTATTTAACAGTGTGCACCACATTTTTTATGTTATTTCGAATAGACAGAAAAAATATTACAGTCATTTCTTATAATTTAATTCTAAATTCCATTGTTAGAACCGTAGAAAACCATGAAAAAACATTGATGACGTCACGTTCACATGACTAAATTATGTCTATGGGCTCATAACAAAATAATGTAAGCCAATGAGAAGACGCGTTCATCCAAAATTAAATTATATATCCATGTTATTTTCTATTTTAAAAATTCTGAAATGAATATCTTTTAATCAATGACAGAGCACAGCATAATAATGGTACAATCGCAGCACATTGATCCTTGTGTGATAAAAATTTAGAGTCTTAAAACTAGATATACAGAATGCAACCTGCTGCTTTGCTGTTGCTTGGAATCGTTGTGTTCTTTTTAAATGAAGTGTATCTTGTAAAACTAAATGAAACCTTGGTGTAGCTTGGAGTACTATTTGGGAAATATAAAAATGCCACATCTTTTTGGGGCCCATGGCAACACCCGAAGCAAGTTGTAAAAATCTAAATGGTTTACCTGTTCAGCTGTTTCTTCTGGGTTACTAATGTGTTGTATTGGTAATTCATTATCAGAATCTGCATTTCCACACTAAAAGTTAATTAATATATTTTTTGTTAAATAGATTCACTTTGCAAGTTTTCAAGCAATTTCTAGCCAGATCTAATTCAAACGAAACGAAAATGACACAGAAATTTACAATTATAGGTAACCGTACGGCCTTCAACAATGGACAAAGTCCATACCACATAGTCAGCTATAGAAGGCCCCAAAATGACCATGTAAAACAATTCAAACAAGAAAACTCACACCTTTATTTATATAAACAAGAGTGCACACGCTGAAATGTTTCGCCTTCTTTACTAATAATTGATATTATGTTGATAGTCCTAAACATAAAGCTGTATTACAACTGTCACATAAACTACTTAACCAAGAAAACTAAACATTTACCGGTACCAATAAACCATGAAAATGAGGTCAAGGTCAGATGAACCATGCCACAAATATATATGACCTATTGCTTATAGTTTTAAGAAAACCAGACTAAAACACAAAACTTAACACTGTGCAATGAACCGTGAAAATGAGGTCAAGGTCAAATATAACCTGAGTGATTGACAAACAGATCATAAAATATTTCCATACACCAATATAGTTGACCTATTGCAATTAGTATTAGAAAAAAAAGACCAACACTCAAAAACTTAACTTTAACCACTGAACCATAAATATAAGATCAAGGTCAGATGACACCTGTCAGCTAGACATGTACACCTTACAGTCCTTCCGTACACCGAATATACTAGACCTATTTCTTATAGTATCTGGACTTGACCACCAAAACTTAACCTTGTTCACTGATCCATGAAATGAGATAGAGGTCAAGTGAAAACTGTCTGACGGGCATAAGGATGCACATACCAAATATATTTATCTTATTACTTATAATAAGAGAGATCTTAACTTTTTTTCAAGTAGTCTATGAACCATGAAAATGAGGTCAAGGAAATTGGACATGTGACTGACAGAAACATGAGGCATCCATAAACAAAATATGAAGCATCCAGGTCTTCCGCCTTCATAAATATAAAGCTTTTAAGAAGTAAGCTAACGCTGCCGCCGGGATCAATATCCCTATGTTGAGCTTTCTGAAACAAAAGTTGCAGGACAAAAAATGATCGAACAACAAATATGTAACACATAAACAAACAACAACCACTGAATTACAAGCTTGAGTTTATTCTTTAAAAGAAAGGCTCTTATGAACCCTCACATAAATAAAAAGGGTATTTGAAGCTTCGAAATGTATACGATAAGCTATTCATGAAAAATTGTTACCTAGGTGAAATGTTTGATACATATGTACTTTCGCCTTTTTTCACATTGTTTGTTGAATTCATGTGTACTCAGAGTCAGACGTAAAGAGTTTATTAAAAGTTCTTATATGAAGAATTATTTGTTTTGGTTGCAATCTTTTAATTTTTTTTTTGTTTTTTTTTATTGAAAATGGTTCAGATTATTCAAATAATAGGTATTCAAATTAAAAAAAAAAACATCATCCAAAGTAGCTGCTGGAAATAGAAAAGCACAATTTCGAACAAATTGTGTCCTTAACTTTTTTAGTATAAACATGTCCATGTTTCATATGGATACATGAACATCTATTTTAGCCTACCAAGGAACAAATCTACACTATCTTGTTTTTCTATTAAGAAAGCTCTTGAACTTTTGTTAATAACACTCAATAATGTAACCAATATAGTTGAGTACAAACCTCTCTCACATGTGATCGCAACTGTGTCAATAAAATGTCCCTACCACATGTCATGCACTTCTCTGTCTGCATTGTCTGTTAATAAAAAAACCAAGTGATTATAAAACAAGAACTGATCAATTGGGCAATGCAAACAAAAGAATGGACACAGTGAACCAAATCGTAAACCTGCTTTTGTTGAAATTTAGGAAAAGGGTGGACTGTACAGTGTTGTAGGATTTCCCCTTCCTGTTAACCAGGATACGTAGATTGTTGATGTAGACTTTCCAAAGAAAAATAGATTTCTCAAAAATTTTGATTGAGTGCCTTCAATGGAAAACATAATTAATAGTGAACCTTGCTGTACAACCCAAGATTAATTCACAAATGAAATAACAATGTTATACCAGGTCTAGTAATGAAAAATTTACCTTAATGAAAAATCTCAAGATAGTTGCTCAAGTAGAATGTTAAGATCAAAGTGAACGTATTAATAGTGAACTCTGTTGTAATACTTAATATATGTGACTTAGCAAGGCTATATAAAGTCTAATATCTGAGAAATGGATCTTAACACAAAAACTTAACCAAGAGTTGGACGATAAGACAGACTGGTGGAAGGACTGATAAGTATAAATCAACTTGCTCAAAAAGTTAAAGGAGCATAAAAATAAATGCAATAAGATAAATTACGTTTTCCCCTTCATCAATTGGTGTTGCGTCCAGATCCTTCTGTATGGGTCTTATGAAGCAGGTGGCTTGTCCCAAATAACAATTGGAGAGGTACTCCACAGTGTACCCATGCTGTCCAGGATTTATCAGCTGGAGTGTAGATCTTGAGCTGGATGATGTCCGAAGAAGTTCTATTCCCCCACATCCCTTTAGTTTGGGAAATTTTTCCTCTAACTGTTGGAGGAAATCAGGAGAATCGGACGTTTTAACTAACGTTAACTTCCTCTCTCCCAGTCCAGCCTCAAATAAGGTCCGTTTCTCATCTTTGCTGGGAATGATTTCCTAAAAGTAATGTAAAGTATATTATTTTCACTAATGCAAAATATTTGATAAATGTGTTAGGTGTTAATTGATGCTACATGTATGTTCAAATTTGAAAACATTTGGTCAATGAAAACTTAAGTTATCCTGAGGAAACCAATATTTTACTTTATCAAATGAAATTCCTACACAAGGGAACCAACATGTGTGACAGACTCAATTGCAAAAAGACGGAACCATTCAGAACCATATTTCTCTATGTAAATTGGTTGTACATAATGTATGGGGTATAATTTTTCTGCCAGAGACATCTTCTAACTGATACAATGGACTGTATATAAACTTGAACGTACAGAGTCCTTGCTTGAAAGGCATATAAATTTGTGGGTCCACGTGCTCAGCGAAGCAGATGGCTGTGGCAGGTTTACACCTCTTCCCCTTCCTTTACTTGTTCCATAAGGCTTGAAGAGATTCCTCAAGTTACTGGTAACTCTAGAGTATTGAAATGATGGTGATGGTGATGGTACATGTACAGTTGTTATGGGTATAGCCAATTCTGCAGAGTGAGTAGTATTTTCTGAAGTTCTACTACCATGACTACTACTGCCAACATTATCATTTGGGGACACAGCCTCACCTACAATAATAAAACTATCATCATTCATAATCCCATATTTTTCAAGTATATTTATATACATGTACATGATGTATGTACAAATATTTATAAATTGGCATATTTAAAGTCATACATGAATGTATGAAACCTAAAATTAAAAAGAAATGATGCATATGTTTTTATTACTAAATGAATAGTTATCATTATAAAACTTATGCACATATACATGATATATTTTTTTCTGAAGAGTTTGTCCACATTTAGAAGAATTTTACTTTATTTTAATTGCTTGCTTCAAGGAAGCAATTTGCCGACATATTTTTTGTATGCAAAGTGACCTTCGCTAGACCCTTCTTGTAAAAATCCGGTAATCGCAATACACATGCATGGATCTGTCATTAGAATAAACTATTATCTAATTGTACATGTTATACACTTGATATCCACACTTCTTTGTTGATTGTTTACTATAAGGTGACAATTGATAAACCATGGCTTCAAATCACGGCAATTAATGAGCTGCTTTATTTTCACTTCATAACAGACAGATAGAAAAAAAATTATATGATTTTTTACATAAATTTTTTTACCAAGGGTATAGTTTGCCAGCCTCAATGGTCGAGAGACCCGTGGTGGCTCGCCCGCGTCTAACGTTCGACTCATAGATGAAAAATCACCCACGTAAATTTTTTTTAACAAGTGTATATTTTGCCTGCTTTGATGACTGAGAGACCTGCAGTAGCCCGACCATGTCTAACCTGTGACGCCTCGATGAAAAATTCTCCCACATAAAAATTATTTACCGAGGGTAAGATTTGCTGCCCTCGATCGTCGAGAGACCAGGTGGAGCTTGCCTGCGTCTTATGGGCAACTCCTCAATGGAAAATTTGAGCAAGGGCAAGCGAGGAGAGAGAAGGCAGGGGTTCGCTCGCTCTCCGGTTAGGTAGCTGCGGCTCTCTCTCGCTTCTTGTCGTCGTTCAACACTTGGGACAGACAACAGAGTTGACGCGGGGCCACTAAGCTTATCTGCCCGCTTTGCACCAGCCGTACGTACACCGTTGGAAAGCCTAGGGTGGGAATCGAACCCACGTACGTCAACTCAGTTGTCCTCCTTGTGTCTCTTACATGCATTGGTTCAAGAGTTGGATAAACATTACAAAGAAAACTCTTGCATAGGGTCACAAGAAATAATACCTTTATTCCATGTCACCAGCCAAAATAAAAGGGGAGATGTGCAGGAAATTATTTTTTTATAATGTTTAATTCTTTAACATGTTTAACTTAAACATGTTGAAGATTATGTTTTTGACACACTTCTATAATATGTTTCGAGTTTTTAATATGATCTTTAATTATGTCATGTATGTATTGGGTTTCAGATGCATTTATACATATTTGTATCTGAAATCAATTTCTTATACAGCATTTTTTCTTAAGTGTTGTAAAAAAAAAATTATTATGCTCATAAACAATGATAAAACTGTATGGTTTAGGTAGAATAAATTTAATGGGCAGGTAGGGTAGCAGGAAACAAGCATAAAATTATCACTTATTTGGCCTAAGATTTATTTGTGTATTCCAACAGGGCCAACCTTGTTGAAAACTAGTGATCTCACCCTCAGTTCAATGTATGAGGTTGAAATGTTTACCATTGGGTTTCAAATGACTCATTTTTGACATATTACAGAGATGTGAATTAGCACTAAGGATATAAAAAAACATACCTCTCAAAAGCTTGGCAGCAGTGTCAAGACACTTGATAATTTCCTGTGTAGTTTTATCCCCCATCTGTTGATTAAAAAAACAAGATAAACTAAAATATGATCTTTACATGCTTTTTGTAACTATGTATTATGTTTAATTTGGCTATAGTCAGAGCTCAGACATAAACAAGTCGATTTTTGTTTTTGACTTAAAGAAGTCAAAACATGTATTTATCATAAAAATGTGTTTTCAATTTTAGACTTATCTAAGTCAGAAAATGACAGACTTGTTTAGGTCTATTCATGTTGATGAAAAAACTTAATTTCACTTGGTGGCTAATATTTGACTTATTAAATTCGTATTTTGTCTTGCATTACAGGGAGACAAATCCTAAAACTTACAAATTTAGACCTCAATGAGTCAAAAACAGATTCAGACTTATTTATGTCTGAGCTCTGAGTGCTATATATATATATACATGATATATACCAGTATATATAATATATAAATATCATGTACATGTATATAGCCAAAATAATATACATATAATGTCAGGAGCCTGTGTTTCAGTGGTTGTCGTTTGTTGATGTGTTACATATTTGTTTTTCGTTCATCATGTTCATATAAATTTTTATATAAACTTTATACATTTACATGTACTAAGGCCTTTTGTTTTCTCGTTTGAATTGTTTTACTTTGCCATTTCAAGGCCTTTAAATGACTATGCTGTATGGGCTTTGCTCATTGTTAAAGGCCATATGGTGACCCATAGTTGTTAATTTATGTGTCATTGGCATTATGGTCTCTTGTGGAGAGTTGTTTCATTGGCAATCATACCACATCTTCTTTTTTGTTGTATGAATGTAGTCTGTACAAAACAGAATTTATCAGTAAGTCTTTGTTTTAAAAATGTTGTATTTAGACCCCTTTATCCAAAAAATTGTTTTGTCCCTCATTTCCTGTCCAGCCATGTATATGTGTTGATTATAAAATATTTTACATGTACGAAAGTGCTTAAATTGAAGTAAAATTATTTGAGTTATCATATGTGTTGTTTAAATTTTTAAATGTCACTACTCTTACTATAAAAGAAAGATATAAATAAAGGCAACAGTAGTATACCGCTGTTCAAAACTCATAAATCCATGGACAAAAAACAAAATCGGGATAACAAACCAAAACCGAGGGAAACGCATTAAATATAAGAGGAGAACAACGACATAACACTAAAATGTAACACATATAGACAAAATCCATATAAAACTGTGGTTCTTATTCAACACATCCATAGGTTTGAATGATAGATTTAAGACTTATTCAAAAATTTAAAATAGGTATCATATATTAGCCCTGTTTTTCATTGTACTAATGAACTCAAAATCGTTCAATTTTTTTTTTGTCGTGTTTTTTAATTTCCGGATCTGCGCAGAACACATAACTCTACTTCCTTCTTCCGGTCTTGTTGTCGTGAGACTTTGATTAGTCTAGTAAAATATAGGAACTCAAGGAACACAATACCAATACTTCATTTTTAATCATTCTTTGTCTTTGGTATGAATAAACGTTAGGCCTCCCTGATGCATTGCGTTTCTTTGTTTACATTGAACATGACGTCATAACTTAAATAACGTCACAAGTAAAATCCCTAACAACAGAACCAAAATCGGAAACGTTACGGTATTTCCGTATCTTTTTTTTTAACAAATATCTAAAATACAAAAAAAATAATTTAAACAAACTTCGTCCCCATTCACAGGTAATGCCTGCCACATATTAAACACAATATTCGAGCCACCATTGTGGTCCCTTGATTTTCGTTGTCCATGAATGTAGTCCCTAGTGTGGACAGTGTGTTACTTGCCAATTTTTTTTATACCCCTTCCGTATGTATTTCTCTATGTTTTACGCTTCTAATAGTAAGTCAAGGGATGAAATGAAACTGTCAAAAAATTTGGATAATGATAATAAATGAATTGTAAAGTAGCTATATATATATAATGATTTGGTCCAGTTGAAAAAGGTTTATAATTTACAATTTTATGTGAAGGGGGTGACCCCCGGGTCTTGAAATCTAGACCCCCTTAACATAAAATTGTCCATATATTGAGTAAGAGCCGATGAAGTTTTCTATAATTTTGATTTAATTTGTCCTAATAGAAGTACAACACACTGTTTACTGTATTACATTTATAAAATTTGAGAAAGCGCAGGTGGGATTTTTTTAATTCGCATTTATTATCTATATAAAAGAAATGCACTACAAAATATTTGTGGTCTCGGACCTATTAGTAACAAATACGTTACAAATGCTTATATTTTTGGAACGGGAGGTCTTAATCACAGGTACTAGACGTTTAACAGTAGTTTTGTTCACCTGCAGACTTTTCTTTCAAGCAACCGTTTCCGTTCTAGAACACAGCGCCACCTGCAGTCGTCTGTAGAAACAAAGATATGAGTCTGTAGAAACAAGAAAACCGAGCGCCACCTGTCGTCATAATGATCGTTAGCATAACGATGACATTTAACACTTCGACATTTCACACATCGACAATTCACGAATCGACATGTTACAAGTTACAAAACATCAATGTACAAAAAGACAATTTACCGATAAAGAATTTTGAAATCTTCAAGTTACAAATTGACAATTAACGAATGAAGAATGTTGAATTTACAAAGATACAAGTTACAAATTGACAATTTACGAATGAAGCATTATGAAATTGCACAGTTACAAGTAACAAACTGACAATTTACCGATTAAGAATGTTGAAACTACAAAGGTGCAAGTTACGAATTGACAATTTACGAATTAAGCATTATGAATTTCACAGTAACAAGTTACAAATTAACAATTTACGAATTAACAATTTAGAAATTACACAACTACAAGTTACGAATTGACAAGTCACGAATTAAGAATTTTGACCCCGTTGGCTTTCCATATTAAACACGTTCTCACTGGAATCTATATGGGTCGTTTTCAAAAAATGTCGAATTTTCAGTACACCCATGCTAACTTTTTTATTTCTAATGGAAATTTCAGTTGTAATGGTTTAAATGAAAGCTTGTCGGATTTGTGATTCAGAACATTAATAATAAACACACCTTACATCTATTTTGATAAGATTAAACTGCATTTAAGACCCATTTTGGGGGTATTTGTCTGCGTACATTGTCAGAAAAACACATTTCAAATGATTTTTTTGCGATTTTCTGATCGCCTTGATATCTGCAAAAGGGACTTTTTAAGAACGTTTAATATTACTCTAACGAAAAATCGTAGCTTCTATATCATTGTATGTAACATATTATCTA
Source organism: Mytilus edulis (assembly GCF_963676685.1). Lineage (NCBI taxonomy): Eukaryota > Metazoa > Mollusca > Bivalvia > Mytilida > Mytilidae > Mytilus > Mytilus edulis. Next base: position 44,332,562 of record NC_092348.1, on the reverse strand, counting down.
CAAACTAAATTGAATCTGCGTACAGGAGGTTCATGTCTTTCCTGTTACCGCTACTTAAATCAGCCGTGAAATTATTCTCCCTATGAATATTGAATCAGTCAGTGTTGATCTCAAAAGTGCAAAGTAATCTTTACATTTAAAACGCCTCGTTTCTTGAACGACAGTGTAGAGAAAAGAAATTTCAAGAAATTTAGTGAAAAAAATATAGCGTACTTTTTTTCATGTCTATGCTGTTACCACCAATTTTGATTAAATACACCAACAGTATACTTGTAAAAAGTGCAATAACGTGTTGGAAACCAAATTCACAATAGAAAAACGTAATCACTTCACCAAAGGGAGTAGTTATTTCACAACAGGAATCAAAAACGAAGAAATTTGTCTATCCTGTTATGTCTATCCTGTTACTATGGTTGCTATGGTTACAGTAACAGGATAGACAATTGTAGACAAAAACGTCGTTATTTTTTTTATCTTAACATATAGGTGCAAAACGAATGAAATATTTCGTTGTTTGAAGTCATCTTAAGGTTATAACGTATTAATCTTCCCAATTAAGCATTCGCAGGTGCAATACTGATATCGGTAACAGGATAGACAAAAAGGTAACAGGATAGACTTTTATATAGTAATATATCAGAAACGTACGTTCCTGTTACCAATGAAATATAGAGAAAAGTAAACTAACTTATGAGGGATTTACTTGATGTTGGGTTCATTTGAAAGGGTGAAAAAATGCCGAACAATATATATTGCTATCTCAGACTTGCATTACTGGTGGTAATTTTTACAACCTTTGAAAACCAATTTTTAGAGGCATTTTTCAGTACAACCTTTTAAATTGGCAAATAATCTATTATATTACAGAATGAATATATATAGAAGTTTATTCTCTTGAAAACCATCTAATTGTCTACGTAAAACAAGCTTAACATTTTATCTAAACCTTTTCTTAATAACCCAAAATTTCTTTTGAAAATGGTAACAGGATAGACAAAATAATGTACCACCGATCAAAAAATGTTTCAACATATTTTTGTATGACATCATTAAGATTGCATCTTTTAATATGTTGTTCTTAAAGTACTGTTTGTTTTGATTTGCTTATGTAGAGGGTTGTTTGAACAAGTAACTTTTAATAATTTTTTCAATTTCAAAATTCGACATTTTTTGAAAATGACCCATATAATTGTTGTAATGAGGAGTTATAAAATTTCATTTTTTAAACCTGAGACTACTATAACACTGTGTTAACACTGTGTCATAGTAGTCTCAGTTTAAACACATAAAAATCATGATTCAGTATAAAATCTAAAAATCTAATAATTCAATTCAATTCAATTCAAATCTTTATTGCAATAAAACTACATATTAAAATAACAACAAGATCATTAATATACACAATAAAAGTAAATATCTTAAGAGTCCCCTGTCCTCAGTTCAATAGACTGTTTTAAAAAGGATCCTAGCTTATTTACCTGAATGTGTGAAATTGGGTTGAGTATATATGTTATTTTATCTAACGTGACGGTACCCAAATTGCACCTATTTTGACAGTTTTTTCACCTAAGTGTTTTCATGATCAAGAAAAAAATGTCCATACTGTGTTTATTTTGTAGCCCTATCCTTCTTTGTTGTATAGGTACACCAATTTAATTTTGAATCCATATTGAGTCATAAAAAAATGGGTTTGAATCAACCTCCAAACTATCCATGATTATGTAATGAGGAGTACCCAAATTGCATCCATGCTTAAATTCACATCGTCAAAAGTCTAATAACCGAGCTTTTGTTTAATTTCTTCAAATATTTTGAACAATTGGATATTAGTCCATGCTTACTCTTCATATTTTACGAAATGGATACTTATAATATATTGTATTTGCTAATTTTAAAAAGATGACGTTTTGATGACGTCGCATGGTGACGTTTTCGTACATTTTGCTTTTTCACTGAGTAAACAGTCCATCTGTTGATAAATACTGTGAACGTTTTGTGTATATCTAAATATGTTTACCTATGTTGAAAGACGTGCATAGTATCAAATCATAAAAATACAAATTATTTAGTCTCTAGGAAATCTTGTAAGATTTCCGTTGCTATTTTTTCTAAATAGGTGCAATTTGGGTACTCGGTGCAATTTAGGTACCCTTACGTTATGTCATTTAAATTCATAAAGTGGATATTCTCATTTATCAAAAAATCAAAATAAACTTTTCTATATTATTATGGTTTCTATTACAATATAAAAAGAAATGAATTTCATCTTCAATTTGTTTACAGTTTTTGCATAATCTTTTTTCTCTTGGTATTTTAAGGTATCTTTCCTTTTCTATTAATATATTATGGTCACTTAATCTAAATTTTGTTATCAGTTTTCTGAATTCAAGTTTTGAGCAAGTTAAATATTTTTCTTCTGTATTATTTATTTTTACATGTGACATGTTTATAATAATAAATAGACTTTATATATAATAAATAAGCAGGATAACTGGCATGCCTCTACTATATCACGTATGAAAGAAAAAAAACCAGTTCATACAAATTACAAGAAGTCAATATCCTGTATACGTATTCGTTTTATTTGCAACAGGCAATATGACGGGGACGCAGCGCTAGCCGTGCTATCTCATGATAGAATACAAATTAACATTCTCTGGATATGCAGCTTATAGCAAATATAAATCATATACATTTCTGATTTTTTTCTAGATTGCTTCGACTTTTAAACCTAGGAAATAAAAGCGTTTTGTCAATGATCTATTTCACTATATCTGACTTGTTTTTCTAACTTTGCAGTTCATCAAGAAATGCCAATTAACGAAGATCAATAAAGACTTTATTTTGGAGATTGTTTAAGTAGAACTTTTCTCTACCGATCTTGACAAAATTTTTAGTGTTGCTAAATCCTTTTTTTTTTTTTAAGTTTCTACAGCATCTGTATAAATATGACTCTCTTCTACCACTAAATGTGTGTTTAGTCGATTCAAAAATTTAAGTTTCAGTTAGGAGACATGCAGTTGATTGCCCCCCTTTTTTTTTAAATCCGAATATGTTGCTGATATTAAGGTAGCTAAAAAGGGTGTACAGATTCAATTTTGAATATGGTTATATCCAAAAATACCAAAGAAGTTTTATATTTGATTTCGCGATTTCTTTGGAAAAATTGGAGAGCCAGTTTTCCATATTAATTTTGACGGTGGCCGTGATTTGGGTGAAACCATGCAAAGTTAACATAACTGCGACCTTACAGAAGAAACTTATATAATTATCCAAAATGTAGATGAGATGAGATCATTACATGTAGTTACCTTACTGTTGTCATGTCATTAAGATGTCATATTCTGGTATTAATATTGATTCACTCATAGGGTCTTTGCATCGGAAATAAACATATTTATTCTAAAACCAGTTACTGTACTAGTTTTTGCCATGATACGGGTTATGTTCTTCTCATATATTTTAGGATGGTAGGATATTAAAACCGTAACGGGAGGGATTGTGCTTAGTTTTCGTATGATGACGACATAATTTTTCAATCAGTTTAATTGACTCTCCCAAGTAAGAAGCCACTAGCATTTGTCTTGTTAGTCTTGTAATTTATTTTGAATTTTAGTTTTTTTAATCATCAGGGCATACGGAGTTCGGTTCTCGCAATGCTGAAACATATGCGTCAATATTTGATTCATTTTCCTCCTTTATGTTCTTATCATTTCATTAGGTCCAAAGAAGACTGGCAAAATATCAAAACTCTATTTAAATCACCAATTTGTAGGAGCCAGCAAAATAGCGCTAATAAAACTATTTAGCTGCAGTTGTAAAAATAGCGACTGTCTATCAAATAGCATTGTTTTTGCTGTTCTTTAATCAGACTATTTCATGCATATTTGTTTTAACTCCACAATTAACGTACTTGCTATTTGATAAGGTAGATTTTTTTGCCGGCAAAATAGCCTCCTATGCACTACATGTATTTTGTCAGCTCGTACAAAATACGGTATCGATTTATATAAAGTTTTGCTATTTCATTATTTTGCCAGTCTCAATTCATATTATTTTTCAGACAATTTTTTTATTGAAAATATCTATCATGCACAAATTATATTTATTGCATAGCAATATAATATTTCCCACAGAAAGTAACCGAAAGTTAGCATGCAATAAATTATAATATTGCACTAGTGCAATAAATCTTCAAAATTCATGACGTCATCAACAACAAAATCTAAGTTTAAAACAATTTTTACTTTCAAATATTATATTGCTATACAATAAAAGGGGTATTGCATGAATATTGGGGAATATTGTCCCTCGAAGAACATCTATTGCACTCGCAAGCTCGTGCAATATAAAATTCTACTCGGGACAATATTCCCCAATATTCATGCAATAACCCTATAGTATCATAATATGGTTTGATGTTAAAGCCGTATATTATAGCATTTGCCTTCATATTGTGGATTATTCACTTTTAGTTTAATTACATGCACACGAAGAATTCAGTAAAAACATTAATTTATGTTAAATGGTAACGTTCGAAGATAAAATACAACACTTTTTAAAAAAGATTTTGAATACAGGCTATTTTTGGCACATATATAAAAAAAAAGATGTGGTATGATTGCCAATGAGACAACTATCCACAAAACACCAAAATGACAGAGACATTAACAACTATAGGTCACCATACGGCCTTCAACAATGAGCAAAGCCCATACCGCATAGTCAGCTATAAAAGGCCCCGATAAGACAATGTAAAACAATTCAAACGAGAAAACTAACGGCCTTATTTATGTAAAAAAATGAACGAAAAACAAATATGTAACACATAAACAAACGACATATGCATATATAGGCGAGTGACATTTTTCAAAAAAGATGCCTTGTTAACGACTTTAACGATATTATATATCATTCGAAAGCTTATTATCTGTACTTTCTGGTTTGGCCGGTCGTCAATTATTATTCGTACGGTGCAATTTTCGTCAAATCAAGGTCAAAGGTTAAAATAGAACATTCCTAAATTTTGTCAGAGTTAAACAAAATGCCATTTTCTGGTACTTGTACATGTATAGATTTTTTTTCTCTAAAAAACTATTTAAACCTTATAAAACAAATTACCAGAGTTCCAAATCAAATGCAAACTTAAATGATGATTGCACTATATATATACGGAAAATAAAAAAAAAACTTCCAAAAATCAAATAATTGCAATAATTGTTGAAATATATTAATGTCAAAAAAAGAAAAGATTTATCTTTTATAGGCCGATATCATTTTAAACTGCAACTTATATGACATAGGTCAAAATGCAGCCTTCCAATGAAGCTTTTGCAGTTGCCCTTAAAACACCATCTGTAAATGGGGATCATTTTGCTTTTATTGGCTGGATAATATTGCCAATATCGACAGATTATGATCAACCATATTTAAAAAAAAAAGGTAATGGAAGAACTTTAGTTAACAAAAAAGTAATATTTGTTAAAAAAAAATCAGTGTTACGATGTGAAAAGACATGTAACGAATATAAAAAAAAAGAAGATGTGGTATGATTGCCAATGAGACAACTCTCCACAAGAGACCTAAATGACACAGAAATTAACAATCCAACTATAGGTGACCGTACGGCCTTCAACAATGAGCAAAGCCCATACCGAAGTTTATTCTCGTTCAATATTCGAATGAAAACTGTACCATGCGCTTTCAATATTAAATTCGGCGAATTTCTTTTAAAGTTAAACCATTATTATATACTTTATTTGTTGATTTATTATATATAACTGGACATTAATAATACAGAATAAATAAAATTGAATACCCTTCCTAAGCAACATATATCACCATACTGGTTTATGTAGTGTTCGCACATTTCGGTAAAGTGTTTTAAGAAGTTTTGTGTGTCTGTCCTATTTTTTCGCCTTGGTCATGCTGTGATCTGTTTTACTTCGACTAGCTATGATTTGAGACTCCCACCTTGTTAATTTATTCCTTCTTTCAATAAAAGAAAGGAAACAGTAAGGTTCAAAGCTGAGCGAAACAGAGACAACATAACTTAAATCTCAGATATTGATACAAAATATAAAAAAGTAAAACAACAACAATTACCGTATAGTCGGATATAGAAGGACATCCCAGTAAACACACGACGTACTCCCGACGTCGGTTAATGGTCGTCTGAACGTCATGTCGTGAGTTTACGTCGTACCAACGTTGTGGGAACGTAAAAATCCAACGTTGGATGCAGACGTACAGACGACGTTATGAAATTACGTCGGATTCACGTAAATTTAGTACCTTGTCAGGACGTAACATTTTATTACGTTGTGACAACGTGCTTATAACTGTCATAATCCGACGTAACATTTTGTTACGTCGTATCGACATTATAAGAACGTAGTGAATACATTGTAAAAATCTGGTTTTATGGGACGAATTTTTGGGGTATGTCATAATGAGTATTCCTGGATATATCAATCATTCACCTTCACTAGAATATATTTACGATTTTTTCGATTTAAAAAAAAAAATCCCCCTTTTTTCCCGCAGACATAATTTGCATCAAGATGTCAAAGAAAATATTACAAATCCAATTTTAATGTTCTAATATATGTATTTTATATGAATATTTATTGTTTATTATATCATTAAAATTTTGTCATCATTTATCACTTGGATTTTATAATCGTTTTTCACGATTTGATTAGTGTAACGTTCAGCAGTACTCGGGTTTTACCGCTGCATCCTATGAAAAGTCTGAGCATGCGCACTTTTGCCGCTTGATTTTTGAAAACAGTGAGGAATTGGCAGTGGAAATTTAGCTTGATCCAGATTCCAGAACAAAGAAAAAGGTAAAATAATGATTGCACATTACACCAAATAGGTTCTCCATGATAAAAACAAGTTTGATTGATGAAAATAAAACAGCTGTTACCGTGTTGGGCGCCTCTTTCAAGTCGGTTATACGTGATCGTGTTGAAATATGATACTTTTTCTTATACTGTCAATATATTGCACTGATACAAGATATTTTAGCCATGATGTGTGTTATTTGAATCCATTTATCAAATTTCTTGATTAACTTGTGTTGTTTCTGAAGATATATGCAATTAAAAATAAGTAAATTAAAAACTGTAGAAAGTAAAAAAAAAAGGGGGAGGGGTGCACAGCCACAAGTACTTGTTTTCTATCTGTGACAAGAGCTACTATCCCTATATATTAAGGCTACAAGTGTCTGCTCTGTTATTTTTTGATAATCATTGAAGCATACAAGTCTTATCCATGTTATCAATATCAGAAAATGTGAAGCTAAACATCTCAGCACTTTAGATATTTGGGTCCATTACAAACTCCGCACATTTCAAACTTGGCATATTACCAACCCGGCCTATTAATGATAATGCTGCATATATCACTGGGGGTCGTTGCTAACATGCATGAAATATTTGCCACTGGATGTTGAGCAACAAACGATCAATCATTGTATCACTGGGTCTGACATGGAAATAGACAATTGTGCCAATAAAGATGTTGTAAAATATAGGCGTCACAGAAAAAAATTAAGATAGCCATCACGGTTGTCGTAATAGGATTAGGTCGTTGTAGGAAGGCGTCCCAGAAAAAAATAAAAAAACAGCCTTCCAAGTCTTGAAAGTGTCATAATGATTTAGACTAGGATCTAGCCTTGAAAGTTGGGTAAAATTTTCTTGTTTTCAGGGTAAAACCCAGTTTACAGGTGTTAAAACAGTACATAGGGACATCTTTTTTGCTGTACAATTTATAATATGAAATCTACATGTTTATCAATGACGAGCTACATGTACAATCACTAAATATGTGATCAGAAACCATGTTGTAATCAATCATAAAACATATGAATTTTGGAATGCATTTAAATTTGTCACTTTGTTCTCCTAAAGATTTGTTGGGCTAACATTTTTTTTTATATAAATAAGGCGGTGAATTTTCTCGTTTGAATTGTTTCACATTGTCATTTCGGGCCTTTCATAGCTGGCTATGCGGTATGGGCTTTGCTCATTGTTGAATGCAGTACGGTTACCTATAAATGTTAATTTCTGTGTCATTTTGGTCTCTTGTAAAGAGTTATCTCATTGGCAATCATACCACATCTTCTTTTTTATATGAAACAGACAGAAGAATATAAAAGATAATTGAACGTATTTTTAATTTTTTTTCCAGAGTCTTGTATATAAATCCACAGATCCAATGTGTCTGAGGTTGAGGAAATCATTGCAGTAACCATGTAACAGTTAAGCATGCACCAGCTCAAGAATTTGGACCAAGATTTTAAAAAGGTAAACATCAGTTGATCAGCTCTTTTTCTGTCCTCCTTAACTGAGTGATATAGTTTAACTCTTGTACTGTACGTACATACATGTACATTGAACTCAAAATTGAATTTTGTTATCTAACGTTTGCCTAAACCACATGTTATGCAACCAATACACAACGCTTATTATCATAAAACGCAGAGTTTGAATTTGGAGAGCACCTGCTTTACTGTTCTCTAGATATGTCTTTTAAATTAAGTTTGATAAGATCATTTGTGGCTCATGGACACATTCTTCTTATATTAATTTTATTTATCAAATTATAATTTGTTGATTTTATAGATTGCGTTCATTGGCATATGCTATGAGGTCTTGTTGTATCGATGTACATGCTAAATTTATTAAGGTAGAATCCTTTGCATATCTTAAATTAATTGAAAAATGACAATATTGTGAAACCAAACTTCCTTTGTTAATTATTTGGACTCATTATTATTTGTAGAATAACCACTGGTTGCTCCAGAAAATATTATGTCCCCTCTCCCCCAGGGAAAGCTCTTTTCTTAAATTTTATTTGGGGGTGGTTGTGTATGAAATACCAAAATGCAAAGGAAGTGTTGTTCTTATTAATTTTTAATTCTGTCGGTGCTGGGATTTTTTTTTTAAAAAGGGCTTAGGGCTGTCCCTTAGGGGTGGACATAGTATTTTCTGGAACAGACATAATTTCATTAACACATGTTCAATTTAACAACAAATTTTTTTTTTTTTTAAATAAGAACGAAGGTTAATCATAAGTTATGAATAATTATATACTGTTGAAATTGTGTTAAATTTCTAACATACATCATCAAAATGTGTATAATTGGCAAAGATACAAACATCTCAGTAACAACATAACATAATTATGAATCTGCAGTTTATTATAGGACCAGCAATAGAAAAAATATTGATTATGTGTAAACACAGGATAATTTGTAAGAACTGCTGTAATTCATAAGTTGGGATCAATTTATTTTTTTGTATTTTATAATTTATGATTTTTTTTTCAGAGATCTGAAACCAACACAAGACCAGCTGGGTCAATATTCCTAATGCACCTTTAAATGAGAAACTAATGCGCCATCAAATGAGGAACACAAAAGTTGTGTGTAAACAAAAATTGTCTCTGTAGTGATATTGAACATGTTTCATTTTTAACAAGTGACTGAGCTTTACCATTTGTGTTGATCTGGAAAGTAGAGGATCATAGTATAAATATGTAAAAACTATGGAGTTTTTTTAATGTATTCAAAGTTTTAAATTTTCAAAGAAATTGTTGTGTGAAAAAAAATCGCACTTCGTATTCCGAAAATTTAACCACATATATGTGAAAATGTCTTAGATTCGAAACAAGCCATCCTACATATCCAGTGTACTATATTGACTGAGCTAGAGTAGAAAACATTACCAATACCAACTACGTGTATGCAGAAACAATTGTGCAAATTGCCCAGCTGATTAGAGGGCAGAAAACCAACATTTGGAATGACATGTACAATGTATACAACCAGCACAAGACTAAAATTTGGAATAAAAATTAAAAATTCAGAAACAAACTATTATTTTTTTTATTGGTTCATGTAGCTACATGTACATTGTAAGAAAAAAGAAGTCTAAACTGTTGGATAGGTTTTGGTCTCTTGTGGACAGTTGTCTCATTGGCAATCATACCACATCTTCTTTTTTATACTCTCTCTAGTTGGTCAAAGGAAAAAAGCAATAGTTGAATTGAATTTCAGGTATTTTCTTCATTTGGGATATTTTTAGAAGTGTGTATGAATTGTGTAGAATATATATATTTATAAATTAGACAGTCAGATTTTGGGCCGATTTTCCTAGCTTGTAATCGTGTAGTGAATCCAGCTGAATGCATTTTCAGTAAATATTAAGGTAAATATGGTAGTTTGTTGTATTTCTGAATAATTCATTAAAAATGGTTTTCCGTCGTCAAAGTGAAACCTTCATTCTAGAATTTCCGCCATCATAGTGAAATCTGAGTTCTAGGCCACTGAAACACTAAACATTCATAATTTGAAGCACTTACCAAGATGTCATGTTGAAGGCTGTACATGTACCTATAATTGCTAACATCATCAATATTTGATTTTAGGATAGAGGGTTGTCTTATTGGCCATCATACAAAATTTCTTTTTTTGAAAAGTATTATGTGTTAAAAGAAAGAAAAGTTGCAAATTTGTTAAATGGAAATGTGTAATTCTTGTACTTCAGTATTGCAAAAGTTAAAAACTTAAGACTTTATAAACCTTAAACAACTATTTTGGGGAAAACTAGACATTTATCCATTCCACACTGAAACCTGCCAAAGATTAATAAAAACCAACTTTTTGACAATTTCATATTCAGCTGGCAGTTTGGAAATAGAGTACATATAAACAATTGTCCATCTTTCCCACATAGAAAAATTTACAACTTAAAACGGGTCAAAAGAAAAAATAAAGACCCTGTTTACATACTTCTTCAATGGAATTGCATTGATTCTATCAATTAAATGAGGACAAGGGACATTTATAGTTGTGCTGTGACGTTGTTACAACGTTTTATGATGGTAATAAATTACGTCACAAATTACGTTGTGCCAACATTGTGTGGATGGTTGTCAGCACGTGCCTTGGAGTTCACAAAATTACGTTGTACCAACGTAATTTTACAACGTTGTCACAACGATAGTATTACGTTGTCACAACGTAATGTCCACGTTGGATTGTTTACTGGGATACAGTTGTACAAAATATAAACAATTCAATTTAAGCAAACTATTATTAACACAGACCGCACATAGCAGGAAACATATATCCCTATAACAACAATTACAATAAACACAAAGTATAGATATCTCGCTGTGAAAGCCAATAACAACTAATACACAAAATAATGTTTCTAAGACTAACATATCAATAAGCACACATCCAACGAAAAATGGACTTGTGTAAATATATCAACAGTCAGATAAAAAACATGACCTTGTGTAATGCAAAAATAATGGTGTCAACAGATTGTAGTACTGTGAAGTGCAAATGTGTAAAATCGTAATAATTAGTATAGTTTAATTTTCTGATAACTAAATCAGGTTGTGTCCGTAAACATTTCGCTTATAAATAGCTATTTATTGTTTGATCGTTTGATTTTACTATCATTACAATTAAAAATTTTAATAAATATTATCTCCTTGTGACTTGCTAACGTTTTTGTTTTTAAGACTTATGATTTAGTCTGTTTAGTTTCTCTATATCTTTTTAAGTTCTTGCTCAAAACACAAAAGAGGGTAAGCAAATCCTTAAATAAGGGACAGGGCAATGACTTCTATAAAGAGTGACAGCCTACTATATACCTATATCAGCGAAATGTGACTAGTAAGTATCTGATATAGCCCCCCCTCCCCCCTGATTCCGACAATGCAAAATTTATTGATAACAAAAAAAAAAAGATGTGGTAACTATGATTGCCATGTTGAGACAACTCTCCATACGAGACCAAAAAGAAACAGAAATTAACAACTATAGGTCACCGTACGGCCTTCAACAACGAGCAAAACCCATACCGCATACTCAGCTTTAAAAGGCCCCGAAATGACAATGTAAAACAATCAATCGAGAAAACTAGCAGCCTTATTTATGTACAAACAATGAACGAAAAACAAATATGTAACACATAAACAAACGACAACTACTGAATTACAGGCTCCTTTCTTAAATGTTCATAACATACTAAATGTATGTTCATATTGAAATTGATAGAAAACCAAAAATTGGGATTTTTGGAAATTAACGGAGGAGGGATAAAAAAAAAATACATTTTCCTGTCCCCAATAACCTACATTTTATGATACTTTTCGATATGTGCGATATATTGAAATTCTCCAGTCATTCAATATTTTACAAAATTCTTACAACAACACTTTACATACTTTAAACTACGCTCTGAATGCCCGCGATTTCGCGGGTGTGTTCTAGTATCGTTGATATGTCAAGTAAATGCACTATTATTGTCTTTATACTGCAATCTAAAAAACATTTTCAATTGTTGTTTAATACGTTAATGTCATCATTGATTTAAATATTGGGAAACTTCCCCCTTTTATAAAAAGGCCTCATATCATGCAGGCGGAGAAATATACAACACGGTGAAATGTACATTTACCTGTTGAAATTCGTAATCGATGGTGAACGAATTTGTTTAAGAATGAACTAAAATATCAACAATAAGCATAAATATAATGATTTATAGTATGCAGACCAAACATATTAACAAGTAAAATATGTTTTTTTTTTTATATAAAAATTGCAAAAGAAATAAGTTTGAGTCGTTGTATACATCGAAAACAAGAACAGGCTGAATAGGTCGTATGAATAATTAATTATAATCTCGGCAATTTCTATTTTAAGAGCCAGTCTGCCATAAAACCATATAAATAAATTTGGGGTATTTACTGTCTTCTGATTGGTTAAAAGAATTAGCTTTATTTTCAATGTTATCAATTTTTATGGCGACACGCCCACTTTAACATTGTGTATTCATACGCAAACATCTGTGTACGTTGTTATTCGTATTAATATATATCTTTGAGTCTTATTTTGATAGAAATTTATTTATAATGAATGGCAATAATTTATTTTGAAGTTATTGAACCATAAAATTAATTTTTGACTCTTCACATTTAACATAATCCGCTTCGCGGATTATTCAATGTGAAGAGTCAAAAATTAATTTTATGGTTCAATAAATTCAAAATAAATAACAGCCATTCATTAAGCAAAATCTCAAATTTCGTCCAAATTGGTAGTTACAACTTGGCAACATTATATATATTTCCAAAATCTTTGGGTATTTAGGATTTTTTTTTTGTTAATTCACACTATTTTCCATTTAACAGCCTTATTTGCATATTTGGGAATTATTAAAAAAAAAATGCAAAAAAAACCCACCATATTTAGGTACTTTTTAAAGGTCTGGATAATTGATATATCTCTTAAATATAGCATTATATTGTTATATTTTGCATAGAACATTATAAAAAAAAAAGAAAAATGCATTTTGACATTTTTTTACCTTTTGGCAGGTTGCCAGAGAGGTGCGTGCAACAGATGTATTAGATAACTTGCATGTAGTACATGTACTCAGTAGGTGTTTTCTCTCAAGATCATATTTATTTTTTTCAACTTTTAGGATTTTTTTAAAGGTTCATATCAGTTCTAAGACAAGTTAAAAAAATTAGCCTGGCAAATATTGGGAAATTGGTAAAAAAATGCTCCCTAATATCTATAAAATGCACTAATTGTAATAGTTTTTGCCCCTTAATATTTTAACTAAAACTGATCAAAGTAGACTTATATCTGGACAATAACTTTAGTTTAAGTGTATAGATCTTTATTATTTTTTTCAGAAGGTTCAATATCACAAAAGGAAGGTTTGGATCGATTTTGGGGATGATGGTCCCAACTGTTTAGTTATTAAGGGCCCAAAAGGGGCCCAAAACAAGCATTTTATAGTTTAAGGATAATAACTTGTGTATAAGTATTTCAATTGCTCTGATATTGTATCACAGTGTTTAAAACCACAAGTAGAAGGTTTGGATTCATTTAAATAGGTTATGGGTTCAAAGTTAGGAATTAAGGGCCAAAAAGGGGCCAAAAACAAGCATTTTTCTATTTTCAAGACAATAACTTGTGTGTAATTGTATGGATCTCGCTCAAATTGTACCACAATGCTCCATATAACAAAGGGGAGGCTGGGATTTAGTTTTGGATTAATTGCCAAAAATATGTAGGAATAAGGGGCCAAAAAGAGAAGCATGTTTCTAGTTTTCAAACAATAACTTGGGTTTAATTATATGGATCTCCCTGTAATTGTAATACAAGGTTCTATACTAAAATGGAAAGGATGGGATTGTATTTAAGGGTTATTGCTTAAAGGGGTTTTCAATAAGTTGGGGGGGGGGGGGGGGGGGGGGATTTGGTAACAATTTTTTCAGGAATTTCTTTTTTTTTCAAAATTTTTCAAATTTAAAATTTTGAAAATTTTCAAGAAGAAATCTTCAATTGCACAGTATTGTGCAAATAGATTTGTTGATCTTTGACCACATTTATTTTGTAACAAAAACCTTTATTCTGTCAAAAATTTGATCACAATCCAAATGCAGAAAGCATCAAGCTTGAACATTGTGACCATATTTAATTTGCCCTAACTGTTCAGGGTCCAACCACTGCGGTTGTATAAAGCTGCGCCCTGCGGAGCACCTGGTTTTCACATACTTTCAATTGATGACAGTCTTTTAAAAAGCTTGTTAAATGAGTTATGAACATACTTGTACTTCAAAAAATCTTCCTCTTTGAAACTTTTGATTGGAATGCAACCAATTATAGGGGCAATCACTCATTGAGTGTCTAGATTAGAAAGTTGTGTCTATAAGAGCGTATGTAAAAAAATGCAATTTTTTTATCTACGCAAAAAGTTTATATGTGCATATATAATGTGCCATATAAAATTTTTTGATTTATATCTCAGATTAAATCAAGATAAAAGAAAGACATTTGAGGTGACCCTTCTTCAAAAATCGAAAGCTTTTCCAAAATTATCTTGAATGTTCCCTCTCCAAAGAGCATCTCGTTGCTGTTTGTTGATACTTTGAGATTTTGATTTTTAGTCCCTTAACGGCTAACGTCTAAGTGGACTTAGGTTTGCACTCCATTTGTCTGTCTGTCAGTCAGTCTATCTGTCAGTTAGGCAAATCAGACTTTGTTGTGCTTGTAGATTTTGATTTGATATTTGGTTTATTGATTTATTATGACAAGTTACAGGTCAAATTCATTAATTGCAATACTCATATAAGAAGACCCTATATCAATACTGAACGAATAACAATGAGACGAAGAACAACGATCAAGAGTTGTTGACGTATTTTATAAACTATGTTAAAAATTAAACTGGAGTTGTCTCTCTTTGTGTGTTGTTAATTGCAATTCACAAATACCAAAATTAAAATACTGTACAGACTTTCTGTATATTATACTCATTTGTGTAGAGGTTCCATCCTCTGTATTTCATTTACAACTTATACAAAAACAATCCTTTGAATAAAAAATACATTTTATTACACCAACTTGTATTTACATTTTCATGACTAGAATATACATTTTTACTTTGTGGCATTACTTTGGCTACAGAGTATTCTATAATATTTTGTTGAGGCGCCAGGGTGACTACCGATTACCTATACACACTGGCTATCAGCTGACCTATGTTGACATAGTGTCATAAAACCCCTGGTAGTTAAACACAGTTACACCACCACCTACCATGGGGAGTGACCGGGGAAAACACTCGTATTACCAATGCTCCAGTTATTAGTGCCCCACCTGTTGGCAGGTGTAGGCCTCCCCTCTATAAGATGAGGTGGAGGAGGTCCCAGAGTCACCCATCTGTAGACCCCACCGTTACCACTAACCACATTTTCCAAACCTGCAAATTTTAGAACTTGTCAGGCCCAGAGCAAGGGCCGAGTGAAATAATCCCCCAATCACTACCAGTCTCCCTGGACCTCCCCCCATTCAAAATTGACTCTGCGCCTAAGGATAGTAGAAGATGATTAATTTCTAAAAAGTGTCTTGTTTTCTTTCCAATTATTAAAATTGTTAATTACTAAAAACTAAAATTAATTCTGGATGCTTAAATCACAATAGTCCATAATATGTTAAAAAGTGCTGAATAACTGAAATGTCCAATTCATAGAAACGCAAGTCTATTCGAAATTATCCTGTATTGGTCCAATACTATGAAGGTCAGTCTGGATACTGGTAACCAAAATATTCCAATCAAATACATCAAACAAGTGCCTGAAAATATAAAACAAAAACAGCAGCAACTATTCTCATAGGGAGGGTGGGTGGGTTTTAAATAGTTTAACTTATTTGTGAAACACCTGCTTTCAAGTCGACAGCAAATTAACAAGTGCCCGATACGGGAATTCCAAAATTCTAATTCAAGCTGATACGGAAATTCCAAAATTCTGATTCAAGCTGCGAGCGCCATCTATGGCCATGCCGAATATGGCAATGAGCTACAGACTGCAACACCCACGCACCCACACAAATATTCGATTGAATTAAACCAGATTATTGAAAATATAAAATTTTTATAATCTCTATTATTCACGCTTTAAGCTTTTCTATTTGTTCAGTTGAAGCCCTTTCTCTAGAATTAAATTTTTGATGAAATACTTATTCATTAGAAGATTTCTGTTCAATCGGAAAGATTCAATTTTGTTCCAGTCTGATATTTGTGTGCAGAGTTGTGGTCTTTGGACATAGAAAATTCACTTAGATAGTCAGAATTCAACAAGTTTTTTCGTTTTTCTTGAAGATGTTGTCTCGATATTTTTTTGTAGTTTACACCATGACAAATTATAGATCAAATTAAAATTGTGTTCCATTACAATGAATTTGTAACAGGTTGAGGACTATGTATTGCCATGTATTACTCACAGAATGCTTGTTTTTATCCAAAAAAAAATCAAGTCTAATGCTGCAAAATTGTTTAATATTTAGTTTAAATAGATATTGATGACTTTATTATATTAAATATTTTCAGATCTATCAAACTTTTACTCTTTTTTGCTAATACCTTCATCATGTTCATTCATGACTAAAAACTTGTATTTAGACCATTTTGCACGTTTTACTTTACGGTAGACCACCAAAATATTACATGTATATAACGGTAAAATCTTACCATTATAATGACAATATGATAAAAATGAAGATGTGGTATGATTGCCAATGAGACAACTGTCTACAATTAAGAGACCAAAATGCCACAGACATTAACAACTATATGTCACTGTACGGCCTTCAACAATGAGGAAAGCACATACCGCATAGTCAGCTATAAAAGGCCCCGATAAGACAATGTAAAACAATTCAAATGAGAAAACTAACGGCCTTATGTATATACAAAATGAACGAAAAACAAATATGTTGCACATAAACAGACAACTACCACTGAATTACAGGCTCCTGACTTGGGACAGGCACATATGTAAATGATGTGGCAGGGTTAAACATGTTAGCGGGATCCCAACTCTCCCCCTAACACTAAGACAGTGGTATAACAGTCAAACATAAGAACGAACTATACAATTCAGTTGAAAAAGGCTTAACTCATCAGATGGACAAAAATACAAGTGGACATGGCTGGGTAATTGTATGTTTGCTCAACAGTTTAACCATTTATCTGTGTATATCTGTTTTTATACAACCGCAAAAATTGAAAAATATTGGTATGACGTTTTCCTAGTCATCGTCGTCGTCGTCCAAAGACATTTGGTTTTCGCACTATAACTTTAGTATTTTAGAATTGAATGCTCTTTTTTGTAAATTTATTGGAGTGTAAAAGCGTTGACCGAAGTACATTTTGTATGAAGCGCGGAAGCGCTTCATACTAAAAATGTGCGCACGGTCAACGCTTTTACAACCCTATAAAGTTACAAAAAAAAGCATTCAATACTTATAATTACATTTTTACCTATAGGATCATGAAAACACGTCTTTTATCAAGTTTTTATTTCATTTACCTGTGCACTTTATTGTGGGACCTCGTGTCATCATGAATGAAGAGTTGTATTGTGTGATACAACTGCTTAAGGAATAACATGTGATGTACAGTTAGCCAATCAGAATAACGTATTACAGTGAAACATACATTTAATGTAATTATAAGTAAATAGAAATCTATGAAATTTAAACACACGGTTTATAACCATAAAAGAAAGGTTGGGATTGATTTTGGGAGTTTTGGTCCCAACAGTTTAGGAATTGGGGCCAAAAAGGGCCTAAAAAAGCATTTTTCTTGTTTTTTGCACAATAACTTTAGTATAAGTAAATAGAAATCTATGAAATTATAACACAAGATTAATGACCACAAAAGGAAGGTTTGGATTGATTTTAGGAGTTTTGGTCCCAATAGTTTAGGAATAAGGGGCCAAAAAGGGTCCAAAATTAACTGTTTGATTTCATAAAAAAAATGAATTATTGGGGTTCTTTGATATGCCAAATCTAACAGTGAATTTAGATTCTTAATTTTTGGTCCTGTTTTCAAATTGGTTTACATTAAGGTCCAAATTAAGGGTCCAAAATTAAACTTAGTTTGATTTTAACAAAAATTTAATTTTTGGGGTTCTTTGATATGCTGAATCTAAAAATGTACTAGGATTTTTAATTATGGGCCCAGTTTTCAAGTTGGTCCAAATCGGGGTCCAAAATTAAACTTTGTTTGATTTCAACAAAATTGAATAAATGGGGTTCTTCAATATGCTGAATCTAACCATGTATTTAGATTGTTAATATTTGGGCCAGGTTATCAAATTGGTCCACATTGAGTGAGGTCTAAAGTGTCTAAAATTGAACATTATTTGATTTCATCAAATATTGAATTCTTAGGGTTCTATGATATGCTGAATCTAACCATGAATTTAGATTTTGGATATTGGACCATAATAGGTAAATGTCATTTTTTTTTTTTTTTAAGTTTTTAAGTTTAAGTTCTTAGACCACACTTCTTCTGTTGTGTCAACTATTTAATCACAATCCAAATTCAGAGCTATATCAAGCCTAAATGTTATGTCCATACTTGCCCCAACTGTTCAGAGTTCGACCGCTGCAGTCGTATAAAGCTGCGCCCTGTAGAGTATCTGGTTATTACATGTGGTTATGAAATAAATTTTATTGCAATTTGAAATATTTGTGTTTGTCTCAGCTGGTAGTAATAGGCCAACTGTATTTTACATATCTTATTCCCAAGCCTCAAATTGCTAGAGATTAAATTTTAGGAGGAACTTAACATTACTGTTATGTCCACTGTTCTCCCAGAATTGACATAGGGATAATTACGAACTGGTTTATTTCAGCGTCACAAAATTTCAGTTGCAGTTTTATCAGGAACTACTTGGAGTAGTCTCTTTATATTTGGCATAAAGCTTTATCACAATATACAAAATATAGCACTTTTCTAGGTAAGAGGAACAATTCTATGAAATGCACAAAACTATTAAATCTTCCTCTTTTCTGGAAATAAATAACATGAATGTACAAGGCTGCACAGTTTGTACAATTTTGTCTTCATTTGCATACTATTTTAGAAACGAAAATACCCCGATTTTATCTGAAGGAGACGTGCTGAGAATTTTTAGTACTTTTATGATAGTTTTTTTTTGTCTTAATTGCAAGGGGTTGCATTCATGTTGAGTCTCTATCTCTTATATGTAAAACAGTTTTACGAATCATTATCAAATACAACATGTTTCAAAAATTTAAGACTGAACTCAATTGTGGCCACTTTGAATTTAGACAAAAAGCGTCTAAAAACTAGACTATTATAAAATGCTAAAATTCTGAAGAACTCATGATGATATTACCTGATGAGTGTGCATAGTATTGTAAATAAAACAGCCCATTTTTAAGTTACTAAAGTAATTTTCTTTTGAATAAGTTAATATTTTAAACGTATTGTAAAAATGCTCAGTTTAGGGGCAAAAAATGCAAAAAAGCGGTCTTCACAGGTTTACTCCTTTAGTATATTTTCTAATCTAAACTAAGTTAAACTTGGTTTATTCAATTAATATAACCAATAAACATTAGTTCACTCATTATTTTTCTTATATTTTGACTATCACATACTTTTGAAAAGTTTCTATTGAAACAGATAAAAAAAATTAAAAAATCGGCAAAATGGCCATCACACCTATCTTTAATTATTATTTTATCATAAGAAGGTATCATTTGCCGAGCACCATTTTCTTGCATTTTGTAGATAAATATATAAGCTTCATGAAATATTACATTTTATTGAAAATAAAACATGATCTTACAAGATTCAAGCCTTTAAAAATATAAAAAGTTTGCTGAATCGGCACTTTTTCAAAACCATGCAGTTTCAACCTGTCAGTAGGGGTATTGAGAAATCTCACAACTTTTTGAATTACCATAATTTCCTTTCATTTTAAGTTGTTTGTTAAGATATTTGTTATCATTAAGCGGTATTTTTTCTATAAAACAAAAAAAATCAGGTCAAAATACTCTAAAATAGGCTTAAAATGGCCATTTGTCAGTACAGAAATGGACAATTATCGAATGTTCGGCATACACAAATAATGGCTGAATATTTTTTCAAAATATTTTGCATAAATAGTTATTACATATAAGGTATTTAAAATACAAAATATCAGTCTGATTGGAATATTTTGGATTTGGAACATTTTGCATGGTTTTATCACAGACTGGCTCTTAATATTCATGAGGAAAAATGATATCATGCCAGTGACTGTACACTATATGACATAGAAATAAACGGTCAACGTAATTTGACTGCTCAAATAGAACGAGCGAAGTATAAAAATCTTTATCAAAGGGCCATGAGTCTAATAATTATAGGAGTCAGCTGATGATTTCGACAATGTAAACCTATTTGTTAAAGTTATCGTGCTGATCATTTTTGCAATCTAATGATTCTCTGTATCTATTATAGTTTTCAAGATAATAGGCAAACATGGAAAAAAACCAAGCTAGATAAAAAGAAGCCTGAAATTTAAAAATATGGCGGATAATTGGTAGAGCTAAACATTCTCAATATTTGCTCAGTCAGATTTTTTCTATTCATAACGTTTTTTTAAATGGTAGACTTGCTTTTTTACTCAAAGTTCTATTTTTAGCCATGACGGCCATGTTTGCAGAGGCGGATTAAGGAGGGGGGCAGGGGCCCCCTCTTTTTGAGTAAAAATCTGGTTGCTTATATATATATAGGGAATCACTGAAGCATGACTGGATCGGCCCCTCTCTTAGGTAGTCAGTGGGCCCCCACTTATGAAAATTTCTGGATCCGCCACTGGTTCGGTGGCCTTGCAGATCACCGGACACATTTTTAAACAAGATAACCCAATAATGATTCTGACCAAGTTTTGTTAAATTTTACGACATATGACGGACGAAGAGCGACGACGACGACGAACGCCAAGTGACGAGAAAAGCTCATTTGGGCCGTTGGCAGGTGAAATAAAAATTGGGTAGCCATACTGACTTCATATATTCCGAAATGTCCAAAGATCAGGCAGGTTCCAAAATTTTTCAACAATATTTTTATAAACAGATCGATTATGCTTTTAATCATACACATGACATTTATAAAGCGTCCAAATGATAATCAAAACATAGAAATATAGATTCTACCACTGCATCGAGTGTAATATGATATTTATCCACTAGAGACAGTTAAATTTTCAAATTTAAAACGCGAGGCTTGCCCGAGCGTTTTAAATATTTAAAATTTAACTGTCGAGAGTGGATAAATATCGTATTACACGAGATTTGGTGGTGGAATCTGTTTCTCTAATGATTTTCTACATTATGCAGGCAAACTTCTCCGTTCTTTTCGAATGATCTGCAAAAAGATGTGTTCTTTCTATGTGATGTCATCAGGCATGGTCGCCTTTTTTCATGCCGTCACAATAGGAAATTCAGAGGAAAGCAAAAGAATTCGACGTCATAATCGGATTTTAACCAATGAAGTACTGAGATCAAACGAACCACACGTTGATTAATTTTTTTTTATACAATGGGTGCAGAAAGGGATAAATTGACGAAGAATTAGAGAAAGTAAAATATACTCTATAGACACCATTTCGTTTCCTTCAAATGATAAGTAAAAGTGATGTAATAAACAAGTTGGTAAAAGTCTTTAAAGACCGTAATAAAAATAATGTTTGAGTCGAATTTCTTCGTAAACTATGTGCAGGGTCTGAGTGTATAATCAGTTTTTTGGGTCGATAATCGCACTATGATTCAATCAATTTGAAGAAGAAAAAAACATGAGTGTAAAACTTAAGAAATTTAGATAAAGAACTGTTTAACTGTTGTTTTTGTCACTAAGTAAAAAGGCATTATTTATTAGAGGATGTTTACAATAACTCGCTTTAAGTTATAGTTTTATCTTTAACTTAACCTCAGTTTTGAACATACACAAATGGTGAAAATCCTCCTTTAAAGACAGGTAGTTTATGGAATGTGATTTACAGAAAAATAACGTAGTTTTTTTTCTGCAAGTACACCACGCTATTTATCATAGACATAGGACAGGTGCCCAGTATCATAATCGTTAATTCCAATTTGTAACCCTTTACCTATTCGGAAAGAATATTTACGTCTTCTTTTTCATTTTTGCCCATTTCCTAGCATAACATTCGACTAAATCCATCATTGTGTTAGAGTTGATGGAATTAAGCTTAAGGTATTTCAGGTCTTAGATCAAACTTTAGCCAGAAGTAATAACGTAGCCAGCCGAGATATATATGAAATAAACTCATCATGGATACCAGGATTACAATTTTGTATTTTGTGTTCATACATGTAAGCTTTGATCTGTACATACTGCTAGTAGTATAGTTGTCAGATATTTGATTTTACCGACTGTGCCCGATTCCCTATTGTGACGTTTTGACTGAATGTAAATTCGCATGTAGATGCTTACTGTTCAGACATACTCTCTCTCGCGCTTTTCGGAATTTATGCAATTCGGATTTTTGTTTGTTATCTTGATTTCTCCTTTTAAAGATGTACCGTATGAGTTGCGGAAATCAACAAATTTCCGTCGACTTATGACCAATGAGAACCAATTATTTCATTAACAAAAATGCATATGAAAAAGACTTTAAATTTGCTCGAAACTTATAGTAAAGGAGTAGTGAAATATTGTTCTCGATAAAACAGTTAGGAAACGACCTTTAACCTTCAGAGAGGGGGTATATATTTTTCAAAAAATATACTGATCCCCAATTTAATAAAAAAAAAATCCCTGGTCAATACGATGAAAAAAATATAACTATTTAATTTTAAAGGAGATCGTTTTTTACCATGTCATTTTTTTAATATGCTCAAAATATACTTATTTTATATAAATATTTGTTGAAATAAAGATAAATATAATAGCTGGTATGGTATGTAAATATAGAATGAACTCTGTTACCTGTGTTTTAATCTTTATCAGTAATGACATCAAAGTACAAGTTACAAGTTATATTGTCAGATTACAGATATGTACAATGTAGTGTACAATTTGTTTACTAGACTTTGGAATTTATGTAAAATGAAAAAAGAAATTTGGTCTTTGATTTCAAATCCAAAATATGCATGTTGTTTTGTCATCATATGTGGTGTGATAATGTGTGGAGTATGCAAAAATAATCGACGACGGGTATGTTTTTATATTTATTCTCCTGATTAACCGTATTGCATGTATGCCTTTTGTTATTCAAACAATATGAAAGCCTGTGCATTGCGTTATCATCTCATGGAAAGTGCAACGCGAAGTAAGTATTTGTTGACCATGTGTCCTTTGGTGACTGCAATCATTTCTAATACATGTAACGAACTTATCTGTTTATTTTCTTTTTCGAACATATTTAAGAATTGAATGCTTCTTTTTGTAACTTCATTATGGCGTAAAAGCGTTGACCAAAGTACATTTTGTATGGAGCGCTATGTGCGCACAGTCAACGCTTTTACAACGACATCAAGCACTTACAATTATTCACTTGTATAACTGAAACAAAGATCGATAAAAATTATTTATCTTGTACATATCTTATGATTAAAATCAATTTAACTTGCACAATAGACAAAACTAAGACAATTGTCTAGATTGCTCCCACACCGCTACCACATTGTTGACATAATGCAGTGATTTTAAGTCACGACACAGTAATTTCTCAACAATACTGCACGCTAAATGTCTTTATCATGCAGTTAAATGAAATGATTTTCGTATGATTACACACAATTTTCTCTGGTACATTACTATTGTTTTATTTTTGTTAATATGTTTTTTTCTTATTTATTTTTAAATGTGTATCATAGACTTCATTGATACTTTTGACATTTATAAATTGAATACAAAAATATTGGTACCTTATCCCGACCGTGTCATCCATTCTGACACTTCTAGATTTAGATATATCTAACTAATATATCATTAAACAGAATAAACAGTATTTATAAACAAGAAAAAGAACAAAAAGGATATTTAGATAACAGAAATTGAGAATTCAAAATTTCGGCTAACAATGTTTTTTTTTCTTTCTATCTTTTGTGCACCATAGTTGAAAAATAACTTTGAGAAATATGAACGCCAATATGGTGTTTACTTCTTTGTCATTTTTTCTCACGTATTTCATTGGCAATTATATCACATCTCCTAACATTAAAAATACACAAAAAAAACCCATATAAGATAGAACATTTATAATAATGTGGATAAGTACAAAATGTTGAGTAAAACTAAATTGGGTATCAAATATAATTATGTTTTCTAATACAACTTAATCTAGTATTGGAAAAATGGGGTCTCAGGAGATACTGGCCACGAAACCCATTTCATAAAAAAAACCTGTCTAGTATTAAAGATGTTTTGAAGAAATGTTTTTTTTTCTGTAACAGTGGAAGCAGTGTTATTTTTAACCCTTTAAGATATTTTTCAATATCTATCAAACATTTATGATCTAGACATAATATTTTTTTTATCTTCTTACGCCTGTTTCCGTGAATCATTGATGAATAAATAGTACTAATAAGTGGTTTAAGAGTAGCATTATACTTGTTATGTCATAATCAGATGATCTATTTTTGAAATGACAACGTTTTGATTATTGTTATTTTTCAAACTGGAGCTAGTGTTTCTGAAGACACTATATTTTCGTTTTCTTTGATTCTATAATAATTAAAAAATTCTATTTCTTGTTGACCGAAAATTTATGCGTAGTAGTTTTTACCTACTGATACCCCAATGTCATCTCAGGTCTTCACACATTGTGTCTTGACAATATTATTTTTACCTATCCACACCACCTTCGTGTGGAGACCAGACAATATAGCATATGTAATAATTGGAGAGATCAAGTATTCTGTATCATAATTTTAAACTGTCGTTAATGTTGTATTTTTATGCAGCCGCTGTATTGGAGGAGACCATACATGTTACCCTATAAACCTACAATCAGTTCCGTACTCCAACTTTATCTTACCTCGACCAAATATTATGAAACATACACAATTCTTATTACCACATAATACATATTAAGTTCGAATTTAGAAATATTCACCTCACCGTTCTCGAGTTATGACCCTATATAATGTTATATGCAAACTGGGGCATCATTCGCATTCTCATTTTAGTCTAGTTAGTAGGACATGTTATTCTACATATGTACATACAAGGAGGATGTAGTGTGATAAATTCCTGTTATCTATAGCCTCGTTCAATTCCAACGAATTCTAATACATGTATATATACTTTCAAAACTAAAGTACTAATGTTTGTGTAAAAGGACCTTACTTGTGTAAAAGGACCTTAATAGGTGTGAATTCACATTACTATAAGACGTGTCACGGTATTTTTCTATCCCAAATTCATGTATTTGGTTTTGATGTTATATTTGTTATTCTCATTGGATTTTGTCTAATGCTTAGTCCGTTACTGTGTATGTTACGTTTTAATATTGTGTCGTTGTTCTCCTCTTATATTTAATGCGTTTACCTCAGTTTTAATTTGTTACCCCAATTTTGTTTTTTGTCCATAGATTTACGAGTTTTGAACAGCGGTATACTACTGTTGCCTTTATTTACCCAGTGTTTTATAGAGGGTCACAATTGAAAGGTCTTAAACGTTTTCGACGAAATTCTATGATACAGAGTAATCAGCTCTTTCGCAATCTACCAGAAGATTATAGTCATGGTGACGCAATAAATTCTATTCATTGTTAATAATTTTAAACTTAACTATCTGATATGCTTATTGGTCTTCGCTAAATATAACTACTATTACACAATTTCAATGTGAACTAAAATAAGATAACGTTGTACGTTTAAGTCATATACCAAATATAAAGAACCATATACCAACAATCATCTGTTATTCTTCTTTAATAGGATACATTTTCTACGTGTGTTTTGTTTTTATTCACGGTACATTTCCCTATAGTGATCTCTAATATCGTTGATTTTCTATTAAATTTACACCTTTGTCGTTTGCTTTCGGGTTATAGGTTGCACTTAGTTGTTTCTCAAACCACGGCTCTTTTGGGGAGATATATAATATTCATAGGTATGCTATTGTTTGAATTTACTAGTTCCGATTAACTGTGTTTCATCTCATAGAGACCTCACTTGAGAATGTAACCAATAAAAAAATATGGTAGCGCCTCGATTTTAATTCTTTGGAGGTCCATAAATGGAAGTAAAGGTAGTATAGAATTTTAGTATGAGTTTGAATTCTTAAAGTTCAGGGTATAAATTGTTGAAAATATGCTGGACAGCCCTATATTTTTACCTTTAAGTAAAATATGAGTGTATTTTATCATTCCGTTCTGGGATATTATTTTTCGATAAACTTGACAGAAAAGTTTCACAGTTCAAGCCTCAAAGGGAGTTCCTAGGGGGATAAGCATTGTCTATATTTACGGAATTGCGACTTGTATACTTTTCGGTAATTATGTGTATCTTACTAAAGCATAGAATTTCTGGTAAATCTTGATTTAAACTATATACATGATATAAGCTTATCAAAGTTTTTTTGATTCGTTTTCCCTCAGTCTTCATATCAATTTCTTAAAAATTCCTTTGATCATCCTATTTTACTTTTTGTATCTGGTATTCGTAATTTTTTATAACAAAAATATAGCTGTTCCCTCTTGGGTTTGTTTTTAAAGAATTTTACATTCAATCTCTTTTCCATTAATTTGATCTTTTTTCATTTGTACTTCGTAAACAAAATATGTGTGGAAGTGTGTCTTATTCAATATCACAGCAAACATCTCTCCTCTTCTGCTTTGAACAAAATCCTTGACAGTTGTTTGAGACTATATTTATATCAGTATCATTACTTTACTAGAAATATTTACCTCTTAAGCAATACAATACATTGGGATTGGATAAATGTTTTAAGATATTATTGTCCTGTAAAGTATTGTATCAAGCTGTTTTACAGCGTTAACGTAGAAAATAATGTAGAAATAAGGAAACAGAAAATTTAAGATGATCATGTTAACAAGAAAAGGCTAATAATTACTGAATCAAGTAAATAGATGTAATGTAATAAATTTGTTATATATCCTCTTATCATGCGTATGTACAATTCGTCTATACAGAAATAGTATGTGCAATTGGAGATTTTTCTATCTAATTGGCAATATGCTATAAACTGCCCCCTTTTATGATGCTAATCAAATACCTGTAAGAAATATAAATACTTTAGGTGGTATCAATTCGACCAAATATCAACTATTTTCATTGAATTATTATCTTTTTATTTCGATAAAAAAGGGTCAAATACGAAGAAATCCCATATTGTTTCATTTTGTTGAGATGAGAATAGTGTTACTAAAAATTGAGTGTTTACTCACAACGATATCAGATATTTCCGCTTCATTAAACTAAATTGATACATTCCATCATGAGCAATAAATATACACAAAATTCATTGTATTAACACCAATAGCATTCGAAACCAGATCAACAAGGCTTGTACAATCATCTAGTTTCGGGGATATCGTTCTCTCGTAAAAAGTTCTTTCGGGGCCGTTAATATTTTACAGTAATATGCTATATATATGTTGTACGTACCAGAAATCATAGACACAAAATAATATTCTTACGTACTCAGGTTCCAATCTCTTTTATCTCGAGAAAGGCCGTATTTTACACTTAATAGGTTGATCAGTATGATGAAACAGTTATCGCTCATTGAGTAAGGAAATATCTAAAATTGTCAATCCATACTCTGGTTGACTATTTTGGATATATATTTTGACTCCTCAACGGGCAAAAATTGAATAGCTTAAGCTCAGTTTTAGCAGAAAAAAAATCATAAACATTTTGTATATCCTTATTAACCAGCTAAAATTATTGTTCTTAATAGTAATGAAAGCATACATGGTACCTACATGGTTGATAATTTTCTTTATTTATTTATGACATTTTCATTGTTTTTGTGTACTTTTTTTTCTAATAACCTCACTTTTATCATTGTACTATTTGAAACGTATGACTGTAAAGAGATATCTGTTGCATAAGGTGACATTACATTCAGGCTTGTGACTGTGTTTTTGTTTTTGAAACATTTTGATAGATCTGTTAACTGAAGTTTTAATACAGGTAATCCTTTGCCCGTATTGCCATTTTAGTGCTGACAGTTTGAAGGTCGATGTAATTTAAATTTTGAATAGAAAAACACCTAAAGATATTTCAAACTAGTGTCTTATCTGGGTTATGTTTTATGAAATGTTAAAAAAAAATCCCTGTTTTGGACCAAAAAGTAAAAAAAAAAAAGAAGCAAAATATGTGATTAAGGCTTAATACCACCGATTCATAGTTCATCACGTCCTGTTGCATACAGAAAAGTGTCGAAAAAATAATTTCCTTGAATTTGACAGTTATTTGTAGAAAAATAAGGTATTAAATAAAACTGGAAATCAACAGCAAGTTAAGAAAACCTCCATTTCTTCTTACCGCCTAATTTCATGATGTAAATTCGGTTATTCTTTAAATTTGATGTAACAGTCTTTTTATTCCTTTTAGTTGATTTTTTCAAACTTATCCTATTTATCATGATTTAAAGACATATTGTGCATTATAACTTACCTTAAGAAATAATTTACAAAGACTTGATAATATGACTAAACCTTTTCATGTTTTGTAAACATGAAAACTTGGGAACTAAGCTTACTCTATGCATGCAAGGATGAAAGCAACTAACATGAACTAAATCTTCTTGAATAATTAAATAATTTAAAATGTCTATGTAAAGTTAATTTAGCTCATGCTGTTGTATTAGTCCATGCAAGCATGGACTACGTTAACGTTAGTTGCCTTCGTCCATTCATGTATGGACTAAGTCTGTTGTGTTTCCCATTCATGAATGTGACCTACCGAATTAGACTATTTACCGGATTTGTTATAACAAAAGCAACATGACGGGTTCCACATGTGGAGCCGGATCTGCTAACCCTTCCGGTAGCACCTGAGATCATCTGAGTTTTTGGGGGGGTTTGTGTTGCATATTCTTTAGTTTTCTATCTTGTGTCATGTGTTCTATTGTTTTTCTGTATGTCTTTTTCCTTTGTAGCCAGGCGTTGTCAGTTTATTTTTAATTTATGAGTTTGCCTGTCCCTCTGGTAACTTTCGTCCCTCTTTTTTAGGGCATGCAAGCATGTTAACATAAGTTGCCTTCGTCCATACATGCATGGACTAAGTCTGTTGTGCTAGTCAATGCAAGCATGGACTAAGTTAAAATTAGTTGCTTTAGTCTATGCATGCATGGACTTAGTCTCTTGTGTTAGTTCATGCAAGCATGGACTAGGTTAACGTTAGTTGCCTTAGTATATGCCTACATAGACTAAGTCTGTTGAGTTAGTCCATGTTAGCATGGACTAAGTTAACTTTAGTCGCCCTCATCCATGCATGCATGGACTATGTCTGTTGTGTTTTTTCATGCCAAGAATTCCTTCATTTGATGCAAAAATTGTGCACAACTTTTTAAAAAGTCATAATTTGACTAAAACTTATAGGGGAAAATAAATGGTAGTATATCACCTGAAAAGAATTAAAAGAGAAACAGTAGTAATACACAAAAACAAGAAAAGGACTTAAACAAAAGACCTTAACATACTCATATATCATACCAAAGGAACAGTCAGATATCTGTATACTTGTATGTAAAATCTTAAAAAAATATTCAAATATCATATATATTAACAAAGCGTGTATAAACAAAAATAATTCGGCATGGCCTGTAATAAACAATAAAATGAGATATATAAATACTACTATAATTTGTTTGCATTGTGACATTTTGTCTGAGTTCATATAATTTCATCTTTTATGTATATATCCTTGATTTTAGAATTAATTCATCGCCAACAATTTGGCACAATATCCCCCTCATTTGAAAATTAATTCCAAGAGTATTAATCAAATTCTGTGTCCAATGTGGACATATCTAATCCAGCTATTTATACGCAAATAATGTAGAATTCTGGGGATTGACTTCAAAGGTAGTAAAAAAATATAAATCTCAAATAACATTCCTGACTTGTTTCATCTTGTTTGGTACCTTTTTGGTTTTAATTAGTAACCAACTTTCGCCTAAATATGATAGTTACAAAGATCACCAATAAGCACATTTTCTTTTCTTGAACATTCATTTCTAAAATGAAAGTGAATTTAAACATGATGAATAAAACCATTGTTAAAAAAAATAAACGATATACTGTACACTTTGTTACTACGATATTGATATAAAATTGATATGTATTTCTGTTTAAAGGATACCATTTGAAATTATTTGTTACATGTACCTGCGCGCTTATCGTTATCAGTCATGAATTCAAAGTACAAATTTGTAGTAATAAAGATATAGTCGAATGTGTTGGTATGAAGTTTTTCTATTACGTTAAAATAATACTGCTATATGTATTGCGTTTGCTATTAATTTTGATTTCATCTCTTCTATGGATAGGATTTTGTTTTTTCGTCGACGTTTTTCTTTTCATCTGTGTATCAGATCTGAACTTTGCAAACCGTTCATGGGTCTGGTTTTATAATAGATCATTATTTGGAATAACGAAATGGTGTATTGACAAATTTGTGCAGGCTGCCAGATTGATCATCGCTTGGATAGCAAAGGTTGGTGGACAACACATTCCTTGTATTTATAACATATAAAAGATAGCAATGAGATCCAAAGAAAATTCTTGTATTGGTACACGAAGTTAAAATTATATCTAATTAACTTTTGGTAAAACAGTCATTCCCAAAAAATGGGTACAATTCGAATGTAGACACTGTTAAAAAATAAATTTCAACTGAGCAGAGAGAGAGTGTTGTTTTCTTCTGTGTCTATATCTAGTCTGTCATTTTTTTAATTTTTACTTACACCATTTTAGTTGTTTTCTAGTTTTAGCATTTTTTGTAAGACAAGGTAAGTATGAACGTATCGGAGGTTAGTGTTGTATAAAGTCATCTTAAAAATTGCATTAGAGAAAAACACAAGATTTAAATCCAGGCTCATGTGAAATGGATTACATTTACCACCATAGCAAACTGATTTATACGTATTATTCTGTATATATTGAAAGCAAATACCAATTTTAAGGTCTGAATTAATATAGTGTTTAAAAAATAGTTCAAATAAGTAGTTTTCACAACTTATTTAGTAATAAATTTAAACTAATGAAATGTTATGCTGTATAATATTTTAGTTTCATAATACAGCTTTCCAGGAAAAACCCTATTATTTATGTTTTGAATCACTTGTATGTATTTTTTATGCTTGTATTAGTCCACACCCCCCATCTTTGTTACGGAGGTTGATATCAAACCAGTATCTGAATGCTGATACATAGTAACACTTAACTCTTTAATGCTAGCTTTTCTAAACAATTTATTGACATTACAAACTAAAAAACTGTTTTCTATCAAGTTATATGTTTCTTTTAGTCAAATGGACTTGTTCTTGTCAAAATCTCCGTAACGATTCACGAACTTTCACTCTAAAATATGTTTTACCTAAACCGAATACTGTTCAACTTAATTTTATTAGCTCTATACAGATAATGTCATCTTCCTTCACACCATAATGTATGTATTATACTCAACTATGAAGTTTTGGAGTCAAAATAGTTTCATTTCGAAAATTTCTATCCTCCGTAACGACATTTAAAACCTCCATAACGGACAAATCCAGTTCTTACCAACAGCAAACATATAAATGAATGTAAATATTGGAATTAACTGACAAACAAGACAACAGAATTAAACATTTTTCTTAGTAAATCGTTATCTAAAAAGAGTAAAGTCCTGTTAGAGAAAAAAAAACTTTTTTTTTTTTCCTTAAATTTCTATCCTCCGTAACGTAAATCAATGATGTCGTCTATGATTGACATCACCTTTTGATTTTTATTAGTGATAATTGATGAACTGATTTGGTATCTATAACAATGTACAAGAATTTCAATTGGTATGATCGTGTTTACATGCATCTTTAGATTTTTTTTATTTGCATAACCTCCGTTACATTGATGAGTCCTAAATAATCTTGAAAATGTTTGCCATAAACCGCTGTTAAAGTTATGATTGTCGTCGTAATTACACAAGTTGTGTTGTAGACTATTTCAAATCTAAGAAAATGGCTGATATAACGTTTATTAAACGTTATAATGTTGCTCACATAATAGGGAAAAAACAAGTTAACATACCTTTCTCAAAACAACATTTATTTTCTCAAAATCTGTATTTTGTTTGTCTGTTTCCTTTATAATAAATGATGTCTGCTACAAAAATGACTTTCGGCAGTGTCGGCAGCCGCTGATACTGATAAAAAAGTCTCACAACTTAACTGTAAATAACTGCGTCACGGAGGTTATTTAAACGGAGGTTAGTTTTATTTACATTATACATGGAAATATGTAACAATATTGTTGAGTTGCTTTCTCAAAACTGATTATTGAGAAGCTTTATGGGTGCTTTCAATGAAATAATCATCATTTTGATTTGTTCTTGGTTAGTGCGTTCCAAAATACGCGTTACGTAGGTTGGATTCTTATATGCGACAATCGAAAAAAAGAGAAAGAGAAGATTTTTTTTTATTTTTCGTTTCATTGCAATAAAAGTTCAAGGCAGGATTTTAAAATTTGATGTATCAACTTTGCTTAAAGTCACTTTGGGCATGATTTCCAATCATATAAATATGTTTTGACTGTACCTAAAGATACGTTACGGTAGGTTATACGTTTATCGGCGACATTGGTTAAATGGGTAAATCAAAGTGTATATTATAACTTTTGATTCTAAAATATTTTTGTGGATAAAAATCAATATATAGTGTCAAATAAAAAAGCAAATATAATCATGATTTAGATGAAATAAAGTATTTTAATTCACACCGATATTTGGAGTTTTTCTTGGCGACATTCGGAATTCGTGTGATTTCCGTATATTGAATAGAAAATCACACAAATATATTTACGATATACATCACAAAAGAATATAATTTTATTTTAGTATACATATTAATCACTTAGAACACGAAAAAGATTATCTGTGACATATGTTAAGCTTGCATTTTGTGGTTATTTGCCGGCGACACTGAAATTTTGTAATTGTACCCATTTTTTGGGAATGACTGAAAAGTGTTCATCACAAGAAACATGGCTGCTACCTAGAAGAGTTTATGGCATTGTCAATGGAATACTGTATGTTGAAATGTATTTCAAAAGTTTATAAATCATTCAAGAATTTACGCGGATGACACAGTCAATGACAGTTATCTGACACTAAAGTGGAAATTCAATCTGCTCCTATTTCAATGTTTGCCCCAAGTCAGGAACGCTTACCCTTTGTATGTTTAGGAAATGAGTGCTGCGTCTTTTTTACTAGCAAAATATACATTTCCTTATAATGGCCAATCCCGGGCCTTTGGCTGTTTTCTTTTTTTTTGCTCGAATTTGTGTATTTTTGAAGCAATCCCCATTTAAATTTCATTACTTTTCTATTCTATCTGCATTTTTGGACATCGATTTAAGACAGTAATGCCCCTGCACTAAATGTGTCATAGTTTACCCGTGTGGTAAAATATTTTACATATCTGTTTTTGCTTTAAAATGTAAAAATTTTAATGTGGAAGGATACTTTGTATATTTAAGTATAAGATGTACATGTATTATTGTATTTATCTATTCAAACAAGTGCACCATTGTTAATGTAGGCATTTGTTTTATATTAGTCTTCATAGATTTATTAAATAATAATTTTTCATTTTGCTGACATACTTCTTTGAAACCATTGCTTATTCAAATTGAATATACCGCATTTATCCTCATCTATACCAGCTCTTAAAATAAATAAATGATGCGCTCTTCTCATTGCATTACAAGAATTAAAATCTTGGTCTTTCAAACGCTTCGACAGGTGAAAAGACCCTGGGGTAATAGGAGGAAAATCAGTCCTTGGGACAAAATTAAGAGGACCCTAAAAATGCAAACTAATCACATGCATAATCAAACCAGTAAGTGACATGTTTTCTATATGATCTATCATATTTGTGAAAATTGGAAGACTTTTTACAGCTTTTAGATATTCTTTGAATGATTTAGTTGTCAAAAAAAAACAACACCGGACAACATGATTTTTGTTTCGGAAGGGGGAGGGTTGAACATTTAAATCATAATATTTTATTAGAAGAAATATAAGAAAGAGTGTTTAATTGGCAAGCATTGGTGCATTTTATACTCTAGTTAATACTGAAATTGAAAATTTTCCATAAATACATCTGAATAAAAATAATTGTTGGTGAAAGATGGAACATGGAAATTAGACCTTTTTCAGATATTGTCTCATATCTTTTAAGAGTGATTTAATATTACTAGGTTTTATTAGTTTGATTCTTAAGCCTCCTTCATAGCAAGCAGTCTGTCTAAGTTGATATTGCTTTACATTGGTATCAGTTGAACAGTACGTAAAATGATATGTTATTATAATTATTAACTCAAGTCGACGTAATTAGTAATATGTGATATGGGTAAATATCTGTAATTGTTTTTCTATAGGTGGTAATGGTAATGTTTTTTCCTGTAGCTTAGACCATATCATAAAGTTGGATATGTATGATAGCTGTGACATTTTGACATATCTGGTTAAATTATCGGGCTTCGAAGGGAGATGACTTTTCCCGTAAATTAGCATAGCCCGAACATCATTTCGTGATGCACGGTTCCTCATGGTAAAAAATCCCTTTTTCAACGCAATAAGTTTTTTGAAAATTTAATAACTTTATCACGTATAATAACTTTATAGTTTTTACATCTTTATGCTTTGTCTTCTCTACTTTCCTAATCACTACAATTGATTAATCTCAGTCATTTGTAAAAACAATAGAAACACGTCCAATATCACGACACAAATTTGTTTTTGTTTACACACAACTTTTGTTTTCCTCAAATTGAGGCTCCTATATAACCGATCGCGTTTTATTCCCTATTTTAAAATTTTGACGAGTAAAAATATCATAAAACGTGGCAATGCATCCATTCTCGCTCCATTTGTATTTCAAACGATTCATTGGTATTGTTTGTTACTTCCGATTAACCGATTAACGAGATTTGAAAATCGTAAACTATCGTCAACTTATTTAGATTTTATGACTTTTGACAACATGTTTGAACAGCGGCATATTACTGTTGCCGTTATGTGGTAGTTAGGATGATCCTCCAGTATGGCTTATATATATATATAAAGTACTAAAAAGACTTTTTTCTTTGAAAAAGAAAGTGAACCAGAAATTTTATCACAATAAATGTAAATGAAAGACAATATATGTTTGTCATGTCACATTTTAAAAAAACTATTTGACACATATAGGCTTTCGTCTTCATTTAGTATGAATTTGTGTTTAAATAAAGTTAAATCTAAGGGACCGGTCAAAATTTCTTGATGCATGGGACTGGTGCAAAACGAAAATTGTCTGAAATAATTCTCTTGATCCCATAGTTACTGGTAGATTAAAAATATTCCTGTCCCGTGCACTTTACCTAGTAAAAATGTGTGTGTCCCATTTTAAAACACACAAAAAAACATGATCAAAGTTGTGGCTACATTTCATGATACAACGTATTTCGATAGCTGAAAAATAATGCTACTATGTGTGAACTGTAGCTATATTGCTGTTATAAAGTAAACAAAAACACAATACATAAGCATATTTTATTGCCAACACAGGAACACAAAAAGATGGGAATATGTTATTGACTATAATAAATGATACATGCAATATTAAATAATTAACATGTATGAAGTATATGGAAGAATACATTTTTTCCAACAAATTCAGCTTATCTGACTATTCTAAATTACCAGTGGGTAGGTAAATGTTTCAAAAAAATAAATACAAAAATATGTTGTTTTTTTCCTGCTTAGACTAAAAAAATCCCCATTATTTGTATAGTCATACCAGAAGAAGTGAACATCTCGAGACAGTTAAATTTTCAAATTTTAAACGAGAGGAATGTGAAAATAGCATCAAAATTAAAAAAGTGAACATCTCCAACTTCCACTCACAACAATATTTTATTTTAAACATTTTTTTTTTAAAGTGGTAAAAAAGTAAAATTTATTATCTCAACATATATGCAGCTTGATTGATTATATATTTATATCTGTGCCATTCAGAGCTTGTTGGGTGTGGGTTCAAGATTTGTTGTGACCTTTGAATGAATATTCCAATCATTTCTTTTGGTAGTATGCTACTTTATTGGTTAAATTTCCATTCTACAATGTCTGATGAATTTGCATAATAATGACAATAACATTTATAATTAAGGTAGTTCATGGGTTCATCACTGAACATCATTTCTGAGCATGATTGATTTTTGTTTTATTTAAGGAATTATGGTCTATATTTACAAAATAAAATAGAAACATTAAAACAATTCATTTTTGTTTAATTATAGTTGAAGTAGCACTTTCTATTGCATGGCCATTTTCAAAATTTCTGTTTCAATCAAAGGGAGATAATTTGTATAGAAAGTACATGGAATTAAATCACACATTTTGTCTATTTTCTAAAAAGTATGGCTGGTTACACCACATTTCTTTTTATTAAAACTTCTTAGGCATATGAAATGGAGATTTTCACAAATTTTCTGAATTTTCCCGAAGAACAAATATTCACATTTTCAAAGAACTTTTTTTGAAAAACAAGCACACTTTAATACTCCATATCCCTATATTTTCTACAGTGACCTATCATTTTTGTTGTAGATAATGATGTTATTTTTGTTTATAAAATTTTATTTTTTCATATACAGACATTTTTTCAAAAAGTTCATGTCCCATGCTTGCCAATAATGAAAAACAATTTGAGTCCTATTCCTGTACACACTGCAAAAAGTGCTTGTCCCATTGTAGTTTGCACCGGGCCCATGCATCAAGAAATTTTGACCGGTCCCTTATATTAGGTATGATATGATAATATTAAAAACTGTGTTACCTGCATGGTATTTATATCAATCATGAATTCAAAGTACAATTTAAAATTTATTAGGTTATAGTAATTTTACAAATAAGTGTAATGTGATCTTATTCGATTTATTTTATTTGTATTTTAGGTCAAAATGAGTTTTATTCCGTTTTCCCTATTAACTGTTATCTGCGTTTGCATCTTAGTGTTACTTGTAATTTTGATTCTGTATGGATTATGCAAAAGACTTAAAAACCACAAAAGGGTATGTGAATATATATATCATATAAAAATAAGATGGTGTGGTATGATTGCCAGGGAGACAACTCTCAACTAATCACAAAATGATTGAAAATAAATATTATAATTCGTGGTACGTCCTTCAACAAC
Organism: Mytilus edulis; assembly: GCF_963676685.1. Taxonomy (NCBI): domain Eukaryota; kingdom Metazoa; phylum Mollusca; class Bivalvia; order Mytilida; family Mytilidae; genus Mytilus; species Mytilus edulis. The sequence continues at coordinate 44,294,784 of NC_092348.1, read as the reverse complement.
ATGAACAGTGAACAATGCCCATACCCCACACTCAGCTATCAAAGCCCCAAAATAACAAATGTAAAACAAATCCAATCGAGAAAACTAACGGCCTCTTTTTTTATAAAAAAAAATAATGAACGAATAACAAATATATTACACAGCAAGAAACCACTGAATTACAGGCTCCTAAAATTGGACACACACATAAAGTAGGAATTAAACTCGTTTGAAGACGCAACCCATCTCATTAACCTTGGACAGTGGTGTCTCCGTCAACCGAATTGTTTGCACTAGCCGTATGCAAATTAATGCATCGTGTGGTTATCTCTCTGAAAGTGAAACACAATGTAAAAAGTTCGGTTAGTCACATCTCCTTAAGCAACCAGTTGTTCCAACTGACTAGCATCATTTCTTATTCATGTTTTTAACTTTTATTTTATCAGCTCGAACCACGTCAAACACTTCAATACTTATTTTCATTTTTGTAGAGTTTTTATACTTAGATAAAGGAAAAACAATAACAATAATAATAAACGATAGTCTAGTAAATTTCATGTTCCAAAAATACCATTTAAGAAAGTGTTCGTTTAAAAGATTAGCATAGAAACTCATATTCTAAAGCTGACACAAATATTTTTCTTTGATGTTTGACAAACATATTTTAGACGGTGTTGAAAATAGAGAGATCGGATGACATATCGTCTGCAAATTCCGTTACACATGAAATTGAAATTGTAAGTAGTTTTTCTATGTAAGTATAACATAACAATTATAATGTGTAGATTTTTTCGGTAATAAACATCAACAACAACTACTTAAGATTTTAAATAGATATAGGAAGATGTGGTGTGAATTCTTTAATTAAATCGATGCAAGGTAAATTCAAAATTCAATATGAACATTTATAAATTATAATCCTGGTACTTGATAACTTTTTACAAATCGGTTATGTCATGGTCCTATTGTCAGAGAACTCCAACATATCAATTTGAACCTAAACTTCGAAATAAATCTGGATTCCATTCTTAATCAAATATGTCATGAAAAGATCAATAAATTATCTTAAATTGGAAATATCTAAAAATAAGCCGATTTTAGCACATTTTGAATAATTATTTGGCAATGCTGGTGGACGTTTCGTCCCCGGGGTTATCACTTGCTCCTAGCAAAGTAGTCAACACCTCGGGACATTTTTATAAATTTCCTGCTTACAAAACTTTGAATTTTTCGAAAAACTAAGGATTTTCTTATCCCAGACATAGATTAACTTACCCGTATTTGGCACAACTTTTTGGAATTTTAGGTCCTCAATGCTCTTCAACTTTGTACTTGTTTGGCTTTATAAATGTTTTGATATGAGCGTCACTCATGAGTCTTATGTAGACCAAACGCTCGTCTGGCGTACTCAATTATAATCCTGGTTCCTTTGATAACTATTTACACCATTGGGTCGATGCTACTGCTGGTCGACGTTTCGTCCCAGAGGATATCACCAGCCCAGTAGTCAACACCTCGGTGTTGACATGAATATCAATAATGTGGTCATTTTTATAAATTGCCTGCTTACAAAACTTCGATTTTTTCGAAAAACTAAGGATTTTCTTATCCCAGGCATAGATTACCTTAGCCGTATTTGGCACAACTTTTTGGAATTTTAGGTCCTCAATGCTCTTCAACTTTGTACTTGTTTGGCTTTATAAATTTTTAATATGAGCGTCACTGATGAGTCTTTATGTAGAAGAAACGCACATCTGGCGAACTAAATTATAATTCTTGTACCTTTGATAACTATTGGAAATATTTATCATATGAAAGTGTCAAGTAAAATGTTACATGCACTACTTATTCATTAGGACAGACATCGTTGTGATGTAATTTGTAAATTCTTGATTGCATAGTAAATTGTAAATTGTGAAGAAATTTAGTAATCTTCATATCCCAAACAGGGGAAGGGGTGATTTTATAATGCTTATGCAATCATCGTTCCAAAAAGGATGATCATATCCTATACATGCTATATGAGTTATTACTTTTAATTCTTGAAAGGGGATCAAGCACCAATGATCTGTAGTACCGGATGGAATAAGATGAACCCGTTTAATGATGTGAAACCTGTACGAAGTCCAAATAGTCTGAACACAGGTTACCTGACGTTCAAAGAGTCATTGTGAATAAACCAATATGTCTGTCCAAAACCTAAAGGAAAAATAAAAAACAGCGAATAAAAAAAAGAGAACTTTTGTCTTTTATTCGCTGCATGCGGAAATTAACATATCGCCTCTTTGCTTTGATTATTCTATATCATTGACTATAAATAGGATTCTCTTTCGACGTCAAACATGTTAAAGGTAATTTTAGTGGCATTCATACTTCAATTTCTTTAGCTTAAAGGGGCACTAGCTACGAGATAAAAAAAAAAAATCAAAAGTATAATTTTTTTTTTCAATCATTATCGAAAGTGAAATAGTGTAGCTTTTATTAGCTAAAATGGTTCAATTTTGTCAAATTAAACTAACAAACATTGATAATGAATTATTCACTTGCAATTGAATAATTTGACCTCATTTAATCCGTATTCACGTGAACCCCATAGAAAGAGATAGAATAACTTATGCATTGTCCGTGTACGGGAATTTAAAGGAACATAATGTCAACATTGAAAGTGAAACAAAGGTAGACAATATGATTTACTGATTTGATCCACAGCATTATTGTTTTTAAGGTAAAAATGACGGCTAAAATTCACACGAAACGAGGATATATCTTATTGAGACTATGCCCTGTATAATGTTTATATCATACTTTTGATAGTTTGGAAAAGTAAAGATTAAAAAAATAGTATGATTTGATAGTCGCAGGCGATTGTATCTCACGGTGTACATCTGTTTATAATGTAAAGGCAAATGCAACTGATAAATAATGAAAGTGAACCAAACTTGCATACCCCTGTTATAAAAAACTAAAAAAGATTATTGAAACTAAATGTACCTCTTTTACTTAATAGTGGTGGAATTTGTTTCTCTAATGATTTGTATCCTTCCTTTTTCAAGATTTGAAAGTGTGTTCTTTTTGTGTGACATCATCAGACATGGTTGCATTTTTCCATAAAGTCACAATGGGAAAATTCAGAAGAAACCAAGGAAATTTGACGTCACAATTAAAGTTTGACCAATCATTTGCCGGGAATAGATTTTTCTCTTTTGAGGAGAAATATTTTTCTCACATCGATTAAGAAATGTAGAGAAAAGTTGAGAACAGCATTTAAACTGATACGGAGTTCCGAGTAATGCACCTAGAATGTCAATTTTCATTGTAATGTTTTCTCGAACAAATTATTAGTTTTGTACTATATAGTTTTGCATATATTACGTATACGGTGATATGTATGTCGTTGCTGCTGTCATAGAAAACGTTTAACTGCATGTTGAAGCGGTAATACAATGAAATTGAAAGTGGAAACAGGTAATCTTTTAAAAAGACAACACCCCGACCAGAGATCAGAACACAGTCCAATGCCTCTAATGAAATTCCATAAACCAGAGGGTGGCGTCAGCCGGAGCCGGAAGATTCACGATGAAATTTTAACAGTTTTCAATCGCAATCGTATGAAGAGTTCTGCGCATGACAAACGAAATCATACGTTTAATCATGTTTATATCTGTCGTCCTAAAAGTTTGTTGGGTTGCATTATGTTAAAACGCTTTATTTTCACAATTACATTTGTAATTTTGACATGCTGATTTAGATATTCCGAATGTTGAACAATATATTCGAAGGGTTAACAAAACCACCCAAATAAAACGAAATTCTGAAAAATGAATACCACAATATTAACGCATTATCAATAAAGCGGTATAACGACTAAGAAATATTCGCCATTGTTTATCAGCAAACGGCGTCGAGATTTCAATCACGAAATGAAGACAACTGTAATTAATTAAAAACACGTTGTAGTTATGTACATATTAATCGCATTTCGTTATGAGTATTTATATTAAAAGTGATTATGGGAAAATTTGTGGTGTCACGATTATGTTTGCTCTTGAATGAAAAAACAATGCTTTTTATTTCATTGTATATTTTTGAAAAATTTATTTCATAAAATATTGAATTTAAATATATAATAACTCGAACTTTCAAATATAAAACATTATTATATGAAATAATGGTTATTAAAGATAGAACATAGTAATTTCTTTTATAGATGTAAACATAATTAAGCTAAACTCGAGCCAGGTGAAATACGATAAATAATATAAAGTGAATATTATTTTTTATAAGTCCTATGTAGCAATGATCATGTTACATTTTGTTCAAACGTATATATGCAAAAAATTCTCATCTGTATAATAACTAATTTGACCAAAATTATTCATTTCGTTTTGCAAATAATGTCAAGATATGTTCATTCAAAATCGTTCATATTGTTACTTTTTATTGATATGTAATTAATATAATTTATACACCATCACATCTACCATCGGCAATGAAACTCAATTCGGGTTTACTTTGACCAGAATTTCTAGTTTCCGGAGTTTAATTTCGGTTTAACGAGAGAATTGATCGTGAAAGAATAAATAAAAGTGGTCAAGCATTGCGATCAGATCGTGAAAAGATGGCTGTCAAAATTATCAGTTTCCCTAATAAAGCTATGCACGTAAGAAATAAAAAATGCAGTACGATTAAAAAACACAAAAGGCGACACACAATCCTGTGAAAAATATTAAGAAAAGTATGCCTTGTTCAATGTTACTATAATAATCACATTCCATTATATCATGATATATTAAAAAGTTTTAAAAGTAATTTTTTGTTGATTTTTCATCAAAATTGATCTAGAAATGTCATTCAACGCTTTATTTGGACCATGAAGGACAAAGCGTGACCTGACTTAATGATTAGAAAACAATATATGTGTACCAATTGATGTACTTGTAATTGGTTGAAGGGTGTAAATACTTTCGAAGTACGTGAATGATTGCTTTAAAGGGAAAATTCGCACAAAAAATAAAATTTGATAATATGCCCATCCGTAATACATAATCATATTCCCAAAATTTTAAAAGTTTATTCGTCTAGATAAGTGAGTCAATTAGATTTTAAAACTGACTATAAATTCTCGGCAATTCTCCATCTTCAAAACTAATAACCACGGTTCTCTAGTAATCACTGCAAGGTCCTAGTACGTAGCATGAAATTTCTCACAACACCTTTTTTAATATCTAAAGTGTTGTTGTTAACATGTTCAAGTGTATTGATATAGAACAATTCCGACAACGATTATTAAAATAAGAAGTATGTAAAACGGACCAGATCATTTAATCAAGTAATGCTTCACTAAGATTGATTAGACTATTTAAGAAAATACCTTACAATACATTTTAATTGTTTCGATAGGTATATATATATATGTAGAACTCTAAAGTACGATGGGGACGCTTAAGTACGATCACTCTAAAGTGCGATGGTCTACGCTTAAGTGCGATGCTTCCATACGCTAAAGTCCGATGGTCCGCGAAAATATAGACGTTAGAAACGTAGTTTAATAATGACGTTATATAGTCGTTTATCTTCACTTACATCTAGAAATTGACAATGGGGGTCGGTTGAAAACAAAGCTTTACGACAAAAGAGATCATTTCAGCTTTCCAATTGTGAACTTTCCATTTCTAAGCAACACTCCAGCAGCACCTGCATACGGGGTATTTAAATTCCAATTGCTACGATATTCCCGTGCTTGCATTTCCTTTCATGATTTTCTTGATAGAGGGTTGCTCCTCAAAAGGAAGCTTTTAAAACAAGAATTTAATGGTGAAGTTGAAATCATCCCTTCGTAAATTTTACGGACATCACAGACGCTGGTACAATTTTAAAATTTCCAAACACGGCGCAAAGATAACAAAGATATGCCAAATAAAAATAGTTATTGGCATATCTTTGATCTTTGCGTCTGTGATGTTCGCTTAAATTGTATAAACTTTCAAGATTTTGAAAGTGTCTCAATTTGAATGTATTGACCTGATTTATTTGACATCGTGCTATTATCGCAGAGGGATATCTGTTATCCGAAATATCTAATATTTGTTCATTTATTGTTATTTAATTGTGATGTTTAACCCTTTTTGACTTGTTATATATTATATTTTGTATTGTACAGAATCATACAACATGATCCATCGCCCTGTAAGATAAATCGTTGACTATTTATTCAGTTATTTTATATATAATAAAATGAGGGTACATTTTATATGGCCTTCCAAACACCGTTTCGATCCCTAACATCACTGAAGAGACATTTATTGTCGAAATCCGGATCTGGTGTACAAAAAAATATTAACACCTTATGTGAGTGGCATAACATCGTAGCCACAAGTTAATTGTTTTCTGTTTAGTATTAAATTTATATTAAGATCCATTTTGTTACATCTTGTGATCATTTCTATTTGGCAATCGCCAATGGCAGTCAGCAGGGTTAAAGAACATCAGTTGTTCGACACGCGGAAAGGTAACACCCGGCCACCGAAAGCTTCATTTTTATGAAGCCAATGTGGTCGTGTGGTCTAGCAGGACCGCTGCAGTGTAGGAGATTTGGTGTCACGATAGCTCAGTTTCATGGGTTCTAATCCCGGCGAGAGAAGAACAGATTTAACATTGTTGGGTTGATGTTTCGGCGAGTTGTATATACATATGGTACACAGCCATGTATCACCATCACTGCTGGTGATCCAATGGATAAATCTGTTGTAGAGTTGTCTTTGACTCAGACATACTTATATATATATACAAGACATATTCATCTTCCAATACCTAAGTTCGGTTTAAGAGCTCTAAATGAAAGAAGATCGCTAATAGGTTTTAGCCCATCGTTAAGTTACATTTTTTGCATTGAATATTGGATTAAGTATTTAGAACTATTGTTTTTTTTTAATAATATGATTAATATATTTTATTGCACACTATTGTTGTTAACAATTTACATAGTGTATACGTACAGCATTGGACTAATAATCCCTGATATATAAGTTGTTGGGTATCCAAGAAGAATATCTAATAAAAGTAAATTGATATTACATTTAATGTTTACCGGAGAATTTTACTTTGGTTTTTAATATTAGTTAAATGTGCGCGTTTACCATCATCAATTTTGTTTTGGATAAATTTAATACAGAATTTGAATATCGACGGAATATAAAAATAAGACAATTTGTCTATCTTAAAAGTAAGTTGACCATAATTGTCTTGATTTTTGAAACATAAGCATGTACTTTCTCTTCTGGAGCACCTGATTTCACTCCTGGTTTTTAGTGGAGTTCGTGTTGTTTCTTAATTATTATTTATAACTGTTGATGTAAATGTCCTTTGGTTTTGTGAGTCTTTGTTTACTCATTGGTTTTGATTGTAATTGTCTTGAAGATTGAGGTATTTTGTGTAGTTTTGGCTAAAATATACAAGAACATACAAGCTACTCAGATAAACATGATTATACTCAACATCAAAATATACAATACAAAGTTGCCCAAATAATGAATAAAAGAATAACGCAAAAGTGTGTATTTTACAATATTGAATAATATTTTTGTATCATACATGTCTTAGGTATATTAATGTACATTGTAGTCACCTGACATGCTCACATCATGCGATTTCAGATTTGAGTCCTATAACTTCAGTGATAATATGGTTGTTTTATGAAGTTTAGTGTTTTTATAATTAATTTGCTATTTATTCTTTTAATTACATCATTGACTTCAACTATATATTAAGGACGTTTGTTATTGTAAACGGTTATAGTAGTCTCAAAAGAGGGAAACAAGTCCGCAGATACTTATTCTGGACGAGATTAATCGTTATGCTCTCATTTAGATTTTGAAAAAAAGGTTTGATTTGAGATCTTTTCAAAATGTTTTTAGTTTATTTTGGGGTCTTCCCCTTACATAGCTAAAATTCGAAATTTGTCTACGCTAATAAGCATGGCCGAATTATGTACAGGGTAGTGTCAAAGTATCACATTCTAGTATTCCTGCCTTGCATGTTAACTTAATACAGAATGAACAGATACACGAATCACGTGCGTGATCGCAAATGAGCTAGGTGTACTTGTGCACAGTTAGAATTTATAAATATACCATACCAATAAACTGTTCGTGATATACATTCTGTGTACAACTGCATGTGACAATTCTGATAGTAATGTATAGCATACATGGTATAAAAGAATACACTATATTAATAACACATAGCTGAGAGGGATGTAAAGCAGATTGGTACCCCATGAAAACATTATCAACCGCGGCGAAGCCAAGGTTGACAATGCTTTTTCGAGAGGTACCAATCTGCTCTATCACCCTCTCAGGTTTGTGTTATTTTATTAATTATACAGAATGACCTATCACTATTGATTTTTACTGGTTACTTATATATTTAAAGTATTTTCTATGATACCGAGCACATAGCAATTTTACGGGTATCAGAAAAATCAACAGAAGTTAAACAAGATGTTTTATTTTTTATATTTTGACAGTCAAATAATAAAATCTGATATAAAGCGTAAAACTTAATCATTGTATTTAATTTCGTGATGTGCATTTAATTCATTGTTGTTTGAAATATCGAGTTTCGATTTGTCTAGACGAGAGGGTAACGTTAAAAAATTGTCACCCTCCCAGCCATTTTGATAGATTAAGTTAACACCCTCGTATTAGCCAATCAAAATATGGCATTTTAACGTGAAGTAAAAAAAAGTTGTATGTTTCTTGCTGTTGCAAACTTTAAATTTTGACTTATTTCTGTTTTTGAAAATGTAATTAAAAATATCCGCCAGTGATTACCAGATGGTTGTTCTGATTGTACAACATAGAAGCTAGGACAATCATGAAATAGAGTAACATATGAAGTTAAGATTCGGACCCGAAATTTCCATTACATGTAAAATATGTCAAAAGAGTTGCTAAGAAAAAATATAGGCCTAGCCCCCATGTAATCTTTTTTTAATTTTACTGTTATTCTTATTCTAGCATCTTTTCTTCCGTTTTCTATATTTTTTGGCCCTGATACTTCTAATCAGCACATCCCGTTTTTATCCTGACATATGGTAACGAAAACAATTTTTTATTTATCATGGTCTTTTACTTTTGTTCTTGTTATTTTCTGTAATACATTCGGAATGCATTTGTGTCATTCACAATATATGAAAAGGTTTATTATACAAATGCTTACAAGGGGTATTTGCCAAACATACCGGTTGAGAGGTACACATTTCCAGAGCCGTTAGGCGAGGGAAATTTGATAACCTCGAAACCGGTATTTTTGGCAAATACCCCTTGTTAGCATGATATAATTGTTTAATTCCAACGAATGTTCCAACTCAGAAAGTTTATTATAATCAGGTATCATATGAAATTTCGACTTGAATGTATAATTTTTGTATAGACTGTAGCTATGCTATTTGCGCAGTCAAATTGCATTGACCGTATAATCATTTCTTATCATTTTTTTTTATGTACAGTCACTGACTGTATATATATATCTCCCTTTTTATGATAATAAGCTGGTTCTCGGCTGACTACTTCACTCTGTTTTATCAGTTTCTGTGAAGCGTAATACAAGTGGATTCCAGTTTTATGTGACCGGTTGACAATTCGTTTCGGATGAGTTTTATTTATGACGTCATTCCCGGAATTTTTACGTCATTCGGTCCAAATTCAATAATGATGCTTTTTATCCTAAATATTTTATCTGGAACCATATATTTTGAATGACCAATAATTTTTCATATTATAATAGAAATAATTCATTGAGTTATTTTTAGACATGGTATTCCCCATCTGCCATGGTATTTGCTTGGGTATTTTCCATCTGCCATGGTATTTGCTAGCAAATACCCCGGCATATGGAATTCCCTAATGGCAAATATCCCGGCAGAGAAAAGAAAATCTCAATATATAGAAATTGGTGAAAAATACCATGGTTCTCATCCAATCAAAATACAGCATTATTACATAAGGTGGAATTCATTTCCCAATGCTCACCCTTCCTCGAAAATTTCAAATTGCCCCCTCCTCTTTTCCCGACTAAGCTGTAACTTCATTTCCAAGTGAATGTTATTCGTTTTTTTTTATACTTGTTCATTAATTCAACATATGAAATACGAATATCAATTAATAAACTTCGGACTAAGAGTAAAGAATATACCTTGCATGTTTGCTTTAGTCGAAAGAGATAAGACACCTAAAAAACCCAAGCACGCTCAAATCAAAAGAGGAAAATTATATGGGTAAAAGTTAATTGGATCAGAAAAAATAAACTACTTTTGATCTACAGTGTATTATTGCTAACATATTATTGTATTTCTATAGTATAGCTCCTTCCATTATCCAAATGATATCAGATAATCTATATTCGTTTTGATCAAACTAACCCTTCAAACGTCACCGAGATTTAATGTCAAACGCTAGAAATATTACAGGTACACCTTTCTTTCAGACATGGCTTTAAATGTAGGCAGAACGTCACAATTCTCAACAAATTATTTGTGACTTTTTGTCCTGTGATTTTTTGTCAAACCAAATTATTAACTTTATGATCTGTGACATATTGTCGTTTTTACGTATTTATACACCCTTGTCTTCAATTAAATCATCTTCAGAATTCATGGTGAAACAATAAGCAGAAAAGTGCTAAAAACGTAAGAAGTCAGTAAATTATAATTTTCATTTTAAGATTTGCATTTTGCATCTGTGGTCTCAAGCATTTGTTATAACATATTTTTTTGAAATGTGCAAACAAGGCATTTCATTAAAAAATTAAGAATTTGGTGCAATATTTTAGCAAAATAACTACTTGGTTTAAAACCAGTTAATTCTACATTCAGGAACATTCAAATATGAGTTGAAACGGTAAGTGACCAGAGACTGGACAACAAAGATAAAGGAAAGTACTTCATGTAGCATAGTTTGTATATGATATTGAATATTTCTGTATAATATAATTACGTTCATGGTCAATCACCCAATATGCATCTTATTTTACTTTGTAGAGAAAATTGAACTGTGAAAAAGTAAGTATCTCGTTGTTATTAATAACAACATTAAGCCATTATTTCATCAAAATTATTAGAAAAATCGATGGTGACGTGTGACTTGTATAACATTGTTGATGTTCGATCTTTAAGCCTTCGTCTGTGGTGTACACTTTTTTAAGGCAAAGCAATGTTTAGGAAGGATAGATAATGATGCGTTTGAACGTACTGCAAAGTTTACACAACGCTGCAAATGATTAGCTTCCAAAAATTGCAGTTACATTTCTACCGTCACCAAATCAAGTACGTGAATTTAAATCTTCTTAAAAGAACCTGATAAAGTAGTACATTTGAGTACACTAATCGAATATAACGCGAAGAAAATTAATACTTAATTTTATCATAAGTTATTTTGAGCATGGTTCTTTTTCGTATTATTCTTTGATGTTGCATTATATTTTTTTCTCATAAATACAACTCAACGTTATCTATCGTCAACCGAGAATTTAGAGTCTTCATTAATAAAAACATTTTGTATTTTTGGCTCCGGTATGAATACATTAACATAATTTAGTTACTTCGATATTAAATATCTACTGCTTCCATTATTTTAAATCGCAATATAAAGGGAGAAAAACTAAGATGTACTTTTTTCTGTATTAATTTGTAATTACATGATTATCGTCTTTATCTTTTTATTTCCATTTTCTAAAATTTTCCCTTATTATGTTTCATTGTAATCATCTTTGATTTTATGGACTTTCCTTAAAGCCTATACAAGAAAAAACAAATATGCACCCACATTCAATATATTCTTACCCGCTTAAAAAACATAACGAAAGATATTAATGTCCTTTCAAACTGCATAGTCGGAAATTAAATCAAAACGCCTTGGCAAATAACGAAAGAGGGAAAATCATTCAAATCAGAAAAACATTGAAAATGGCGTTTTTTTGTTGTACATCAAAATTTCAATTTCAATATCTCGAATCAAAACCCATCAAAGCAAATCGGTCTTTGCATTTTTGTTTTATTCATATGACGAATATAAAAAATTACCATTTATTAATCTTTTATGGGAGAAATACAATGTATCATTGCCGTAAAATAATGCTGATCAATGAAAAGTTTAGTATATAACACAAGGTACAAATATATTGGCCCTCAAATGTAATATGAAATATAACATTGAATGAAGTTCAATTTATCAAATTATATGTATGATTAGGACGAATTTGATAAAAAAAATTCCATATATAATCTCTTCAATGTGTCTTGTCTTTAAAAGAAATCATTCTAAATCACATTAAATTTGTTGAAAAAAAAATAAGATAAGAAAATACTGAACTTCGGGGAAAATTTAAAACTGACAGCCCTTTAACAAATGGCATAATCAAAAGGACAAACATTAAACAAATGGACAATAACTGTGATATTCCGGGCATGTTCCTGGCATTTTCATAAGTATACATTTCCATTACATTGGAAACGATATGAGAACAAATCAAACATACATGTACATTGAGAAAAAAAAATTCAAAAAGATATGGCCATATTATATGTTATAATTTGTATAATTGCAGTGTATGTCATTTTTGCCACGTGTATAAGATGTATTATTTTTTTAGGGGTTGATCAACATTGGCAACACGTGTTTCATGAACTCCATGCTTCAGGTAAAACCAATTATGTTCATAATGATCATGTTAAAATAACAGAAATGTATTATATCATTTTTTTCAAATTATAAAGACAAATTTGTGGTATGCTGGCCAATGTGACTACTATCATCCGGGTTTAAATGAAGAGCATTTAATAAATAATTTATAACAATTATGCTTTTAACAAAGAGAAAAAATACCATTTAGCCCATACATAGAAAAAATACATTAAATAATTTAAAAAGACCACACCAACAGCCTTATCTTAAATTTAATGATCTAAGTAAAACAATATGACAGATATGAACCTTTGCAAATATCTTTTATTTCATATATACGAAACATATCAACAAAGTAAAAAAAAATTCTTTCCAGAAATTTGTTTTTATATGCATGATGATTCGTTTTACTTTTCAGATGTTATCTCGTTGTCCAAAACTAAAAACTGAATTGAATGGAGTAGAACCTGAAGTAAGTTTAAATATAGAAGACGAAATAGTGTCGTTTGTTTGGTGATTAATTAATTCTATGACATGAATATGTTTGCAATAAAAGTCATAACAGAAGGAAATATAAAAAAGAAGATGTGGTATGATTGCCAATGAGACAACTCATTGTCATCTATGATAGCTTACAATGACATATAAAAAGGAAGTCTTTAACAAAGATTTCATGTAAATGTGTAGATCAGAAATCTGTTTAACAACGCCAACGGCAATCACGTCAATGAAACCTTAACACCAATGAGACATGATAGTACATTTATAGTTAGTTATGGAAACATATTTCTAAAGCCATGGTATTACATAAATTCGACAAGAATTTCATACTTGAAAAAAAACTAAAATATATTAATCAAATGTTGCGTCTTTAAAGTCCATAAATTTGTATAGTCAGTTATAAAGTGCACCTTTGAATTTAAATTCATCAATTAGCAGTATGCATGTGCAGGCTTTGCATTTAATATCAAACAAGAACGACATGTATGTGTGTGTAGATATCAAGAAAATTACACTACAAACCCATGAATTTAATCATTAAGAAAGGCATGTATTTTTCTGAATCTGAATCAGATATTTCTGCATTTGCATTTAATTAGAAATCATTAATAAAAATGTAATTATACATTATTTTAGAGATGAAAAGCGATGAATAATATATACTTGAAATGAATAGTTATGTAGGAAATTCTAGCATGATCGATACTACTGACCTCAATATTATGATAACTTTATATTATTATAAAAAAAAAACTATTTATTTTGGAACCTGATCGTTTCTTGCAGAAACACCGGAGTCTTTACAAACAAGTGAAAATCCAAACAAATCCCAAATTTTAAACTTTTTGTGCAATAATCTAGATAAAATAGATTCTTACGCTTATTTAAGAGTAGTTGTAAGTTACAATGGTTGTTTTATTGGTGCGAAGTGTGGGGGTTTGAAAACATTCAGATAAGAGAAAAAAATCATCTATAATTTAGAAAAAATATAAATAAGTTAAAAACCACTTCTTCTTATGTCATGTCTTATGGAAAACTTGACAGGACTCCAGTTGAGATAGCTATTGATTTAAAGATAGTCTGTTTTTAAAATAAACTTATTGTCAATCAAAGCAAATTATGCAGTGTGCGATATAGAATAATGTATAAGATTAGTTAATCAGGTAACACTAGTTTAAAGTGGATAAATCATTTAAAATCTGTTTTTGATAAACACAGGACTCAGCAATGTATAGACTGAGCAATTGCTAGTCAATTAAGCCCAATTAAAAATTATTGTGAGGCAAAGGCTCGTAGATCAGTTCATCGTAAAATGGTATAGCCACATAGAAAATTCATCAAAAGCAAAATTGTATGGTTAATTAAAATTTGAATTTAATCTTTTTAAATGAAGAAAGAATATGACACTTATGTCATATAGGAATTGACAAAGAATTCCATTACCTTTTTTAGTGTCAGTTTCCGAAAGTCGTAAAAACAAGACACAAACATATTCCTATTTAATTTACTAGATATCCATGCTATCAAACATTTTCACTATGAAATGTCAGTGTTAAAAAATCTAACACTGTTTATAAGTAAAGTTAAGAACATTTTGTAAAATTATTGTTTAAAAATGTATTTTTTTTATGTTTATTCCTTTGTTTTGTATAAATTTTATGTATGTAAACATTGTATTCCTCTTGTTACCCTATGTATTGTGTCTGAGTAATCAATTAAAGTTGAAATTTGAAAGTTTGATTCTTAAATTCTTTTATACCTTTGTTTTAAGGGTTTCTGCAAAATGACGCTGAGCATTAAAGCCATGTTAAATAGACATTTCTCAGGGTTTGTCTATGAGCCTTCAGATGTTTTAGCAGCTGCTAGGAAAAGGTAAATTTCTACAGGGACGTGAATTTTACTGTATGATAGTATAGCTTTCTGTAAATATACACAGTTATATATCAATAAGGATATATTTGGACAAAGTGAAAAAAAATTGATTCTATATATAAATAATGACATTTGTAAGGTCATCACAATCCATGAGAAAAATGCAACTTTATTTTACTTAGAAACTCTATACGTTTGATACCTATCATGATTAGATAATATAAAAAAGATGTGGTATGATTGCCAATGAGACAACTATCCACAAAAGACCAAAGTTAGGTCTTTGCACTTTTCGTGGAAATACCTTTTGTTTTTCTTCTGATTATTTTTTTTCTTCTGCCGTCTGAGATGCTTTTTTGTCTTACAACATATCGAATGGATTTCTGAACAATGATGTTGTACATTAATGGGGGTTTCAAAACTCACCCTGTGGGACCGAACGTTTTTTTCTTGCTATCGCTATATCTCTAAAACCGTAACAGATTTTAACAAACTGTTTTTACCAAATTGTTCGTCTGCTCTTAAGAAATTATTTTGTATATTTTAACTGGAGTGATCGGAAGTCATCTTATGGGAGTCATTTTCCCTTGAACATTTAAGATAGGCGATATATTGGATAAATTCTTACGTCATAAGTCGTAGAGGCCTACTGGCTTTTGATATGAAGTCCTTGATCCATTTGAAGGAAATTGAGTTCAAAGTTAAAGGTAATTTAATAATTTTGAATTTTGCTTGTTATCGTTATTCTAAAGAAACTGTGACAGTAAATGATATGATTTGTTTGTAAAATAACTGTTAACGATAAGGCGCAACTTCAACCCATTTAAGTCGAAGTGTTTTTGTCAACCCTTAAAGGAGTTTTCTCCACTTTGATATTTGAAATCAGTATTTCTCAACAACCATACAAGTGATTGACCAGGTGTCTTTTGATTTGAAATCAATTACCTATGACCTTGACATTGAGGTCAAGGTCAAAGAAAAATTTGACCTTTGCTAAAAATTCTTTGTTTATTTAAAAATAATTAAGTCTCAACAAGAAGTGACATTTTCTATCATCGTTTTTTAAATCTAATTATAATCACCGAGGTGGAAAGACCTTCAATTGTTCTCCGAAGAATTTTTTTTTATTTTTTTTTTCGAATTGGTATTTTTCTTTTATTTTTGTATGATCGGTGTAAGATAGAATCCATTTTCCTCCGTTTATAAGACAGAAGTAACATCATTTATTGCTATCACATATTTAAACAGTAATTTTCAAAACATACATCTTGAAAATTTTGTTTATTTGTCGATACAATAAGATAGCATTATCTGAGATCAATTTAACACCTATCCGACCTCCATGATAAATATGTTGTTTTCCCCCAGACAAAGCCCCAAATAACAACGTTTTTGTCTGTAAAAGTCATTACATTAATTGCTTGATAAACGAATTAGGTATAGGCAATTCACTTCGAAACTCAACATATACCCCCACGACACTAAACAAAGAGGAAATCCTGATAATCATAGGTCTGTTCTTTGTTTCTTTGGTATTTCAACCAAAGATGAAGAACTGGATCTTCCATCACTGTATTGGATACCTAAACTACATAAGTGTCCTTACAAACAACGGTATATTGCTGGGTCTTCCAAGTGCTCCACGAAACCTCTTTCTAAATATTAACATCTATTTTATCAGCAATCAAAGACGGGCTTCAAAGTTATTGTGAAACTGCCTATTCTAGAGGTGGCGTGAATCAGATGTGGATACTTAAAAATTCCAAAGATCTTTTAGAGTACATACAATCAAACTCTCTGTCATCTTGTAACAGTATTAAAACATTTGACTTTTCTACTCTTTACACAAGTATTCCACATTCCAAACTAAAAGACAAATTAAAAGAGTTGGTATTATTTTGCTTAATAAAAAAGAATGGCCAACGTAGATACAAGTATCTTGTCATAGGGAGGGATAAATTCTACTTTGTAAAGAATCATTCTGATTCAAACAAAAAATTCTCTGAAACCGATATTATCAAGATGCTTGATTTCTTGATTGACAACTTATTTATTACGTTCGGAGGACGTGTTTTCAACAGACTGTCGG